>NC_081568.1:123576610-123637415 GCF_022355385.1 Mustela nigripes
GTGGGGGTTTGGGGGGGTAGGAAAAGAATAAATGAAACAAGATGGGATCTGGAGGGAGACAAACCATAAAAGACTCATAATCTCACAAAACAAACTGAGGTTTGTGGGGGGGAGGGGGGAGGGAAATGGTGGTGGGGTTATGGACATTGGGGAGGGTATGTGCTATGGCGAGTGCTGTGAAGTGTGTAAACCTGGCGATTGACAGACCTGTACCCCTGGGGCTAATAATACATTATATGTTTATAAAAAATTAAAAAACTCTAATGTGTAATATATATTATATATATTATATAATATATATATTATATAATTATACATTATCTAATTATAATATAATATACATTATATAATTATACATTATCTATCATATTTTTTGTAAGATACACATGTTATATACTTCGCATGCATAATAGTTTTAAAATGAAAAAAAAAAGAATTTTAACTTTAATGCCTTCAGTATCAATAGATTATGTCCTTGACCAAAAATATTATATTTGGCTTTATACACACACATACCTATATAGTCTTTCTTATTAGAGCCTCTAATTACCTCAATCTCTATAGAATTAGGAGATATATATTTTCAGACATCGAAAGATCACTTTTTTTTCTTAATGTGCCAAACTCAAGGTCCTGTCCTGTCCTTATCATTGAATTTACAACCCTCAGTATTAACTTTTATTCTTCATCCCAAACTTGCAAACAATCTCTCTGCCTTTTGTAATACTCCATTGTCCTAAACTTGTTACCTTTTCTATTAATTCTTTTCTATTCCTTTCTCATATCATTTTTTCCCTTAAAATGAAAATCATTATACCTTATACCAAACTTGCTTATTTTCAAGACCACACTATTTGTTTCAGCATTCATTTTTCTATTGTGAAAATATGAAAAACAGGATGCCAACAAATTTGAAAATGTATGTTTAATGGACCAATTCATGGAGCATCAGTAAGATAAATGGCTGACCTTGCAGAAGAAATGGCTGAAATCCCGTAAGAGACAAAGTGGGCAAGAAGACACTAGAACACTTTCCCACTAGTTTCTGGATATCCATATTGTCAACTTCTATTAGACATTGTACTAAAATCTTAGGTAGTGGAAAAATTTTTTTGAAAGAAATTAATATACCGAAGGCATACAGATCAGAAAGAAAAAGTGAAATTGCTTTCATTTGCAGGGGATATGATCCTGCCTGTAGAAAATCCTAAGGGAAAAAAAAAATGACCAGAATAAAATGAGGTCACAAATTCAGAGGATACAAGTTTAATATTTGAAATCTATTTATCTCTATATACTAGCTGCAATCTGAAATAAAATTAGAAAATTACAAAACATTGTTAAGAAAATTTAAGATCCAAATAAATGGAGAGACATTTCATATTCATTGATTGGAAGGCTCAAAATTGTCATAATGGCAATTACCACTAAATTGATCTATAAATTCAAAACCCTCTCTATCAAAATCTCAGCAGGCTAATTTGTAGAAATTGAAAAGTTTAGGAATAAGAATACCTAAGACACTTTGGGCAGAAAAAAAAAATATTTGGAGGATTATAGTATTTGATTTCAATTTACTTTAAAGTAATGAAGACAGGGGCACTTGGGTGGCTCAGTGGGCTAAAGCCTCTGCCTTCTGCTCAGATCATGATCTCAGGATCCTGGGATCGAGCCCCACATCGGGTTCTCTGTTCTGCAGGGAGCCTGCTTCACCCACTCTCTCTCTCTGCCTACCTCTCTGCCTACTTGTGGTGTGTGTAAAACAAACAAACAAATAAATAAAATCTTAAAAAAAAAAAGTAATGAAGACAGTGTATAATCAGAGCATTGATCAGCATATAGATCAATGGACAGAATTGGGAATTCATAAAAAGATCCTTCCTTTAAGGTCATTTATTTTCAACATTATTACACTATTACATTATTATATATATAATGGGTATTCTTTTTTAAGTGGTAATGCATCAGTTGGATATATACTTGAAAGAAAAGAAAAGAAAAAAGAGAGAGAAGAAAGAGGAGGAAAAGACCCCTATGCCCACCGTACACAACACTTAACTCAAAAAGGATCACAAACCCAGAAATTCTACTTCCAAGAATGCATCCAAGAAAAATTTTTCATAGTCCATGAAGACATATATGCAAATGTTCACAGCAATATTAGTTACTTATAAGAGCCCAAACCGAAAACAATCTAAAAACCTCTAAGTGATGATCTGGGGGGAGTGGGAAAAGGTGCAGAATATGCATAAAATGCAATAATACTCAATAACTGAAAGAAATATTGATAAATGCTACAACATAGATGAACTTCAAAAATATTATTCCAAGTGAAAGAGCTGAGAATATCCAAAAGAACATAGATTATAGGTTTCTTTTTGTATGAAATGCTTAGAAAAAGTGAATTTATAGAAACAGATTCCAAGGAGTAACTTTCCAAGGCTGAGAATGGAAGCCATTAACTATAAACAGAAATGAGGCTACGTTCAGGATGAAGGAAATATAAAAAGTGACCAACCACTTAGATTTGCCTCAGATCAAAGTGTTTCCTAGGATGTGGTATTTCTAGAGTTAATTTACTATAATCATGAAATTATACACGTTTAGCAATTGACGTTATGATACATAAATTAATAAATGGCACAATAAACCTGTTAAGATAACAGAATGATTAAAATACTAGATAAACTTTAAACATAGTATCTTGATTATTAAAGTAAATATGCCAATTTGTAGTTTTCCAATATTCATTTTAAGTCTTAGAAAGAGAAAAAAGTTTCTCAATTTGCTCAAATAACAAAGAATTAATTTTGTATTGTATTCATTTTCAAGTTTAGAAAGCTGTGTATTAAAATTTTTTGAAAAGGCAAATTTACTGTTTAGGTTATATAAAAATAAAAATAAACACATCAATCCAATGACAAAGATATTATTGTTGAGGCACCTGGGTGGCTCAGTGGGTTAAAGCCCAGGGTCCTGAGATCGAGCCCCACATCGGGCTCTCTGCTCAGCAGGAAGCCTGATTCCCTCTCCCTCTCTCTGCCTGCCTCTTTGCCCACTTGTGATCTCTGTCAGAGAAATAAATAAATTAAAAAAAAAATATATATATATATATGATGTTATTGTTTGTAGGCATGTTGACTATATGATAAACTCCATGAACAATTATCCTATTAACCCATTTTCCTAAGTGGAAGTATACTCGTATTAAAAAAGTTTTTGACATTTTTAACTTCCTTTTTTCTACATAAATATGCAAAATGTAGAATTGGCCTTAGTGAGCCATTTCCTTAAGCTTTTAATATTTAATTAAATGTATTTTCTTCCTTAATATAAAAGCAAACCACGGTATTTTTTTTTTTTTAGATTTTATCTGTTTATTTGACATAGAGAGATCACAAGTAGACAGAGAGGCAGGCAGAGAGAGGGAGAAGCAGGCTCCCTGCTGAGCAGAGAGCCGGATGTGGGGCTCGATCCCAGGACCCTGTGATCATGACCTAAGCTGAAGGCAGAGGCTTAACCCATCAAGCCACCCAGATGCCCCCACACCATGGCATTTTTAAATAATTATATTTTACTCCTTAACGAGGAATGGTTAGAATATACACTAACCACTTATATAGTTCATTTCACATTACTCTATAAATATCTAATAGATTATATGCCCTATAGCCAGAAGCATCGCATGGTTTTAGGCTACCAGAAGAAAAGCATGATCACAAACGTGCATCTCCACCAGAACTCTATGATAACCACTGAGAACAGCAGAGCTTAATCAGTGCCGGGTTTCAAGGACACCCTTTTTTCCCATCAGTCTCTAATACCACAATAGTAAACTCCCACCCTGTAAGAAGTGCAAGGGAAATTAGAGAGAAAGGGGTCAAACTATGTATTGGTTCACCCCCACTACCTTCAGAATGCCATGGGGTAGCTGGGTTAGGAGTTAATTGGACACTTAGGTCATCATGGCCAGAGTCCCCAACAACGAAAGAGGGAGCCAGGATAGCTAAGATGAAGCTGTACTAGATCCTGTTGTAGGACTTCAAGAAGACCACAGTAGCATCCTGTCTAGCAGCCTTTGCAGAAGTGACTTTTGCAAAGCATCTCCAGACAAAACAACTAACCATAGAACATTGGCCACTCACAAGTTGAAGCAGTTCGTCTCCAGATGCCAGCCCAAAAGACCATCAACATGTGAACAATAACCCAGTAAGGAGACAGGTGCATGATAAAAGTCCTGACTGGCACACCTTAGTAGCCAATCCACAGGTGGGCCACACTCAGGATGCTCCAGAGAGTCCTGCAAAAGAGCTTATAAAAACCCCTAGATTTGAACACGGAACTGGCTACTCTTTCAGGTCCCCTCCCTCTCCAGCAGCAACTTCCCTTTGCTGCCCACCGCTCTTCATCTGCTCTCCCTCTTCATTCTTTCAAGTGGTGTGCCCAAGAACAGTGGGCACTAAGGGGACAGAAATCCTGTAATCGTGAGAGAAATACCTGGATCGGTTAGAGAGCAATCCTAGTCGATTCTGAAAATACTTCCAGAGGACTGACAAATTGGCAAATCTATTTGTGAATCTCTGCAGGAGTCTCCCATGACAGTTTACTTAGGTTTAGTTTAGAAAGAGCTGAGAGAGTCATTAACATGAAAAGAGACAAAAAATGCTTCCTTCGTCAAGATTTCTTTTGGCTAGAAAAATGGTAGAGAGAAGAGAGTCTGTAACATTACATGGTTACCAAAAACCTACAATATAAATTGATTAACCAAGAAGACACTCCTTAAAATTATGACAAGTTTATTTCCTTTCGCTCTCTCCCCCCCCCCACCCCCATCTCTTCAGCAAGTTTAAATCAAAAAGAGAAGGAGAGGGAAGGTAGGGGAGAGAGAGAGAGAAAGAGAAAGGAAAAACACAAGAGTGAGAGAGAGGAGGGTGGGGAGGACAGGGAATGGAGAGGAAAAAACTAATTGCAGAAGGGAAGATGCTACAAGTTTTGATATTTGAGTATCATGGGCAAATTTTTTAACCGCTGAAGTTTTCAAATACTAGAACATAAGATGTTAGCAGTGTTTAAGAAAAAAAAAATTGTGTAAGAGAAAAGAGAAATTGCTTAAGTAGCCACAGGAGGAATCAAAAGAGATACCTCAATTGCTATTGACATTATGATTTTTTTCTCTTCCAATTCATTTATCTTCTAAGATCAATAAATTCTTTCCCCCAAATAGGTACTTACTTGAAGTAGTTAAAAACTCTTTCCAACTTATCTTTCTCTCATCTTAGTGTTCACCGTTCCCTATTTCTCTTGCTATGTCTCTCTCCCTTCCCTCCCTGAAATTTTATCAGCTCTACATATTTAGATCAACATGCATGTGAAATTTTTACTCAACACGATATTCTGACCAAAGACTCATTTTGTGGGCTATCATAACTCATCGGAAGAAAAATTCTCTGAGAAGATGAGTGAATGTGTGTTTATCCTATGTCATACATCAAGGGCCATGGGAAAGCACAGGATAGGGTCAGGATGAGGTCTTCTCCAGAGTTCTAGAAAGCTCACTGAAATCTGCAGAACCCTATAGAACTGGTAGTCAGGAAACACAGTTATTTTACATTTCTTGCCTGTTAGTCAGCTATGCCTTTTTTTTTCCCCTCTTAACATTAATTTATAATTATTATGTCTCAGTTCTTTTTGACATTCAATAGTTTCTTTCTTTAACCAGATAAATATTCATAGCAGCACACCTAAAAACTGTTGTTCTTCTCATGATATACATGTCACAAAAAGCTGAGAGGTTCTTTTTTAAAAAAATTTTTATGTGGTGATACAACATGGAGGCTTAAGTGGGTAGAAGAAGAATAAATGAAACAAGATGGGATTGGGAGGGAGACAAACCATAAGTGACTCTTATTCTCAGAAAACAAACTGAGGGTTGCCGGGGGGAGGGGGTTTGGGAGAAGGGGGTGGGATTATGGACATTGGGGAGGGTATGTGATTTGGTGAGTGCTGTGAAGTGTGTAAACCTGGTGATTCACAGACCTGTACCCCTGGGGATAAAAATATATGTTTATCAAAAATTAAAAATTTAAAAAAAATAAAATAAAATAAAACAAAACAAAAAAAAATTTTTTATTAAGTAGGACATTAGTTTATATTCTCTGAAATGGAATCATGCACCTATTAATTTAATTAAACTTCACATATTGAGATAAATCAGTGAGGTGAAATTTAATATTATGAAACATAGTATTCAAATGTCTAAAAATTTATGTGACTTCAAAACATACTCTCCTAAAATCAGCAATCAATTTAATAGTTCCTAAAGTACTTAAAAGTCTCTCATTTTAATAAGGATGATATGCTATACTGCTTTTAAAAACTAGTGGCAGTTTTATTCATTATTTTATTAGATGCATCAAAAGACATATATTCAATTCCACTGGAATTTTATAAGTCTCTTCACCACTAAAATGAATTCATGACAAAATATCTGTACTTTGTCAAAACAAAACAGATGAAACAGTCTAATTTATCAAATTACATGTATCATGATGTAATCTAGGTATTTCCATGGTATTCTGCTTGTGTCTGATGTGGATCTGAAGCCACACAAATAACTTAGAGATGAAATTATGCTGTAAATAACACACCTATGAATAACCAAGGGAAGAAAAGAAAACCTGAAGAGCAAAATAGAATTCAATTATTTTCTGTTCTTAAGAGTAGCCTGCCATCAGAGATATTACAAAGGAGACAAGGCTCTAAACTCAACAGAACACAAGTGACTGACAGAAATATCCATAAGGCAAAACAAACTTCTCCAGACAGATTTATGAAGTAGATAGGATGTCTATTTGTGTCCTCAGCTTTAATCTTCCGCACACACAACATGCTAGAACACAAATCCCACCGTTTTATTTCCAAGTTAACCAACAAACCACAGAAAACTCAGGGTTCACTTTTTTCAAAAAATGAGATAAAGAGAAAACAAAGCAAACAAACCAGAGAGTGATATGCATTTAGATAGTAAATAACCAGAGAGTTGTAAATGCAGCTGGAAAATGCAAGGAAAGTAAAGTTAAAAAGGGGCAACTTTTAGACAAAAAGATTTTCTTGAACTTGCTCTATGCAGGGGAACCTCAGGAATTGCTGGCTCCTGGATGGATTTCTTTGAGGTATGGAACCCTGCCAAAACCTCTCTTAGAAAAGAAATTAAGATTCTGGCTTTCAGAGTGCATCCATCTGGGTCGCATTCCTGGAGAGGTGTCCGCACATATTTTATTACCGTAGTTGCCAATGGTCCAGTTTTTTCTCCCAACTTTGCTACAATTCTATTCAGCAGCTTCATTTTGTTCTTCCATCCCAATCCAATCATTTTCCTCATCCAAACGTACTCAAAATGAAATGACTCCCCAGTTAATTTTTTCTGAAATAAATCTAGTTGTGCCTAAGTTGTGCTCTATCATACTTCCTCATGAAACTCATTGGTAGGGGGATTAAAGGGGCCTTGCTCAGAGGAAGGAAAGGCATGCAGTGGTCTTCACAAAGGGCAGAACCAGCGAGCTCTGAAGACACGAGAAACCCCAATCTCCAACCCAGACCTTCTCAATCAAGACCTTCACTTTAGTAAGTTCCTAAATGGTTCTAACATGTAGTAAACACTGAGAAGTCCAGGAAAAAAAAAAAAATACACAGATGTGAAGTTAAATGGACCTTCCAGAAAGCTACTAAAGCAATATGCATACACAGTAATGTAAAAATTTTCTTTATGTGAATACAGAGAGAAACATATTAACATGAAAGATGATTATTGATGTGGGGCTGGAAGATTCTCATATTTATGTCAAAGTGAAAATAGAAAAATATTTATTGAGATAACTAAGTATATTTTAACTAATAAATGCAATACTATTGAACAAACAAGTATAGATATTTCTTATCTAATCAAATAAGTGGTTAGCCACACAGCATTATGTATGTATGTGAATATACCCAAGTATATAGGATATGTATGTATAGAAAGTTAACTGTATAGATACTTTAGTAACTATTTAAAAACACATTGCAGATATCTTGTCACTTTACCCATAAATACTTGAGTGTCTTAAGAGTGATAACATTCTTGGGGTGCCTGGGTGGCTCAGTGGGTTAAAGCCTCTGCCTTCAGCTCAGGTCATGATCCTAGAGTCCTGGGATTGAGCCCACATCAGGCTCTCTGCTTAGCAGGAAGCCTGCTTCCTCCTCTCTCTCTCTCTCTCTCTCTCTGCCTGCCTCTCTGCCTACTTGTGATCTGTCAAATAAATAAATAAAATCTTTAAAAAAAAAAAAGAATGATGGCATTCTTTATATAACAATAGTATAATCAACAAAATAAAAAATTTGGTATTGATACAACGTGATTATCTAATCCACAGTCCATATAAAATTTTTCACATATTGTTGCAAAAATGTGTATTATAACTCTTTTCTCCAATCTAAAATCCCATCCAGGATTATGCATTAAATGTAGTTGTCATGTTTCTTTAGTCTGTGTTATCTGGAATGCCTTCTTAACATTTTGAAGGTAACAACCTTAACATTTTTTAAAAGTGCAAACTAATCATTTTATTAAATGTCCCCCAAGTTGGACATGAGTGATAGGTCTTCTTGTATAGACTGAGATTATGCATTCTGGCAGGAAAACAGAGAATTAATGTTGCATCCTTCTCAGCACATTTGATCAGGAGATATGTAGAACTCCTAAATTAATCCTAAAATGTTTCTCCTAAAATGGATGGTCCCCCCATCTACCCACCATAAAGCTACTGTTTTTCTCTTTGTAATTAATATGTATTTGGTGGCAGATACTTTACAAATGTATATACAACCTCTTCATCATTAAGTGTTCACCACAGTTAAAGCATCAAGATTATTTTTCCTTGACCTAATTATTGTTCTGACAGTTGCCACTTGACAAGTTTTATATATTTGGTAAGATGTGGCTTTGTTCCAGGATGAAGTATGATTGCCTTTTATTTCCATACTGCTTATTTTTGCCAGGTGGGAAGAATACTAGTGAACTGTTTGTGCCATCAGAACCATCATCATTATTATAGATCAACACGTGAGATCAACGTTTGGTTTGTGAAGGCTGATTCTTACTTTTCAACCTCTCTACCAACTAATTATTCTGTAACTTTGGATAAGTAACTTACTCTCTAAGCTTTGGCTTCTTCATCTCAAGTTGGAAATTATGTTAACTTAGCAGAGTTTATATAATAAATTAGTGTATGTAAAATATTTAGCATTAAAACTGGGAAAATAAAAAGACAACCTGGGAAGTTTTTTGCTTAACATAAAAAGTAATGTTCTTTGTATTTAAAGAGTTCTTACAAGTCAGTTAGAAAAAAAAAACTTAAGGGAAAAAGGACAAATTATACAAACTGAAACTTTACAGTAAAAGAAATATGCATGGCTGACCAACACATGGACCAAGCTCACAAATTTACCCACACGTAAAGTAAAATTCCTCACCATAACAAAGTATGTTTCGCCATCAGAGTGGCAAAGTTTTAAAGTTTCATAATGCACACTGTCAGCAAGGATATGAGGAAAACGGTGCTCTCAAAATCTGTTTGTTGGGGTCAGTTTACCAAAAGCTATTAAATTGCAAGTTTGAATAGTCTTAATTCACTGCTTTTAGGGGTTTGTCTGGGAGAGAAATCTGCATATATCAGATTAAAAACTCAGATCCTCACTACATAATGTTTATTTTAACCAGAGATCCAAACTATATATTTATCCCTCAATGGGAGAATATTTGGATAAATGATGGCACATGCATTTGATGGATTACAATATAGCCATGAAAAAGGAGGAACTAGGGATCACGGGTCCTATCACACACTGCACGGCTAATCAGTACACAGATACTGAACGGCAATACTATGTGTCATAATTGCAAATGTTTCCATAAATATCCCCACAGGGGTGAGCCCAATGAACAATATGATGCTAGACACTCAGAAAGAAGGAGCTCTAAGGCACACTGAGTACAAAGTAAGTGACCAAATATATGTGTATGTATTTATATTAAATTGTAACAGATTATACACACACACACACACACACACACACAAAGAGAAAGGTCTGAAAGGATATATGGCAATCTGATGTCTCTACAGACCACTAAGGAGACAGGATTGGGTTCGGGGCCAGGGAGGGCAACAAAAGTAAACCTAACCTTCTCCATAATGTTTCATTTTGTGGGAAAAAAAAGACTTTTTTCCCCTTACTGATTTTGCCATTCAAAATTAATTTTCCAAAATTTAAACTCAGAAAAAAATGAAAAGACCTTTAAGTTATATCATAATGTGCATGCCCAAATGCTCTGCATCTAATCTCAGCAGTAGAGAGACAAAAAAGAAGGAGCAAAGTGACAGCTCTGAACAGATAAACATGGATATAGACTGAGCAGTGCCTGGAAGACACAGGAAACCACTGAAACAGGGGATGGGATAGAGGTGCTGCTGTAAGACAGAGGCTTCTGTGAGGTTATAGATGTATTAAGTAACCTTACTGTACTCATTTCACAATATATACAGGTCTCAAATCATTGTGTTATACACCTTAAACTTACACAACGGTTTATATCAACTATACTTCTGTAAAGCTGGGAGAAAAAATATTCATTTAGCATTAGCATAATACCTCCCAGCAAAAAAGCATAATGAATGATATTAACATATCAGAGAAGATTCACCAGAGGCTCTTCACATGGGAATGTAATCTAGAAAACCAGATTCTATTGGATAATTAGAGCCCTATATTCACCTCAAATAAGTCTGTGTCTGTATGAGCAAAGACTATGAATTGTGACCGTTCTCATAGCAAAACCAAATACATTTTATAGAAATCACGTACACATGGAAAGCTCCCAACACTACTTTGTGACATCAGCACATAACAGCTTTATGACATTAGTCAACTTACCTATCCTCCTTAGGTGTGAGCTGTCTCTTGTAAAGGATGCATGTAAAGTGATTAGCGTGCATTTGCCTGGTTGTACCTGCACCAGAAATACTATTGCTACTATTATCTGTAATGCATGTAAAGATTCTTTTCATAGGACACATGGGTGGCTCAGTCAGTTAAGTGTCTGACTCTTGGTTTCTGCTCAGGTCATGATCTCAGAATCGTGAGATCAGGCCCAATGTCAGGCTTCAAACTCAGCATAGAGTCTGCTTGAGATGTATCCTCCTACCCCTGTTTGCACACACAGACGGACTCTAATAAATAAAATCTTTTTAAAAATTCTTTTATAAATGCAGTCTCCTTAACAACAAAATTTAAGAAAAGATGCTTTGTTTGTTTCATTCTCGAGTGTGGTTTTTCTCTCTTCTGGAGGTTGGCACTTTTTTCCATTAAAATATGCATGATTTCATAGTCAGACATGAACAGTGTTTTAGGCCTATGATTTGCTGCCAGCTTCTACTTTTTGGTAACATGTTTGTTTCATTTTTTTTTCAGATTGTTTTCAAAGATGACATTTTCCTTAGCCTACAAAGCTACCAACATTTTTGTAAATATCTAGAATCACTTCTGATGTCTGTACTTAACTCAAACTGCATGTTGTTATCAATACTGGTATTAAGCCTACAAATGACAGCTTCATATTGATATAAAGCCTGCTATCAATCAGTAAAAGACTTTTCCATATCTGCAGCGATTTTGAGACATAAACAAGTCTTTTAATAGCTGTTTCTTTTTTTCTTTTTAAAGATTTTATTTATTTGACAGAGAGAGAGAGAGATCACATGTAGGTGGGGAGGGGGTTGGGGAAGCTGGCTCCCCGCCAAGCAGAGAGCCCGATGTGGGGCTCGATCCCAGGACCCTGAGACCAGACCCGGGCAGAAGGTAGAGGCTACTGAGCCACCCAGGTGCCCCTTAATAGCTGTTTCTTTCATGTAGCACAGACAAGGTTATTGCTGATATAGAATTGAAAACTGATGAAGCATATGCAAAGTTTAAAATTATTGGACATATTTCCAACCATTTCCTGGATACAGAGTCTATATCTAACTAAGAAAATTACATACTGCCATTTTAAAACTAAGTAGCCACTATTCAAAGCAACTTGAAATACATACATACATACATACATACATAAATCAGGTCATTTAAAAGCAAAGATTTATGTTCCTTCAGGAGAGTAAATACTTTGTTTTACATTCTTATTGTGCACACACACACAAAAAAAAACCTGACAATTTTCTACTTGAAATTTATGGAATGCCAAACCATTAGATAAACCCAACATCTGATAATTTATTAGTATTATCATTACTTGGTGTTTTCTATGAATTGTTATTACTACTCAGCTTGGTCTCAGCACAAGCAATAATATGAAAGATATCCAAGTATGTAATGATAATTTGTTGCTGAACTTGAAATGTCATGTCCTCTTCATCAAACTTATTCTGGGATGTCTATTCATGAGTTCATTTTGATCAGGTATGTATAGATAAGAGAACAGAAGATGTCTGCCTAAGCATAGTTTGCCATAAATCTCTCTGATACAGTCATCATGTACACACACACACAACATGTACATGTTATTTTCTAAAATGGTACCTGTTTTTCTTGCTTAGTATCAGTTATTAAAAATTATTGCATTTTCTTTTCTGCTCTCTTATGCAAAAACTGTAAACCTCATTAAGATGTAAATTCTAAGATGTAAAAATCATGTCTACTGTATTCCCCAATGTTTCTACCACCTAGCCTGGCATCCTGGAATTTCCTAAAATAGAATCAAAATTTCTGCAAAAAATACTGTAGACTAATTCTTGTATACCATGCAGAAGTAGCTTCAGTGCCTTAGCTCATAGGTCTAATCTCTTACATTACTTAGGTCATACAGGGCTGTTTTTAAATAGCCATGAATTCTGAGTGCAAGAAAAAAAAAAGAAGTGCCTGAGACGTACGTACATGGTGTTGCATTTTCATTGTCACAACTGCTGCCAGTCCTGTTACTGGACAAAAAGGATATAACTTAAAATAAAACATCTGACATAATTATAAGGTCTAGCATATCCGTAACTGAATCAGCCATGACTTCTCAGCTACACCTCCACTATTTTAAACCTTGACAGTATTAAAGTCAGTTAAAATCATTTCAGTGATTCATAAAAGCATTCCCTTGTTCATTTAATCATTCATTCATTCTTTCTGGGCTGAATCAATGTTGAAAGAAGAGCTTCCTAATCAGCATGCATTATTCCCCACATCAATATCTAGTCTGTTATTACATTTTCTTGTTCTCCTGAATGCTGGTACCAGCAACTATCTGCCCATAAATGTGTGAATTACTTTTAATCCATCTCCCTTCCATTTGTTTCAAATGTCCTTGTACTCCACTGGTGTCCTTCATTCTGTCTATCTATCGATCTATCGTCTATGTTTCATGCCTTCGATCCTTTTCGTTACTTTTGATTAGGGGAAGAAATGATGATTCATCATTGCTTGAACTAGGACTGCCCTAGCCACCTGCTTCTGGTAGCTGCCATTCCACCATGCATTCCACAGAGCAAGAGTCGCCCAACTCTGTGGTTTGCCTGCTCCTTCAAGAAGCTGAGTTGCCTGAGGTCACAGTGCCACCCTGCAGGTTTGTGCTAATACACTTAGAGCAGTAAATCAAAGGCTTACATTCAGACTGTATTTTAGCATATTTTTAAAAAGGAGGTAGATGATTAATAAGTTGTTCGCTATACTTCAAAATATTGTCAAAATATATCTTAGAATATCTACCATTGGTACTCAATATTCCATGTCCTGTGTATAGGCATCTAAGTATTGATAGAATAAAGATTTAAAAAGGAACTATTATTGCAAAAATTCAGTTTGAATAAGAAGAACATGATCTATTATAATTTTTAAAGGAAAATTATCATTAACAGAGAGGAGAGAGCTGGTACCTCAAAAAAAGAAGGAGCAATGGGGGTGCCTGGGTGGCTCAGTGGGTTAAAGCTTCTACCTTTGGCTCAGGTCATGATCCCAGGGTCTTGGGATCAAGCCCCTCATCAGGCTCTCTGCTCCGCGGGGAGTCTGCTTCCTCCTCTCTCTCTGTCTGCCTCTCTGTCTACTCTCTGTCAAATAAATAATTTTTTTTTAAAGGAGCAATGAATTCAAGTTTTTAACAGGAAAGGATGGGAATGTTATAATTTAGGTTAAAGTAACAGGCATCAATATAAACTCATGACCCTTTAACAATTCATTGTCTGTCTCTAGAGAGGGCTGGAAGCTCCTTGAACTGCCTTTCCTGCCACCAGTGCTCACTCAACTCATCCCAGGCTCCCTCAGCATCCAAATCCAGGCCTTAATACCATCTCCAAGCTTTAATCACCAAAGTTAACAAATGTCAGTGGTATGCAGAAACATTAGAACATGTCATTAAAAATTACATGTATGTTGCTTTTTAAAATTAAATAAAAACTTTAGACATGGGCTCATTTATAAGCTAGGGCAAAAACCAAAGACAACCATTAAGTATGAAGAAATCAATAAAAAAAGAAAATACCAGGCGCCTGGGTGGCTCAGTGGGTTAAGCCGCTGCCTTCGGCTCAGGTCATGATCTCAGGGTCCTGGGATCGAGTCCCTGCTGAGCAGAGAGCCCGTTTCCTCCTCTCTCTCTCTCTGCCTGCCTCTCTGCCTACTTGTGATCTCTCTCTGTCAAATAAATAAATAAAATCTTTAAAAAAAAAAAAAGAAAATACCATCAAAATCAAAGGTTTGATAAAATTCAAGTCAAAAAATACTCATCTTTTAGAAAATTAAATGATCATACAAATTCCTCACTGAATTTCCCAAAGATTTTGTTAATTACGATTTTATAGAATTGAGATTCATTTTTGCCTAGTTCAATAACCAAAAAATATGAGTCAAATGATGGAGGGCATCTACATAAATGCTACATCTTATGTGCTGTGCTTTTTCTCCCAGGTAATAAAATCTTAGCTGTAAACACTTTTTTTTTCTTTTTCTTTGTATCTATATAAGGTGAAGGTTGTTAGCTAAACTTATTGTGATAACCATTCACCATATATATAAGTCACTATGCTGTACATCTTATACTTACTTATACTTTATAATGTATTTGGGTTACAAATACAAATAAAAATGTGAGGTAGAAGATACATTAAAGTAGATTAAAAAAAGGTTCCAAAGCAAAAGGCCATCAATCCTTGTGGTACATGATGATTATCAATACCTTTCTTAGTACCAAATGGTTATAAAAACCCTCCAAATGAAAAGTGTGAGTAGCGTTCTACAAATTGAATATAACTTCTATAATAACTTATACTCAAAAAAAAAAAAAAGCAAATAGCTATACAAAATATTCACCACTACCATGACCATCACCTCCAGGGCTAATGTCACTGGACATTTCTGGAGGTCATATGTTCTCAAAACTCATACTGTCCAGCACTCTGACTTCCAGAACACATTGCTCATTTCATAGTCAATAATCAACTTATTAAATTCAAATTAGTTATAATAAATTCCAACCAAAGCACACGAGGTGATGTTATTCACAAGGAGAAAGAATACTTGGCATAATTCTGGTGAGAGATAAGCTGAAGGACCAAACTATAAATCACAGATGTTACTGTACATTCTTGGAATCCAGTAAACTATAGAATGAAGAAGGATGCATGTGCTCATCATATATGTTTATAATGCATTTTTTTAAGAAACAGGAAATGGCAAAGAAAGGCATACCAGTGGTCTAGGTTTCCATGATGTGACTCAAAAGGAATCAAGATTGAGAATTAACATTGGGCCAATGAACACACTCCTTACAAATGAATTCCTTCTACAGCAAAAAAATTACCTTTATGTGTTATCTACAATCAGGGACAGATCTTTACCATCTTCAAAATAGGGAGGAAAACTGTGTTATTTTCGTCATTGTATTTTAAAGGTTTTATTTGTTTTATGTGCATGAGAGGGAGAAGGAAAGAATCTCTGGCAGACCTTCTGAATGTGGAGCCCAATGTGGGGTCTGATCTTATGACTGTAAAATCACGACCTAAGCCAAAACCAAGAGTTGTATGCTTAACCAACCGAACCACCCAGGAGCCCCCAAAGTTGTTCTTTAAAACAAGGTATCTCATTTAAAATATAGCATTTCATTCTTTTTTAATTTTTTATTTTTTATAAACATATATTTTTATCCCCAGGGGTACATATAGCATTTCATTCTTTTTTAAAGAAGTTTCTTTTTTGTAAGTTTTTTCTACTGATTAAAATAGCAAAATATATTGCTAGACTATTAGACAAGTTAGAAAACTATTCTTCACATGTCTTATTTATGGCAATAACAATGGATTATTTTCACAATAGTTATGATTGTTATATTGTTCACATTTATGAGTTGAATAAGTCTATTTTGAGTGCTGTGAAGTGTGTAAACCTGGTGATTCACAGACTTGTACCACTGGGGATAAAAATACATGTTTATAAAAAAAAAAATTATATTAAAAAAAAAAGATTTATCAACACAACATGTTCATGTGAAGTCTTATATTTAGAATTTTGATGTGCCTATCATGTGAATTCATTGTTTTGTTTTTTATATAAAAGGTAAAGTACTCTTCAAGATTCTACTTAACCTAACTATGCTTAACCAAGTAAGAACTTTACATTTTAGCTTGACAAAAGAGACAAACGTTTTAATGTCAAGTCTAGAACCTTCATATGAGATCCTTGGGGAGCAAAATGAAATATCATATCTTCAGAACATATCTTTTTTTCTAGTATGAACAGAGGTATCTAAAGGCAATGACCATAGTGTAAATCCTGATGGCCCTCAACCACTTAACTGTGTGAATGCAAACAAGGTTGGGACCTTGGTAAGACACCAGGCATGACTGGAATCACACAGCAATCTGTTAAATGGCAATTTATAATTAATCAAAAAATAAAGTGGTTTATTTTCGCTTTTCACACATTTGAATGCAAGTGTAAATCTGTGCAGTTGCAAAGGCAGAAAATGTTAAGGTGCATGAGTAAAAGCATAATTTCTACCGCAAATATTATATACGACAGTGTCATATCCCTTAAGGGGACTGGGACAGGAAAACTTTCTATTGCTGTTTTCTCTAGCTGTTGCACTCTATTGCTGTTGTAACATTACAACAAATTTAGGGGCTTAATCAATGGAGATTTATTATCTCACAGTTCTGTAGGTCAAAAATCCAACATGGGTCTCATGGAGCAACATCAAGGTCTTGGCAGGGTTGTGCTCCTTGCTAGAGTTCCTAGAGAAGGATCCATTCCTGTTCATTTGGGTCATTAATAGAATCTAGTCTCTTCAAATTATAGGTCTGAGATCCCCCCTTTTCCTGCTAGTTATTAGCTAAGGATCTTTCCTGCTTTAAGAAACTATCCATATTTCTTGGTTTATGATTCCCTCCTCCATTTTCAAAGCTAGTAATGGCAGATAAAGTCTCTCATGCTTGAAATTTCTCCTCCTTTCCCTGTCTCATCTCTGGGACATATCTGTCAGGAAAGGTGCTCTCTCCCTCCAGGATTTGAGTGATTACAATGGGACCACCCATATTCCAGCATTAACTCCCCATCTCCAGGTCAGTACCCTTGATCCCATCGGCTGAGTCCCTTTTGTCATTCACAAGTTCTGGGGTTTAGAACATGGACATTTTGGTAGGCAAGGGCATTATTGTACTTCCCTCAACCAAAAAAAGTTTTGAGAGGATGTCTTAGAATTTATATATATGTAAAATTATATGTATAATATATATGGTATATGATATATATGTATAATTTTATAGTTTATAATATCTTATAATTTATATTTTATATAATTTATAGATATATTTATATATAATTTGGATATAGTTATATATAGTATAAAATAAACAGCAGTCATTTTTACAGAGCTAGCAAGTATAATATGTGTATCCTAGGTGGGTAGATTTTAAAGTCCTAAGAAATGGAATGAATAGGTGATGGAGACTAAGGAGGGTCCATGTGATGAGCACCGGGTGTTCTTTATAAGTGTTGAATCACTGAATTCTACCCCTTGAAGCTAATACTACACTGTAGGTTAACTGGAATTTAAATAAAAACTTGGGGGGAAAAATAAATATCAATGAATTTGGTGCAAGCAGTGATACCCATGGTGTTGACTACAGGACAAAAATATGCTATAAGTCAGTACTATTTTTGAGATTTCTGAGTGGGGCAAATTGCAAGAGGTGGCCTTAATAAAATCTTCTAAAGGCAATTGTATAAAAAGTGTGTAGTAATCACCTTCAGGAATACTCATGCTGGTCTTCAGGAAAGTCGGTTGAACATCGGTATATTACTCAGCTAAGAGTCATTTTTTTTCTTTTTTTATAAGTAATCTTTTCTTTTTAAGATTTTATTTATTTGACAGAGAGAGAGAGAGATCATAAGTAGGCAGAGAGGCAGGCAGAGAGAGAGGGGGAAGTAGGCTCCCTGCTGAGCAGAGAGCCCAGTGTGGGGCTCCATCCCAGGACCCTGGGATCGTGACCTGAGCTGAAGGCAGAGGCTTAATCCACTGAGCCACCGAGGCGCCCCACAGCTAAGAGTTATTTCTTATGAGCTCAGCCTCCTTTAGCATTTTCACCACATGCTTGTTGAGTCTTTCCTTGCAACACTTGGACGGACACCCAACCACTCTTTTACACAAGTTTCAAGGACAAGATCTTCCTCTCTCCACCAAGTCATAAATTTAGAGAGCATGAACGATGCCATATATGTATCTGTATCCCTCTTTCAGTTTCCCATTAGCAGCCTTACATGATGATCACCATGTGCTGTGCAACAAATATCTTTATTTTGCTTCATCCAGTACTGAGATACATATATCTATTCAAATTGGCCTATTGGGCATGGTGGAAGTTATTTAGAAATTTTTCCCAAAGAAATGAAGCTACCTGCCCTTGGCACACATGGATCACCCACACTGTTACCAGAGTTTGAAACTTGAGAACATGAGGTTCAATTACATGTATACATATGCCTGGTAAATATAATAACTATGTCCAAAACACTTATTTTTAAAACACCTTGGCATCTTGCTGAGAATAAGTGTGAAATCCAAGTAACATGTTAATAACCCTGCTTATGTATTTCCCCTGAAACTATTAAGAGCAGGGTATGAGTGTGAACAGATCTGATTGTTTAATCATGCTCTTACTGGGGAAACTTGGCTTGAAAGTCTAACATCCCTTGGAAAGACAGCTTTCACGTACACTATTTTGATTATATTTGTGGCCTTCTTTACTTCCTGGAATGGACATTAGATGTCCTGTTTCAAAAAATAAAATATTAAATTTCTTGTTTAAAGAGATAACAAGACTAAAAAGCCATGAAGATTATTCACACCTGCCAACCTGATAAATTGGACTAAAGGGAAAACAGATCCTAAGTATAAGAATCGATTGATGTTTTCTACTAAGACATTTGCCATAATTATAATGTCATTCTTGATAGATTGACTCTTTTAATTCTCATCTATAATCTACCTAGTATTTTCCCCAAAGAAAACAAAACTCTTCACTGAACTGTGCATTTTGTTTAGAAAATTATTTCTATCACAGATTTATTTAAACATCTACTTTACACATGTAAATATGTTAAAGAATACATTGTGACAATAATACTTTTATATTCACTAGTTTTTATGATATTTTAAAAATTTTATAATGTTCATTCATATTTGCCTACTATTATTTTATAAATCAAAGAGGATATTAATTATTGAAAGAAAATTTTCTTTCTTTCAATAATTCTTTCAATAAAAAGAAAGATTTTCTTTCAATAATTAATGTAAATCATCACATAATTAACATTCATGATGATAATTATTAAGAATCTTAGTACCATCAAAAAATTACATTTAATATCACCATCATATGTCATCAGTACTCATATTCATATAATCTTTACAATCACACACAGTTGAAAAAATAAAAAAACCAGTTTCACTTAACAGTGTTGTTGAAGCCATAAATATGATTTTCAAGGAGAATAAAGTAAGCCTGTTACTGGAAGGGAAAATAACTGGCAGCATTACAGTCAAAGATCAAAATTTTCTTTTTCATCAAGTCAGTCATACAACTGACTTGGTTCAAGTTGAAGAAAAAAATAATGATAAAGAAAACAAAATTCTGATCAATCAACTCAGAACATTATTTTCGAGCATTCAGGATTTTTTAATCAAGGTTATAGCTTCTGATAATGGATACAAACTGCAAGACAATGTGGAAAATTATTAGAGCAGGAGCTCTAATATCAAACCAATATGTTAATGTCCAGGCTCCCCGATGTGACCTTGGAAAAGATACAGATATCTTCCAGTTAAAGCTTAATCAGAACATGGTTTTATTTCATTTCTGAACTAGAAACCTACATCTAGTTACCAGAGACGCAACTAAAGAGCATTTATGCAGGTAACGGTATGAGGACAATTACATACTTAGAAAAGCTAAGGTCAGCTGGCTTTTATTTCCACCTCATCCTGTCTTTTCAAAGTGGAATAAATGTTAAAGATGGGCAGGAGAGGAACAGGAGAGTCACCACTATACACTACACACAAAATACAGAAGGAAGACATAGTGTACAGCGTATGAAGTGTAAAATTCAGAGTTTCAGGTAATAGACCATGGATGATGGTAAGTATAATTTTCTTTTTGCACAGTTCATTCTAGACAGTATTATGTTTTAGCTAACAAGCTAGGATAGTTGTTTATCATGATTTCATTCTCCAGGGATGGCCAGATATTTTTCAACAGATAGCCATCCTGGAGGCTGCTACGAATGCTTCTGCACCCTCTCCCTCCTTTATTGCTAGTTTGGTATTGGAACAATACATACTAGAAATGTGTTTTCATTGGTGAAAGTAAATCCTTGAATTAGTAGAGTCAGTGTTTGAATAAAAGGACACTCATCACTAAAACCACTACTATGTATTTTTACCCTGTAAAAACACTGATGTATTTTACAAAAACATCAGTCTGGGATAAATTAGAACTAAGAAAAACAGAATGGTCGCTCACTTAAAAATAGGCTAAAAAAACAACCTTCTGGAATACAGTCGCATTTGCCAGCAGGGACCTTTTCACTACAAAGAGCAGTCAGATCATCTTAAATGGTGGAGAAAACAAAACTTTCACTGTAGACAATGGGTCATATGAACTGCTTTGGACTTGCTTACTAATTATATGCGTGACAGAACTTCGTCTGAAACTTTCACTATAACCTTACAAGTAGGGTTGTTGGGGAGCCTCCCCCAGTTCAAGTAGTTGTTTGTGATTGAATTGGCTTAGATTGGTTGATATCATCTGAAAAACTTCAGTACAGAGCTTCAACAAGAGATCAAGATGGGAGAAATGGCTTTAAGTATCATTAGTGGGGGAAGGAAATTATTGAACCCTAATGTACAGTGAGATCAGACACATCTAGTGGTTGGACTTAGAACTTGCAAACCATTGGGGTGAGCACACAGCATCAAAATAACCTTAGCTCAACCATCTGAGACTAAATTACAAAAGATCATTTTATTAGATTGAATTATTACACGACCAAATCATTTTTTTTAATTTTTTATTTTTTATAAACATATGTTTTTATCCCCAGGGGTACAGGTCTGTGAATCGCCAGGTTTACACACTTCACATCATTTTTGTTTTTCTTCATAACCTTACTCTTTATATGCGGACTCTTCTTTTGTATGAGTCATCGTAACACAAATTACATAATATCATAATTATTGGTTTACTTTAAAATACTAAAAAAAAAAAGTCGGAGTAGCTGAGGGCAGAATTACATTTTGTGATGCACCAATTTAAGATTTTATTCATTTATTTGACAGAAAGAGAGAGAGAGAGAGCACGAGCGAGCACAATCAAGGAAAGCGGCAGAGGGAGAGGGAGAAGCAGGCTTCCTGCTGAGCCGGGAGCCTGATGTGGGTTCTATAGGATCATGACCTGAGCCAAGGCAGATGCTTAACTGAGCCACACAGGGGACCGACCCCCCATGTTACACCATTTATTCAGTCAGTATCTAATGTCTTGATTATTAAAAGCAATCACTAATTATATAACAAATTAAATAAATAAAACATAGGTATATTTGTGAATATGTATATAGATGAGCATGTGTATGTATGCAAATATATGCATATCTCTATATATCATACCAGTGTGTTGACTATGCCAATTTATATTTTTTTAAAGAAGTCAAGAGATTTCATTAAACTTACTCCCAAGCTTTCGGAAATAAAAACGACACAGAACATTGTGTTAGTTTATAATGTACAACTTGATGATTTGATACATGTACATATCATGAGGAAATTAACACAATAAAGTTAGTTGACACATCTATCACCTATCACACTATATTTTATGTGGTGATACATTTAAGATTTACTGTCTTTCAAGTCACATAATATTACTAACTATAATCACCATGCGGGACATTATATCCACAGTACTTACTCATCTTGTAACTCTAAGTTAGTATTCTTTGACCAACACCTCCCCCCTTCCCCCCAGCCCTCAGGCCCTGGCAACCACTATTCCAGCCTCTGTTTCTGAGTTGGCTTTCAGATTCTATATATAAGATCATACTGTATCTTTCTCTGATTTATTTCACTTAGAATGATGGTCTCAAGAACAATCCATTTTGTCACAAATGACAGAATTCCCTTTTTTATGACTGAATAATATTCCCTTATGTATCCATACCTAGTTGTCTTTATCCATATATCTCTCAATGGATACTTAGTCTCATCCATGCCTTGGCTATTTTGAAAAATGCTGCAATGACCACAGAGTGCAGATATCTCTTAGAGATTGTGATTTCGTTTCCTTCAGGTAATACCCAGAAGTGGGATTACTGGATGACATGACAGTTCTATTTCCTAGTTCTTTGAAGAACCTATACCATTTTCCACAGTGGCTAACCAATGCACATTTCCATCAAGAGTACACAGGGGTTCCCTTTTCTCCACATCCTTGCCAAAATATAAACATTGAAGTTAAAAGATACAATTGAAGAAACCACAAGAAAACACTTGAGATGTCTGATACTTCCTGGCAGCTTTCAGAGTCTTTCCCCATCTCACAGGAAGCACTTCATCTTCAGAACATGAACCACAAAGATAAGAATGAGATATGTTGATCTCAACAGAAGTAAGTGTCATTCTGAGAGGCATCTTTCATACCCTTATAGTCAGGTAGGCAAAACAAGAGTGCATGACCAGTTTTAGGAATGGAAACTAAGACTTCAAGCAGGAATCAGATATAATCTATCAGTCTTTTACTTTCTATATTTAAAAAAAAAAAAAAAGCTGACAACTACTCCTTGGTGTATAGATTGCTCCGTGGTATATTCTGTACCCTAACCCAGAAATACCTCAATCACTAGTTAGAATATTCTAGGCAGGTTTGGCCATGGGTTAGCACCATGCTTTCACTCTAGGCTTTAGAGATAAGCAGAGTTGTAAAAAATCAGATTCAGATGAGATTAACCTTGTATTTACACAGTGTGTGTGTGTGTGTGTGTGTGTGTAGACTGAGAGACAGAGAGAGGAAGGGAGGCAGACAGACAGACAGAGAAAAGCCATGATGGAAACCCATAGTAATCCAAAAGAATCGGGCTCCAAAGGAATCTCGCTTAGTAAGCCCAATATACTTCCTTAAAGCTGAAGAATCATGGTTTTAATCATAGTTTAGAAACAAAAAAATAGATCCCTGTTTTTCCTCAGACCTTCCATGGAAGCTGAAGAATCTACCCATTAATGTAGAAAAAAAAAAATCTATCTTGCCAAAGGTAATTCTTTTTAGAAAGCTAATTTTATATTAAAAGCAATGAATGTCCAACATAACAATGTTATTAAGCTTAGATGGGGCAAATAGTGATTTCTAAATTTAGTGCAGCAATAGATTCAGTAACAAAACGGCTTCCCAACTAATCTCTGAAGTTTATAAATGTTTTCCGTTTGTAATATCCCTGATGTTTTTGCCATTTTCAAACTGTGCAACAAAAGTGCAAATCACCTAGCCTCTTATGTTTCACTTTATCTTCGTACAATGTATCTTCATACAAATAGTTTCTTTCCCCCTATGTTTTATGTAAATTATTTCATAAAATATTTAAAACATTGTGCCCAACACAAAGTATGTGCTTAAGACTATTAGATAAAATTATTACTATTAGTAGCAGCATGCTATGCAATGTTATTGAAAGTTCTCATACATTTTACTATTTCCTAATAACATTTTAATGGTTAGGAGTTGTTTTTTTATGTTTTCATTCATTTCTGGATCCCAAATCTTCACAATTCTCTATCAGTGTCACATGGGCTTGATTGTTCATTTAATTAGCATATGTTTTAGCATTAATTGGTATAGTCTGTTCTTTATAGCCTCAGGAGTGTCTTTTTTACTCTTAGTTTTAAAAAAAAGTGGGTCAATCTAATTTTTTCCCTCTCGTGTAAGTTTTAATAGTTTGCATCCTACATCTCCCCCCCAAAAAAATTCATGACTAAAAAAAATGTAAAATAAATTATAAATTCCATTAGGTTAACAAAATCATTTCCAAAATAAAATAAGCATAGCAATAATATTTGCATTGTACATATTCTTTCCGTTCACTGAGAAAAGTTTTCAGTATTGTCCAAAGTATTTTTAAGTCCCTTCTTACTCTTACCACTTCAGATCCTTACAGTAAGGATCTGAATATTAAAGATCAAAATAATGAGCCTACCTTTACTATGTCATTCTAGAGAGGAAACCAAGTACTGACAAGCCAAAAACTCAATATTCATGGTTTTCAAATAAGAAAAAGCAGAAACATTTCCTATTAGCCATCACAAAACGACCTCCAAGATGACCTATTAATTCAGAAGTACAGTCTGAGATCCAAGATCTTAGTATAGCCTGCATTTTCCTGTTAAGGCCACTTATAAAAATGGCTAATATCCTGAAATAGTTAACACACCTTTCAGCTCCAGTCAATGAACAAACTTACCTATACAATCAGACTCACTCTTTGCACTTCAAATTCTGTGGAACAAAAGTTTGT
Source organism: Mustela nigripes (assembly GCF_022355385.1). NCBI lineage: Eukaryota > Metazoa > Chordata > Mammalia > Carnivora > Mustelidae > Mustela > Mustela nigripes. The sequence goes on from NC_081568.1 coordinate 123,601,724, forward strand.
AAATTCTCAGACTTTGAGCTCTGGACTCCTGTTATGCTTGGTGCCTAGCTGTGCCAAGCTGGTGCCTGCTTTTCACAGAAAGATGTCACACACAGCAGGAGAACTAGACAAAAAGGCTTTTAATAATCAGTAATGGCTCCAATTCAAAGACTTTAGGTGCTGCGAACACTAGAAACAATGATTGTTTCCACTGAGATTTCTGTTTATTCCCGCTTTTTAAAACATTGGTTAGAGGACAACTGAGCTATTAATGACCAATTTCCAGTGATGAGAAGGCTCAAAGCATTTAAAAGGAGCCTTGAGCTCCTAAACACTCTATTTGCAGCTCTGAGTGTGCATTATGGGAGCATAAGAGGTGATAGGCTTTCACATACCTTTAATTGCAAGACATACTATACATACAGATACAAACCCTTTCCTATTCCTCACAAATATGGAAGAATCTAAGCAGAAAGACAAGGAAAAAAACGAGTTTTTCTCCGTAAAATAGCTAGAAAGTCACTTTTTAATTTAATGCATTTTATGTTACAGATAACAAAACATTCTAACACTGCAGAAATTACAGAATGTACTGATACTACGAAACCTATTAAAATTTGTTCTTCAAAATATACTGCTGAAAGAAATGAAAAAGAAATCAGTATACCTATGTATATTTGGTATATATATGTGTGTGTGTGTGTGTGTATGTGTGTATATGTTATACACATGTATCTGTTTAAAAAAAATTTCATCAACATTTATAAAGCTAAAAAATGATCTTATTTTCCATGCTAAATTCTGTAATAATAATTGAAAAACTAAACTAAAGCCTTAAAAACTTTAGGTGTCAGGTAGGGAATAAAAGAAAACCAAGATCCAAGTACTGAAATGCATGTAAAATTTTGTTTTTTGAAAAGAGTAACAGAAATACCACCTAGTTTTATTTAATTCTGGAAGCTGGAGAGAATTCCAATATTACTGAATTCAGATGAACATCTAATTGATTTCTCCCTATAATACCTTATCAAAATGGTGATCTAGTTTCTACTTAAATAAATCCCACCAAAGAAACTTCATTACTAATTACACAATCCAAAAGCTAAGAGAGTCTGTAAGATGTTTGAAATTCATGTATCTCTCTCTAAATTTCTGAGGAAATTATTCTTCCCAGCAGAAGAAAGCATGAGCATGCCTTCCAAGCCTAAATGCATTACCCCAAGCACCTTTTCAAAAGCTCAAGTTTCTTTGAGACTAGGGTTTATTTTAAAAATTCAAAGGGAGGGACGCCTGGGTGACTCAGTGGGTTAAGCCGCTGCCTTCAGCTCAGGTCATGATCCTAGGGTTCTAGGATGGAGACCTGCATTGGCTCCTTGCTCAGCAGGGAGCCTGCCTCTCTCTCCGCCTCTGCCTGCCACTCTTCCTGCTTGCGTGCTTTCTCTCTCTCTCTCTCTGACAAATAAATAAAATCTTAAAAAAAAAAAAAGACTTAAAAAAAAATTCAAAGGGATTTTGCATTCTACTCCAAACACACCCTTTTTGTGATAACATATTTATTATCACTCTCTAAGAGACTAAACTTAGTTTCTCAATTTCTAAAAATCTATACTGAATCGGAGAACAACAAAGACACAAGCTTGGCTCAGTATCTTACTTTTCCCTGGTATCATGGTGTTGTGGAAAACAGGCTCACACAGTGACATCCATATAAAAGGCAAGCACGTTGGGGCGCCTGGGTGGCTCAGTGGGTTAAGCCGCTGCCTTCGGCTCAGGTCATGATCTCAGGGTCCTGGGATCGAGCCCCGCATCGGGCTCTCCGCTCAGCGGGAAGCCTGTCTCCTCCTCTCTCTCTCTCTGCCTACTTGTGATCGCTGTCTGTCAAATAAATAAATAAAATCTTTAAAAAATAAAAAAATAAAAAAATAAAAAAAAGGCAAGCACGTCTACATGCATGAGTCTTCTCAACTTATCTGCTTGGATGGTGTTTCAGAAGAGATGTGGAGTGGGGTGCCTGGGTGGCTCAGGAGGTTAAGCCTCTGACTTTGGCTTAGGTCACGGTCCCAGGGTCCTGGGATCAAGCCCCATGTCGGACTCTCTGCTCAGCAGGGAGCCTGCTTCCTCCTCTCTCTCTGCCTGCCTCTCTGCCTACTTGTCAACTCTGTATGTCAAATAAATAAATAAAATCTTTATTGGAAAAAAAAAAAGAAGAAGAAGAAGAAGAGACACGGAGCAAAAGGCCAGAAGACACTATAAAAAGGGAAGTTTTAACACAGCATTTCCACACTATTTGTGGAAATCTTGAATCACATTTATGTTGAGGAATCAAGTAGTTTTGTATCTTGTGGAAGACTGAAACGTTATTGATTCACCTGTCCCTCTTGTACACATTTTGGGAAATTCTTTCCTGAAACAGGTACCTGATATTGGTCTTTATTTTGTACCCATGAGTACTGTGATTTTCCTAATGTCACTGACCTAAATTTCCAAAAAAAAAAAAAAAAAAAAAAAAAAAATATATATATATATATATATATATATATATATTTTCTTAAACTTTATTTCCTCTAAAATGATCTTGTCCTAAGACATTGAAATTCTCAGGCTTGGATTGTAGTTTACACTTGCATGTAACCCACCTTGAAAATACATATAAAAATGGAGTCATTTCATGGGTCATTCTTTATCAATAAAAGGATGACTGCCCTTATTCACCATATCAGAATTCTCAGCTTGTCATATCATTTTTACTTACATGAAAAATTTTAAATCAATTTTTATTCAGTTCATAAATTTCTGAATAGCAATTACCCTAAACCAGACTACATCTGTTTAATAAAGGAAGTTTACTAACACATATCTCATTAAATACTTATAAAAAATTGTTTATTCAAGCATAATTTTAAAAATTTAAGCATTTTACAACTCATAGGAGTTCAAAAAAAAGTCACAATGAAACTTTTTAAAGTTGTCACTAAGTATTTAGTGCCAGTGGATGCCTAGAAGGTGCTCAGTGACCTTGAGGTAAGTTCTCTATCCTGCCAGTTTGCAATTTTCCCACAGTCAGTACTTTGCACACATATAAACACAAATTTGCTTTCTCTGAATTTTTTTTACTAATTATTTTATCATCAATTTCTTAAATATTAGCATAGATCCATAGATATTATCATTAGCATGGTTAAGAAAGATAAATTAGCAGTATCCTCAATATTTAGACTTTTATCCAATTCTTAGAAAAATACCTGAATTAATCCTGGCCCTTCAACTAAATTTGTTAATTTTTTTGAGTTAAAAAAAAAAAGCATTGTTGAATATTTTGGTACAGTAAGATATCTTTTTTTTTGTTTGACTCTCTTTTCTGACTCAGAGAGATATTTGCCAAGCTGCTGGGTTTCCAGATTTTTCCGATTACATGAGATTTTAGTCTCAAGGCAACTCTAGAATGGACCCTAAATAATGGCTCAAACAACTTTTTATTTCCTGTACATGTGTTCTATTTATTGCCATAGCTCCTGGCCAAGACTTCTCTATTACTGGTTGTAGAAAAGTTATTTTTTAATTTAAAAAATGCACACAGAGTTCCAGTGTCATGCAATGGGTGTTCTCCAATATCAAGAATTAGACTCATCTGTAGCTTCACCAAAAAAAATTGCAATTTTTGAGAAGATTTTATTTAGTTATTTTAGAAAGAGAGAGACAGACAGACAAGAGAGTGGGGTCAGAGGGGGAGCGAGAGGGAGAGAGAGAAATTCAAGTCGACTCCAGGCTGAGAACAGAGCCTGACCCGGGGCTTAATCTCACAACCCTGAGATCATGACCTGAGCCAAAATCAAGAGTTGGATGCTTAACTCCTTAAGTGAATGAGGCACCGAGGTGCCCCCACCAAATTAATTAATTAATTAATTAAGTTAATATCTAAATAAATCTGTATTGTTTTTAAAGTCGTTGACCTTTGCAAATTGTTCTAAAATGCCTTCTTAGTCTCCTTTACTTCTTCTTCCTCTGTATTTCATTTAAAAGCTGAGGTGGCTGGTTTAGGAAAATTTCATCTGACATCATGCATATGACACAATTTTACGTGTCTAAGCATTTAATTATCTTAAAATGAATATTTAGGAAATGATGTGTAGGAGCTTTAGGATTACTTTCTAGTTCTGCTCCTTGGTGAATACGTGGAATCTCTACATTAGAAAATGACTTGCACAGTATTTTACTCTGAAATATAGGATAGATAATTTGCAGTTGCAACCAAAGCCTTCACATTCCAAGGTATGTCTTCACCAGCCTCTGTGGGAAAAGTTATTTAATACTGACCAAGCAGTATGCTTTGAGTCTAACATGTATATAGAACATAGGAGTTCTCCAAAAGTAAATCTTCTCTATTGTTATTATTTCTATTTTATTTTTAATTTGGTTTATGAAAAATACCTTCATTTTTAGCCATTTACATTCTTTTATTTGATCAATCCACTGATTACCAGAAATATACACACAGACACGCATGCGTGTGCGCACACACACACACACACACACACACACACAGTCCTCAGATGAATTAAATCAAATTCTGCAGAGCTATCTGTATCACCCTCATGTGGAGATGACGTAACCTGGAAGGAAGCCACTCTCGCTGCCTTCCTTACCCTTGAATTCTCAGATGAGTATTATAGAAAAATAAATCTAGTTCCTTGGTAAAGATTATTTCAAGGTTATACTTATAGCTTAAGTATACTTATACCTGTTTCTTACAACCAATACAAATATCACAGACTTATTTAATTCCAAATTATGTGAAATATCAATCCTATGCACCTGCTTCCTGTGTTTTGTGTGTTTGTGTTCGAGACCCTTCATCTACCCTTTATCTACCTCATCTTCATCTACCCTCATCCTCTGGGTGTAGCTTCACAGCTACACTCAGGATTTGATTGCTGTAGTGATTACATCACACACTCCATAGATAGTTTCCCTCCTCAGATGCCCTCCCATGAAATGTGTCCTCCAGAGGCATTAAACCAGCAAGTCCTCTAGGCTGAAAGCTCATTTTTCAAGTCTAATTCCTCAGACAGCCATATGTTAAATGCTGAGATTCACAATTTAATAGTCACTGTCATACTGTCCCTCAAATCACCTCTTTGGAGTAAATTATCCTCTATTGCATTATTCAAGGAAAATCATTTGAAATCATTCCAATTCAACACTTCCTTACAGAGATGGAAAAGATGTATCTGTAACAATAGGAAGCATAGTGGTAAATAAGTTATAGAATTGCATGGTAATGTAAAAGCTTCATTCTCCATTTTTTCATATGAAGAATTAGCATAATAAAAATAATTGTGTTACACTTCAACTATACATTACTCATCTACAGTCTTCCACCTTTAACTTGGGAAGTCCTTGACTATTATTAGTTTTTGAGTCTTTGGAGCCTTAGATAATCTATGGCACTTGTTCATGAAGATATGTCCATAGACAGCATCTAGTCGCCAAAATTTATTTTCATATTGGCAGAAGATGGCATGAGGAAACAGTGCTAGGTTGCTCCTGTCTTGAGCAGCATTAAAGATCATCAGTCTTGACAATGGGAAATGCACCTGCTTCCTGTGATTCCAGAGTGTTTTACTGAAATTCTTGGTGTGCTTGTTGAAACTTTAAGTATCAAACTACCATTAAGAAACCCTAACTGGAATGTATGGTAAGCTCAGGCTACAAAATTCAGAGAAAAGGGAAATAACTAAAATAAAGGCAGAATATGGCTACTGTTTATGTTTATTTGTGTTTATTTAATATGACATAGCTGATTTTTCTCTCTTAACATCCTGACAGTCTGTACAAGGCAATTCAAGAGGACAAAGAAGCAAACCGTGTTGAAAAAGTAAAGCCAGTTCACTTAAAATGTGCATACTACCTCCAGATGGTGTCCTGAACAAACATATCGAAACAAGGAGCTCTAAGGGGTATTGAAAGGACATCTATATATACAGGGCTTCCAGTTATGACCTGTGTTATGAAAAACAGCCTTGAGACTCTGTTTATTATGCAAACTTCTGAGCATCCTCAATCAACTGGAATTCCTCCAAAACTTTATTTTATGAAACAAAACCCAAAGGGTAAGATGCAAGAATGCAGACATCAGCATCGCAATGATTCTGGAACTTAGAGCTATAAAATCAGCCAGGGCTGTGTGAGAAGAGCAGTAGGTGTTCAATCACAACATCTTCTAGAAAAAGATGGCTTGTATACTAAATAGAATGGAATATTGTTGCTAAGAAAATATATGATATACATATGAAGACCCAGAGACTGATAACCCTACATTTCACTACACTCACCAGAGTCATCATATTTTAAACCAATTGCAATGTGATTTAATGTCCTAGTTGAAAATTTCATTTCCAGTATATAATTTCATCTTCCATTAAGCAATAAGAAATATGATCACTCTCTGAATCACCAGTGAATACTGTGATATCATCTGTTTTCCAAAATTATTAATAGAACATACACAGGAAACTGTTGTCTTGGTTTAATAACGACTTCAAGTTTAGATAGTTATTTATGAGCAATTCTCAAAAGATCATTTTTTATAGTGTCACCGGCAAAGAAAAAGGAGGATACGATTTAAGGTAATTACTAATATATTCTGAAGTACCAGAATATGTAAATTCAAAACAAAATAATAGGATAGGATAATAATTCTATGTATCTCAGGTATGCTCTAAGGCCAAATCTACAGTTAACATAGTGAGCTGACCGCTCTCTTGGGGATGAAATCAACACATACTCTCTTTGCTTGTACAGGTCTACATCAGCTTGGCAGTCAAATGATATTGGTTTCCCTATACTGAAAGGTCACATATTCTGATCACTTTTCAACTTGAAATTTCTCATCTTTTTTTTCTTCGCATGTGTAAGTAAATTCATAGAATTTAAAACCCATCAAAAATGAGTATAAAGACATCTAGCATCTATCATTAATTCCAGTGGGCTATACCACTAGCTAATTATCTTGGCTAACTTCCTTAAACTTACTCATTTGTAAAATGATTTATTTAGAAGGATAAACTGATATTTCTGCATTGGTCAAAATTCAATTTCTTTATGTATATATATATATATCTCCCCCCACTAACCGCATTCCTGTTTCTGATAACCTTGATTTTGCTTTGTTTCTCTCTGAAGGGATAATCACCCTTCTTCCTTATCATTGTATATGGGATGACATGGGCCATCTCTCTGTCCCTCAATCCTCCTGCTCCCATCAAGTACAGAGTTTATAATCCAGACTACATCAGTTCCTATGTTCCAATTTCTCAACTGAAACTATGAGGTCAGTGAAGAGATGGAGCACAAATAGTTCTATTAAGAGTGAAATTCAGGGCCTTTTCTGAAATACTTTCTGTTGACCTAGTTAACTAGTAGAATATATGCATGAGACCCTGAGCGACCTTATCATATGTTCACAACAATAGCCTTCATGACCATAAAGTACAACCAAGGAGGACAGAACAGAGCAGTGGAGAGAAATAGTAGCAGAATTTCCAATGACGCTGTCATTTGAAAACCTTGGATCCACTCATGCTTTAAACTAATGAGATTCACTCCCTTCAACTTCCTCATGTCATGAGTCAAAATACTCCCCTTGAACTATGTCATTTGAATTAAAGTCTTCTCACCTGTAACTGTAAGGGTCCTAACTCCCACTCTTTAATAAGAACATGGATAAGTTATATTAATGCTGTCCCAAGCATTGCTTAGTCTTCTGACACACAAAAAGAAGCGGTACTAACTTAGCTCATCATTCACTTCCAACTTCACCTGGATTAAAAGAAGTTATTTCTATATCTTAAATGTTTTCATTTTTAAAGTAATTTTATACTTAAGTCTCTGAAGGCTTGTCCTTGCCATAAGCTACAAAGCTGAGACCTTACCACTTAAGTCGGTTGCACCCACCACGCACACAAATCTTGGTATTATTTTTTCTAGTACACAACACTGTGGTAGGTGTTTGATTTTTTTTAAAAAAAGATTTTATTAATTTATTTGACAGACAGAGCAGAGCAGGCAGCCTGATGTGGGGCTCGATCCCAGGACCCTGGGATCATAACCTGAGCCGAAGGCAGAGGCTTTAACCCACTGAGCCACCCAGGTGCCCCTGTGGTAGGTGTTTTAAAATCCCAATAAGCTTTCTAGGTTTCCTCAGTTATACATCACTCTCTCATCCTATAAACATTCAGGCTTATTATTTCTTTAACCAGTTTGGTCTGCATGCAACTCTCCTAGGCATCCATCACATGGTTTTCATATGCACCACTTTTTTTAAGCTTCAGCTCCAGTCCTATCTTCTCTAAGGATTATCTAAGAGACCTTTCCAGTGATCATTACTTGGACTTACACAGAAGTTGCACTCATCAGGAAAACAAAAAACTCACATAATTCAAAACTCAACTAGAGAGACCACATAATTTTGTGTGATTTTCATTTTGTTTGTACTGTTTTGTTTTGGAGATAGATATCTATCTCCGAAACAAGTATAGATATAGATATAGATATAGATATAGATATAGATATAGATATAGATATAAATATAGATATAGATATAAATATAGATATAGATATCTATATATAGAACACCCTAGAGAAACTAAAAGTATGAATATTGATGGAACAAAAGTACAATAAAAGAGTTACCCTTAAAAATAAATATAGGTTATTGTTCAAAACCAGATATAAAAAGATGTAATTGAACAAATAATATCTGGATACTTGCACGGGGGAAATGTTAAAGGAAATTGAAAGTGTGCATTAAAAGGCTTCTTTTATTCATGACTATTTATAAATGAAGGAAATGAGGTTTTGAGAGTTACAACAATTTTCTACGATCACAGAGTTTGTACACAGCAGGAGAAGAACAAACTCCACTTCTGTTGTTTCAAACCACATTATCCCTGTGAAATTTTAGGTTCAGTAGAAAGGGCTGGAGAATAGGATGCCAGAAGACAGAGGGAATGTCCTATAATAGTGCATATAGAAAATGCAGAAAAGATAAAAACAATAATGACTAAATATATGTATATTATCAGCACTGAAAAGCAAATTAAAATGATATTTCAAAATATATTTAAAAGAAATGTATCCCTAATTTCTAGATTACCTACTTTGCTCCTTATCTCGCTTAAATCAAGTGCATATTATAAAAATTAAGCTCACATACTAAGTAGTCCAAGTCAAAGAATACTTATTTACACAAATCATGCCCCCAGCCCCCTACTAAGTAACTATTACCTTCTGAAAGACCTAGCTGAAGTTAAAGCCCCAGTAGTCCATGTGTTTTATACTCATCTTCCAAGGTACAGATAATTTCATCAGGAATTGGTGCCTACATTTAAGGATGCTGTAAGTGGCTAACGAATGATAGTATGTCCAATCCTAATACATCACTGCGAATCAGAACAAGAAATGTAAAAGTAAGGAAGATATGAGTAAGGAAGGGGGAAACTAAAAGTTTATAATGTAAAACTATGCCATGAATAAAACCATGCAAACCAAAAGTGAGTTATGTTAATGGTAGAAAAGAACTGCTCTCTCCACTTCATCTGTACTAGCTTATCAGTCCAAGATGGCAAGAGGCCTAGTAGAAGCAGTAATTACCATGTAACAAGTCCCCAGTAAGGCCCTGGAGAATTCCCTCAGAGCAAAATGTGAAAATAAAGAAAACTACTATAATTGCTAAAATCTCTACCCCTAGATAAGCAGTTATTGTTGATTTGAGTGGACTTCTCTTCATGAAATGCTAACCTCAAACACATATCATAATGAAAGAGGTAATAAGACTTGAATGTTTATGGATTTATTGCAAAAGTAAATTCTCCATAAAATTTTTATAAATACATGACAGAACTGCTAAAAGCCTGCCACTTTTCAGGATCAAGACAAGGATATATCTTGTCACTTTTTCCAACATCATACTGAAGAGGCGAGAAAGGGAAATAAAAGTTACAGAGATTGAGAAAGAAAAGATAAAAATGTCCATGTTTGTACAAGGCGTGAACAATTACAGCAATATTTCCAAGGACAAAGTTAATATACAAAAGTCCATCATTGTCTTAATGCCAGCAATGAACAAATGGAATTTGAAATTAAAACCACAAAACATCCTATTAATTATGGCAATAATAAGGTAAAACCTGACAGAAGTTTGGAAACATTTCCTAAGAATCTCAAGATCAAAAAAAAAAAAAAAAAAAATCTCAAGATCTGAAATGTCATAAAAATAAAGGAAAATATTAATGTTCAAAAAGAAAGCATAAAACATCTATATTGACATTCAAAAAGACTTATTTATTTGAATACCTTTTATTTCTTTTTGTTGTCTGGTTACTGTTGCTAGGACTTCTAGTACTATGTTGAACAACAGAGGCAAGAGTAGGTATCCTTGTCATGTTCCCGATCTCAATGGGAAGGCTCCCAATTTTTCCCTATTGAGAATGTTATTTGTCATGGTTTTTTCATAGACGGATTTTATGAAGTTGAGGCAGAAGATATGAACAGACACTTCTCCCTCCAGCAAAAACATACAAATGGCTAGCAGACACATGAAAAAATGTTTATCATTAGCCATCAGGGAAATTCAAATCAAAACCTCACTAAGATTCCTCTTTACACCAGTTAGTATGACAAAGGTTTATAAGGCAGGTAGGGCAGGGAACCCTCTTACACTGTTGGTAGGAATCCAAGTTGGTGCAGCCACTTTGGAAAACAGTGTGTAGATTCCTCAAAAAGTTAAAAACAGAGCTCCCCTATGACCCAGCAATTGCACTACTGGGTATTTACCCCAAAGATACAAATGTAGTGAAAAGAAGGGCCATATGTACTCCAATGTTCATAGCAGCAATATCCACAATAGCCAAACAATGGAAAGAGCCCAGATGCCCTTCAACAATAGATGAATGGAAAAAGAAGATATGGTCCATATGTACAATGGAATATGACTCAGCCATCAGAACAGATGAATACCCAGCTTTTGCATCAACACAGAAGGGACTGGAGGAGATTATGCTGAATGAAATAAGTCAAGCAGAGAAAGTCAATAATCATATGGTTTCACTTACTTGTAGAACATAAAGAATAACATGGAGGACATTAGGAGAAGGAAAGGAAAAGTGAATTGGGGGAAATCAGAGGAGATGAACCATGAGAGACTGTGGACTCTGAGAAACAAACTGATGGCTTTAGAGGGAAGGGGGATGGGTAGATGGGTGACCCTAGTGATGAGTATTAAGGAGGGCACGTATTGCATGGAACATTGGGTGTGGTGCATAAACAATGAATCTTGGAACACTGCATCAAAAACAAATCACGTATTTTATGGTGACAACCATAACAAGAAAAAAAAAATGAAATGCTTAGGTATAAATCTAACAAAATATGTATAAAATATATGAGAAAATGTCAAAATTCTAATGATGGGGCACCTGGGAAAGGAAAGGTTTCCTTTCCTTCTCCTAACCCACTGGTTCAGTGGGTTAAGCCTCTGCCTTCAGCTCAAGTCATGATCTCAGAGTCCTGGGATCGAATCCCACATCAGGCTCTCTGCTCAGTGGGGAGCCTGCTTCCCCCTCTCTCTCTGCCTGCCTCTCTGCCTACTTGTGATCTTGATCTCTCTCTCTGTCAAATTGTCAAATAAATAAATAAAATCTTTTAAAAAAATTCTAATGATAGAAATCATAGAATTAAATTAATTAGTAAATACATAAATTTAATTAATAAATTAAATAAATAGACATTCCATGTTCATCGGTATGTAAACACATTACTGGTAGGAAGACACATTCAATACAATCCCAGTCAATGCAGGTTATTTTGTGAGTATCAACAAAATGATTCTAAAGTTTATATAGAGAGGGGAAATACCCAGAATAGCAAGCACATTACTGAAAAAGAATAAAATTGTAGGACTGACATTACCCAACCTCAAGAGTTACTATAAAGGTACAGTAACCAAGAGAGTGTGGTAATGGCAAAAGAATGGACAAGTAGACAAATAGAACAGAAAAGAGTCGAGAAAAAGACCAACATGAATATAGTCAGTCTATCTTTGACAAAGGAACAAAGACAGTACAAAAGATGGTCTTTTCAATACATGGTACTAAAATGACTGCTTATCTACATGCCAAAAAAAAAAAGAAAAGAAAAAAATCTAGTAACAGACCTTACCTTCTTCAAACAAATTAACTCAAAATGGATTAAAGACCGACATGTAAAATGCAAACCTATGAAATTCCTAGAAGATAACATAGAAGAAAACTTAGATGGTCTTGGCTTTGTCAATGACTTTCTAGATATAACGCCAAATGTACTATGAAAAAATAATTGATAAGCTCGACCTCATTAAATTTAAAATTTCTGTTCTATGAAAGAGCCTGTGAGGAGAGTGATAAGCCAAGTCACAGACTATGAAAAAATATTTGCTAAAAGTATATCTGATAAAACCCCATTATCCAATATATACAAAGAACTTCCAAGTTTAACAATAAGAAATGAACAATCTAATTTTAGTATATGTGCTGCTGAAGCGAACACAACAATCTAATTTTAAAATGGGAAAAAGTTCTTAACAGATACTTCCCTAGAGAAGATGTACAATGGTAAAGCAGCCTAGAAAAGAAACATCATATGTCATCAGGGAATAGCAAATTAAAACAGTGAGATACTACCACACAACTATGAGAACGGCAAAAATCCAAAAACACTGACAACACCACATACTGGCAAAGATGTGGAGCAACAAAAATATAAAAATAATAATAATAATTGTTATTATTATTACTTTAGATTTTCCCCAAAGTTATTGCATAGGATTTGTAATCAAGTCCCTCCAATATTTTTCTTTTGTTTTTAATTTTATTTCTTTTTTTTTATTTTCAGCATAACAGTATTCATTATTTTTGCACCACACCCAGTGCTCCATGCAATCCATGCTCCATGCAATCCGTGCCCTCTATAATACCCACCACCTGGTACCCCAACCTCCCACTCCTCCCCCGACACTTCAGAGCCCTCAGATTGTTTTTCAGAGTCCATAGTCTCTCATGGTTTTCTATTACCTATTTCTGTAGTGACAATTTCCTGTCTCATACTTCACCCCAGGAAAGCTGAGAATTACATGTTTTGAAATTATAAATATCTTTTTTCTTTTTAGTTGGATTAAGGATTATTTTAAAAATTTTTTTTAAAAATATTTTATTTTTAACACTGATGGAGGGAGGTGGGTGGGGAATGGGCTAGATGGGAGATGGGTATTGCACTGGGTGTTGCATATTTGTGATGAATCACTGAATCTGACTCCAGAAACTGATATTGTGCTGTATGTTAACTAATTAGAATTTAAATAAAAAGTTGAAACCATTTTATTTTTTTTCCAAAGGTTTAAATTCCAGTTATCATGCAGTGTAATATTGGTTTCTGTCATAGAATTTAGTGATTCATCACTCACATGCAACACCTGATGCTCATCACAACAATGCCTTCCTTAATACCCACCACCCATTTAACCCATCCCCCAACCCACCTCTCCTCCAGGAACTCTTTGTTCTCTACAGTTCATAGTCTGTTTTACAGTTTGCCTCTCTTCCCTCCACCCCAATGTTAATTTGTTTTGTTTCTTAATTTCCACACGTGAGTGAAATCATACAGAATTTGTCTTTCTCTGACTTAGTTCACTTGGAACACTAACTCCATCCACATCATTACAAATAGCAAGATTTCACTTTTTTATAGCTGAGTAATATTCCTGTGCGTGTATGTGTGTGTGTGTGTGTGTGTGTGTGTGTGTGCATGTGTGTGTGTGTATACCACATCTTCTTTATCCATTCATCAGTTGATAGACATTTGGGCTCTTCCCATAACTTGGCTATTGTTGATAGTGTTGCCATAAATATCTGGGTGTATGTAACCCTTCAAATGAATATTTTTTATCCTATGGGTGAATGCCTATTTACAAGTGCATCAAAAACCTTATGATACCCAGGAATAAACCTAACCAAAAAGGTAAAAGATCTGTACTCTGAAAACTATTGGAAGAAATTGAAGATGACTTAAAGAAATGGAAAATATTCCACGCTCATGGATTAAAAGAATAAATATTGTTAGGATGACTGTGTTACCCACAGCATTCTATGCATTTAACATAACCCTCATCAGGATACCAGCAGTGGGGCACCTGGGTGGCTCAGTGGGTTAAAGCCTCTGCCTTCGGCTCAGGTCATGATCCCAGGGTCCTGGCATGGAGCCCTGAATCGGGCTCTCTGCTCAGCAGGGACCCTGCTTTCCTTCCTCTCTCTCTGCCTGCCTCTCTGCCTACTTAGGATCTCTGTCTGTCAAATAAATAAATAAAAACTTTAAAAAGAAAGATACCAGCAGCAATTTGCACAAAACTACACCAAAACCATCCTAAAATTTGTATGGAACCACAAAAGACCCTGAATAGCCAGAACAATCTTCAAAAAGAAAAGCAAAGCTGGAGGCATCCCAATTCCTGACTTCAAGTCATATTACTAGGGCTTAGTGATCCCAACATTACAGTACTAGCATAAAAAAATAGATCAATGGAATAGAATAGAAAACTCAGAAAGGAACCTGCAACCATACAGTCAATTAATCTCTGACAAAGCAGGAAAGAATGTCTGCTGGCATAAAGACAGTCTCTAACTAGCGGTGTTGGGAATACTAGACAACACAAAAGAAAGAAGCTAAAACCTGTCCTTAAACCATACATAAAATAAATTCAAAATGGATGAAAGACCTAAATGTGAGAGGAAACCATCAAAATCTTAGAAGAATTCTCACTCATTATTGATAGGAATACAAAATGGTACAGTCACTTTGGAAGGCAACAGCTTGACAGCTAAGCATACGCTTACCATATGATCCAGCAATGGCTCTCCTTGAAGTCTACCCAGAGTTCAAAAAATGCCCTCACAGAAATCTGCATATGGGTGTTTACAGAAGCTTTCTTCATATTTTCCCAAATGTGGAGTCAACAAAAATGTTCACTAGTAAATAAATGGGTAAATAACTGTGGTACACCCAAGAAAAGGAATATTATTCCACACTAAAAAGAAAGGAGCTACCAAGCTATGAAAACACGAGGAGGAACTGTAAGTGCTTATTACCAAGTAAAAGAAGTCAATCTGAAAAGACTACAAGCTCTGTGATTCAACCATATGACATTTAGGATAAGGCAAAACTATGTGGACAGTTAGAAGTTCAGTGGTTTTTCGGGGGGAGAGAGGCATGAAGAAATGAGCACAGAAGATATTTAGGGCTTTGAAACTACCCAGTGTGGTACTATCCTGGAGGCTATATGCCATTATACATTTGTCCCAATCCACAGAATGCACAATACAAAGAGTGAACCCTAATGCAAACTATGGGCTTTTAGTGATAATGATACATCAATGTAAGTTCATTAATTTTAAGAATTTACCACTCTCTTGACAGATGTTAATAGGAAAGTGTGGATTTGTAGGGAGAAGAGCAAGACGCCCATGGCAAATCTCTGTATGTTCCATGAAATTTTGCTGTGAATCTGAGACTGCCTTAGAAAAAAATAGAGTCAGTTTAAAAAAACAAACAAACAAAGAAACAAAAAATGGTCACTCAGGAGGCATAGAAGAAAAAATTTCAATTGGAAGGAAATTGTGTATGTTATTTAAACATGAGCTGTACTTAGTAATTACAAGAAACGGAATATATTTTATAATTTTTATAAAACACACTTAAACTACTCTTCTTATTTCAATACCTGTGCCCCTTGCCGATGCCCCAGATAGGAATTTTGTTTCTACATAGATTATCAAGACACACTAATCTCCTTAGAAATAGTGATGTGCTCACTAATGAGATCTGGTCTGGTAAGACCCTTTATATTTGGCTGCTAAGTCACAGTCCAAGGTGATAATCACAAAAACGATATTACTCTTTCAGACTTTTAGCATTTTATTTCTCTATATTATGTCCTTAGTTTATTAATTTAATAGGAAAAAAGAAGTGTTGAAAATTTGGCAGTTTTATTAGCTTGGCAAATACTTTCTTCTTGCATCATATAAAATCTTAATTAGAAGGTATGGCTTTATGACAATATGAGAAATAACTCTATTGTTTACTACGAGATTCTGAACATAGAACAGAATACTTTTATCCATGTCTGAAATTATTAATATGTTAGGGCTTCACCTAAATTTATTTATTTCCAGTGTTTCCAAATTAATTACAGCAGTATAAAAAAATTGCTATCCTAGGGTTACAAGAAAGTTATGTAGATGTGAGGGAAAAAATGGCAGTGGCCTCCATTCTTGCATTGTTTCTCAACTGGACATTCTTGGACATAAAACCACTACCATAAATATGCAGCCCATTATTTTCTTTTATATCTTCTTACATGAGAGACCATTGTGAACATATCAGGTTAAGACAGAAACATCTAAAGCCATGTGACATTAGTTTTCCAGTTTCTGTATAACAGCCAGTGGACAGATGTCGATATATCATAATCACTGTTGTCATTAATAATATGCCTCAAGTAGGGATGATGAACTAGGTGAATCTGCAAAGTGAAACCCAGGGTGAAGGCTGTTGCCATTACTTCTGTTTTATGATGTTCTATTTTTCATTATAGTTGATGCTTTATATTGAGTTTGCTTCCAGAGTATTAGCCTGTGGCAATAAGGGAGGTTAGAATTTGTCCCAGATGCCTAGAATACACACTTTAAAAAAAATCATGAAGAATCAAAATGTTTACTTAAATTCTGTAAGGAGACTTATAAACAACTCAATTTACCAAGGACTTGGGTTTTAATGCTGCCAACATTTAAAAGGTTTTAAAATAGTTCTTCACTAAGATTTTGGTAAAACTACCTTATAAGTTGTAGAGGGCCACAGCCCTACATGAAGAGTCTACCTCAGTACAGTGCTTGGAAACACTGAGCAGGAACTTTAGATAGTTTCCAAGCAGTTGACAGAAAAACGATAGTGTTATATGTGACTCTTTTCTTTCTTTCTCTTTTTGAGAAACGTTCCCAAGTTTATTAAGACATAATTGACATATGGCATTGTATTAAGGTATATGACGTAATCATTTGACATGTGTATATATTGCAAAATGATTATGACAGTAAGTTAACCAGAAATTTAGGTAGGTGTGAAAAAAAATGTAGCAAACTCCATTTTTGCACTGTTTTTCGACTGGACATTCTTGGGCATCTAATCTCATGTAGCTATCATTTGTTTCCTGCAATGAGAACTTTCAAGATCTACTATCTCAGCATCTTTCAAATATATAATGCAACATTGTTAATGATAGTCACCATGATACAGATCTCCAAAACTTCACCTTATGACTGAAGTTTGTACCTTTTAACCATCACAACTGATTTCCCTCACCCTTCAACTCCAACCTCTGACAACCACCAATCTGTTCTATGAGTTCTGGGTCTGTGTGCTTGTTTTTTAAAATTCCACGGTTGCCAAACTGTGGAAAGAACCAAGATGCCCTTCAATGGACAAATGGATAAGGAAGATGTGGTCCATATACACTATGGAGTATTATGCCTCCATCAGAAAGGATGAATACCCAACTTTTGTAGCAACATGGACAGGACTGGAAGAGATTATGCTGAGTGAAATAAGTCAAGCAGAGAGAGTCAATTATCATTTGGTTTCACTTATTTGTGGAGCATAACAAATAACATGGAGGACATGGGGAGTTAGGAGAAGGGAGCTGAGGGAAACTGGAAGGGGAGGTGAACCATGAGAGACTATGGACTCTGAAAAACAATCTGAGGGGTTTGAAGGGGCAGAGGGGTGGGAGGTTGGGGGAACTAGGTGGTGGGTATTGGAGAGGGCACAGATTGCATGGAGCACTGGGTGTGGTGCAAAAACAATGAATACTGTTATGCTGAAAATAAATTTAAAAATTTTTTTAAAAATTCCACATGTGAGACCATACAGTATGTCTTTCTCTGACTTATTTCACTTAGCGTAATGCCCTCAAGGTCGATCCATATTGCTGCAAGATATCCTTCTTCGTGGGACTGAATAACATTCTATAGTATAGTAACATTATATATGTTTTATCCATTTTTATTGATTCTTTCACTGATGGTCACTTAGGTAGTTTCCATGCCTTGGCTATTAGAAATAATGCTGCAGTGAACATGAGGGTGCAGAGGCTCTTTGAGGTAGTGACTTTGTTTCCTTCACGTATATATATCCAGAAGTAGAATTGCTAGATCATATGGTAGTTCAGTTCTTGAGGATAGTTCAGTTTTTGAGGATCTTCCCTACCATTTTCCATAATGACTGCACTAATTTACATTCCCTCCAATGGTGCACAATAGTTCCCTTTCTCCACATCCTCACTAATGGTTCTTGCATTTCTGAGGACAGCCATTCTAACAGGTGTGAGGTGAGATACCTGGTAGTGACTTTGATTTGCATTTCCCTGCTGACTAGTGATGTTGAACACATTTATAGGTCCTGTTGACCATTTCTAGGTCTTCTTTAGAAAAACATCTATTCAGTTCTTTGGTGCATATTCTAATTGGATTTTTTCCATTGAGTTGTATGAATTCTTTATATCTTTTGAATGTTAACTTCTTACCAGATACATGATTTGAAATTATTTTCCCATTCAGTAGGTTGCCTTTTCATTTTGTTAATGGTTTCCTTCACTGTGCAAAACCTTCTTCATTTTATGTGGTCACAGTGGTTTACTTTTGCTCTTTGTCTTTGCTTTTTGTGTCAAATACAAAAAGTCTTTGAAAGGCCAGTGTTAAGGAGCTTATCCTGTATGTCTTCTTCTACAAGTCTTATGGTATTAAGTCTTACATTCAAGTTGTTAATCCACTTTGAATTGAATTTTGTGTGCGGTGTTAAGAGAGAGGTTCCATTCTTTCACATGGGGCTGTTCAATGCTCCCACCACAGTTTATTGAAGAGACTATCCTGTCCTCATTATATACTCCTGGCTCCTCTGTCATAAATTGATTGACCATATAAGTGTAGGTTTATTTCTAGGCTCTCTATTCTGTTCCATTTATCTAGGTGTCTGATTTTTATAGCAATAATACATTGTTTTTATTACTAAAGCTCTATAATACAGCTTGAAATCAGGGAATGTAATGCCTCCAGCTTTGTTCCTCTCAAGAATTCTTTGGTTATTCAGGGCCTTTCCATACAAATTTGAGATTCGTTTTTTCTGTTTTTGTGAAAAATGTCATCAGAATTTTGATAGGGGTTGTGATAAATCTATGCATTATTTTCAGTAGTGTAAATGCTTTGATATGAATTCTTCTAATCCATGAGCATGGAATATCTTTCCATTTATTTGTGTATTCTTCAGTTTCTTTTATCAGTGTCTTATAGTTTTCAGTGTACAGGTATTTCATTTCCTTGGTTAAATTTATCCCTAGGTATTTTATTTTGATGAAAATGTAAACAGGATTTTTTCTCTTCATTTCTCAGATAGTTCATCATTACTGCACTGAAAATAACGGATTCATGTATTTTGATTTGTACCCTGCAACTTTGCTGAACTTACTAACAGATGTTTTAGCTGAGTCTTTATGATTTTCTATATATGATACCATGTCATTTGCAAATAGAGACACTTTTACTTCTGTCCAGTTTGGACATCTCGTTTTTGTTTTTGTTTTTTTTTTTCTTGCCTAGGTGTTCCGGTACCATGTTTAATAAAAGTAACCTAAGTGTGCATTTTTGTCTTATTTCTAATCTTAGTTTTCACCACTACATAGGATGTTAGTTGTGGGCTTGTCATATATAGCCTCTATTATATGTACTTACATTCCCTCTAGAGTTAATATAAGCCCATTTTCAAAACAAACATAGCCAGACTATATTTCGGCTGTATGAACTTGACATTAACAAATGTGCAATAGTTTCCTAGACCCAATGACAATATTGTGTATACAGTGGTAGCTGTTCTTCACTTGAAAAAATTTGTAACAATATAAATAAACATAATGGTCATTAGAAGTCTCACCTGTCCCCTGGAAAATTTTAAAGCTGAGTATCATCTGTGTTGAGTTTCTACACATTTTATGCAAGGGTATTGTACATGTCATATGGTTCAATGAGTGCCAGGCTAAATAAGAGATGCCAGATAGCCAGAAAAAAAGAGGATGCTTTCAAGTTTTTGTGGATGTAGAGCATGCCAAGGTCAATGTTAGGCGTGATGCACCAAGCTGCTCTTCAAAATAGAGATGGCTCTTTTCCTCCAACCTGAGTATTTGCTGAGCTGCAGAAACTAGAGGTCTGACACTGCTGGGACACAAAAGCTGAGTACAATGACACTATAGCTGAGCACAATGAGTGCAACGGAAAAGCTGTCAAGGTTCTCTAGGATTTTGAAGAACATAAAAACTGAGACTGGAGACTTTGCTGAACTCTGAAGAAGAAGAGCTGGCTAGAGCTTCCCATATCACAGGACAGGGACGGAGGACATCAGTGGGAGTGGCTTGTGCTTCCAGGTCTGATTGGGACAATAATGCATGCATTCCAGAGGGATTGAGTGATCTTGTAAAGAATGGGTCTACGATATTTTCCTTCCAGATCTAGGTACTCTAGTAGAAAGAATGGAAGTATAGAAGCTTGAAAGGGCCTACAAAAGGTTATGCAAAACTTTCCATTAACTACAGAAAAGAATGGTGCAATCGAAAAGGATCTTCAAAGAACATACAGAAAAGCTTCTGCAGTACCAGGGAGATCTCACTGATGGCCAGATTAAGTCAGCCACAGAAAAGGAATATTTTTACCATTTTTTCCGACCCACCCCTCCCCATATCCTCTATGGAGGAGCCAGAAACAGCAGCATGAGCTAGCACGGAGGATCGAACGTAACCTGAGCTAAAGACAAACTAGTGTCTTTTCCCCAGCATTACTCTACAAATCCTAAGAGGTAAGTAGGGAGAGGAGATTTGAGTTGGTTCAAAGACTGAAAGTTTTACTTACACTAGATACAACATTTTGGAACTGAAAGATGAAACGGCTTTAACAGGTGAAAAATCACTGAAAGTACAGAAGATGGTCTTTAAATGTTGGCAAGAGAAATAAGGGAATCTGGGAAGGTGGACTGTGAAAGTGACCTTGCGGGAAACAAAGGGTGGGGGAGGGTAAAGCTATTTCCACATGGAGACCAGGTTATTATATACACGAGACACATAAGTAAGGAAATGAGTAATAGAGCTAGTCTTGTTTAAATAATTGGTATTCCCAGTCTCCAATCCCTTCTGTTCTCACCTAAGTCTCTAATCACTCCCTAGGCTATAAAAAGCTCACATTTAAAACCACCTATGTGTCAATCTTCTCCGATACCCATCCACCGACCAGCACCAGTCCCTCATAAGGGTTTTATTAGGTCAACTGGAGGAAAGAATAAAGAGGATATGGTATGCTTTGTTGAAATGACTAAAATATATTCTCCTTTCTACTTATTTTTAAATACCAATTACTTTCAAAAATGATGATAGAGTAAGAGCAAAGGAAGAGGAAGTTTTGCTTATTTCTTTAAAAATAATTTTTGGTAAAAATTAAAAATAGACATTTCTATATCTAATAATATACTAACTTTACTGTTGTTTCACAAAGTCCACTTATTAAACCTAAAATCCTCTAATTAACATTTTTCATTCTCATTTTGTTGATTTAACAAATACACACACACACACACACACACACACACACACACTTGACACAGTGTTATAAAACTGAAAAAAAAAAAAAGCATGGTGTAATGCTATAGATTTCGATGGTAACACAAATAGGCTATTTCTTATCTTCAAATATATAAACCTGAAGGTTAATCTCACCACACAACAAAGATGTTCACTGTTTAGTTCCTCCTCCATGAGATTTCCAAACTTAGCGAACTATGCTCTAATATCACGTTACAGAATTTTCAGGAGCATGGTTTTTTTTTTTTTTTTGTAAAGATTTTATTTATTTATTTGACAGAGAGAGATCACAAGTAGGCAGAGAGGCAGGCAGAGAGAGAGAGGAGGAAGCAGGCTCCCCGCTGAGTAGAGAGCCCGATGCGGGACTCGATCCCAGGACCCCGAGATCATGACCTGAGCCGAAGGCAGCGGCTTAACCTACTGAGCCACCCAGGCGCCCCTTCAGGAGCATGTTTACACTACATTTCTACATTTAAAGTTATCACTTGGGTGAGTATCTAAAACCATCTTTAATGTGATCCAGTTCTCATTCCATAAAAGTCATTTTACTTCAAAGAGAAATTCTGGTTAAAAATTCCTCTGTCACGCTCCAATAATACTTTACATTTTACCTTCACTTCCCACATACGACATTTTTGTTCTTTGAACACAAGCTATGTAATTGGTTATTGCAGAGAAAACTGCATCATACAGTGTTGAATGAGTCACTTTAAAAAAACAAACACTAAGTAGCTACAACTCTTATTTTTGTTTCCACTGACATTTCAGAACCCTGTGATTGATGCCATCATACCTTGTTCATGGTGCTGGAGTGGGGACAGAGGAATACCAAAAAAATTAATTAAACTGACATCTGTAAATGTATAATCTTTAATCAAATCCTGTTATCCCTATTGGGTACATTATGTACTGTGTTTTGTCTCTTTTTCCCTAAAGGAAATGGTTTCCCAGCCCCCAGCCCCCAACTACAACTTGTACATTGAATGACCAACTCCAGATTTCTTTTTTTTAATTATATATTATTTTTGTGTTACGTTAATCATCATACAGTACATCATTAGTTTTTGATGTAGTGTTCCATGATTCATTGTTTGCGTATAACACCCAGTACTCCATGCAATACTTGCCCTCCTTAATACCCACCACTGGGTCCACCCATTCCCCTATGCCCTCATCCTCTAAAACCCTCAGTTTGATTCCTGGAGTCCATAGTGTCTCATGGTTCATCTCCCCCCTCTGATTCCCCCCCCTTCATTTTTCCCTTCCTTCTGCTAATGTTCTCCATGCTATTCCTTATGTTCCACAAATAAGTGAGACCATATGATTATTGATTTTTTCTGCTTGACTCATTTCACTCAGCATACTTTCCTCCAGTCCCATCCATGTTGATGCAAAAGCTGAGTATTCATCCTTTATGGTAGTAGCTGAGTAATATTCCATTATATATATGGACCACATCTTCTTTATCCATTCATCCATTGAAGAGCATCTGGGTTCTTTTCACAGTTTGGCTATTGTGGACATTGCTGCTATGAATATTGGAGTGCACGTGTGCCTTCTTTTCACCACATCTGTATCTTTGGGGGTAAATATCCAGTAGCGCAATTGCTGGGTCATAGGGTAGGCTCTATTTTCAACTTTCTGAGGAACCTCCACACAGTTTTCCAAAGTGGCTGTACCAACTTGCACTCCTACCAATTGTAAAAGGGTTCCCCTTTCTCCACAACCTCTCCAACATTTGTTCTTGGCTTATCAATTTGGGCCATTCTAACTGGTATAAGGTAGTATCTCAATGTGGTTTTGATTTGAATTTCTCCGATGGCTAATAAAGATGAACATTTTTTATGTGTCTGTTAGCCATTTGTAGGTCTTCTTTGGAGAAGTGTCTGTTCATGTCTTCTGCCCATTCTTTGACTTGATTATTTGGTTTTTGGGTGTTGAGTTTGAGTAGTCCTTTATAAAGAACAACTCCAGATTTCTTTTCAAAAGTTATCTCTGTCTATTCCAGTGTTTACTGACCTATTTCTCTTTAATTCCTCAGCATATGTAATTTGTGCCACACACAGATTTATATACATCAAGGACTGCTTTATGCGTGTTTGTGGGTTATCTCCACAACAAGGTGAAGTTTTGTTTTGGGATTCTTTTTGTTTGGACAAAGAATGAAAGGTTTTCTTAATCCCCATGTAAGGCAGTCTATCAGAGTAGTGAGTACAGAAGATCTACAGTCAGTCAGCCAAGATCTGGATTCTGCCTATAACAAGGGCTAAGTGTGTGGCCTTGGACAAGTCACTTGACCTTTCTGAATCTCGTTTTCCTTACCTGCAAGATGGGAATTAACATAATTACTTCTTAGGTTTGTCATGAAGTTTAAATGAACAAACTGACTAAAACATAGCCGAGTGTCTGACATATAATAATCGCCCCCAGAGGGCTTCTTTGTCTTCTTTTGCCTCATAGAGGCTAGCATAGTATTGATGACTTAAGAGTTATTTGTAAATTACTAAATCCCATATTTTATAGATTTTATCCCCAAATCATACTTTTATTCAGGCTTCTGCACCTCACCCCCATCAGACTACTATTACCTGCCCCCATTTCTACTTTGGTTTGAATTTGAGCCCAGCTTTCATTCATCCATTCTGTTACTATGAGTATACAGCTCTTATGTCTCTTATCAAAAAAGTTGATCTTTTCCCTTCTACCTCTTTTTAAAAGGTTGGTAAGAGTTTGTGTCAGCTATGGATCTCTCAACTCCAGATTTATCCTTTTTGCTTCTTCAGTGAAATGGACATAAGCCCTTCAACTGTTTGTGTGCTTTTTTTTCTTTACCCACTGGCACCCAAGTTTTAACAATAGAGGACACTGGGTGGGTATGATGGTTCCAAAGAGCTTTGCTTTCTAGTCCCCATGTGACTCCTTGGCACACACCTATACCCAGCTCCTGCAGTGCGCAGAGGCCAGAAATGTTAAGAAGCCAGCAGTGGCCCCCAGCACTCACCAGGGGTCAGTTCCAAATGAAGTCAGTCAATGAGACAGTTCCCTATGAAAAGCATCCCTCGTTACACATAGGGCAGGTTTCCAGCATCTTCAGCTATAAATTATCAGCCATCCAATGAACCTTATAAGTGCTTTTTCCATTTAGGTCTAGATCTCGTCCCTTTCAAGAGGGAGACTGTGGAGTTCTTCCTTGCGTGCTCTGTCTCAGCCTTAAATTTAGTGACCACTCTGTGTATATGCCATATTTTGGGGGGTTTCTTAGTACTAAATTCCTCATTATTTCACTCTGTTATTATAAGTAATAATAATTTATATTAAATTTTCCAACTTCAAAGTATAGTTTTTGTCCCCTGTTGGACCTAGGCTGACACAGTCCACCATATTTTAATTTAGCAATACACTCCAGATCATTATCTTTGCTTTTTACATTATATAAAATCATTAATGGCAAGTAAGAGATATTATATACATTATATATGCATAATTGATATTTTCAAATGTTTAGAGAAAGACAGTTCTCCAAAAGAAAATGATAGTAACTATGAAAGCAGTTCAATTCTAAAATATGTAGCTCTTTCAAAGGATAAAATGACCACCCCTATTTCGTATTTTCTATCATAAGCAGCCTTTTTTTTTTTTTTTTTTTTTTGGATACTGAACTTGTGTTTTTTTTTTTTTAAGTCATACCATCCTTTAATCAGAAGTTCAATTTTTTAGTAAAAAATCCCAAGTAATAAGCTGTATTCCTCATCAATGAGAGCAAAAGAATCAGAGTCCAAGGGCCAATGAATCCACAAAACATAGATTCCCTGGGTGCAAGGTGGAGAGAAAAGAAGAAGAAAGAGGAAGAACAGGAGAAGAAAAGTGCAGAGAACTGGGTCTCCTGTTCTCAATGAGACAACTGCTCTCTGCTGGTCAGAGCATCTTTGTTCCCATTCTCCTTGTATCCTGTTTTCTACAGTTTATTTGAAAGTCCTTTCACACAGGTTTTTTTCATCCCAACACTACATAATGTAACTCTTTTTGAAGCTTCTGAAATAAAATTATATGTGAAGAAAACACTTGCTTTCATCTTTTTCCTCGTGTATTTAATTTAGCAGAGCAGCAGGCATAAAGTATGGGTTGTATTGCTTTGTTGTTTTGGGTTTTTTTTTTCCACCCATCATTTGCCACAGCAGCTCTCCTAAAAGCATGTTCTTTGGTGTCTAAGCATATTGTTTGGAAAACACTGGCCTTCATGCAATGTGTTCATTCTTCTTTATTAAACATTCTTCTAAGTGCCAGGTAATTACTATAAAGTGAAGATGCTCCTAAAGTCAGAAAAAAATGAGGTTAAAGAGCAAAGTGGGTGGTCTAATCTTCTCTTAGAGGAAAAAGGTATTTCTTTTCCGAAACAGAGCAGTTCCAGTAAACATGCAATGAAAAAATCTTGCCTGAAAGTACCACAAAATATGCAGAGCCAGATATTGGAACAAATTTACCGACTGATTACTTACTGGTGTATTCACATGGTTCTGAATATTCACTATCATATGTGTTTTAAATCCAACAGAATTCTGCTGTCACACAAGTGATCTTAGCTTTTATAAGGAAGAATGCACATCCACACGAAACAGGCCATATTAACAGGATAATAATGCCATTCCCAATCTATTTGCAGCCTCAAAATTTCAAACTTTTAATAATCTAGAGATACAGAATCACTTTTTAAAGCTTTAACATTTAGGAGCGCCTGGTGGCTCAGTCGGTTAAGTGTCTGCCTTCAACTCAGGTCATAACCCCAGGGTCCTGGGATTGAGCCCCAAATTGGGATCCTTTCTCAGTGAGGAGCCTGCTTCACCCTTACCTGCTGCTTTCCCTGCTTGTGTGCTCTCTCTCTCTCTCTTTGTGTCAAATAAATAAATAAAATCTTTCAAAAAATAAAATAAAATAAAACTTTAGCATTTAATGAACCTATCCAACAAAACAGGAAGAAAATTATAGGTTATTTAAAAGGAAAGAAAAAATACAGAGAAAGCCCTCTCCTCACTTTATTCTGATACATGTGCTTTCTAACAGTGTAAACGTACTGAACAGGAGCCCTCATAACATGCACACGTTCCTACTGTCATGGGGAAAAGTACGGTCAGAACAAAAGAATCCACGAGAGAACCTGGTGGTTAACTTATTCTTCAACATAATGGGCACTAAAGATTCTGGTAGAAATACTGAAAACATTAGATAAGCCACAAGCACTAAAAAATGGCCTAAAAAAGATGTTGATTTGGAACTCAAACTTTTACTTTTGAACAGTACCCCAAGGAGAATAGTTCTATTCGCCAAACAGCAAAACAATTTTCTGCACATGGTATTTTAACCTAACTTTGCAGATCAAGAGAGTCCCTCCACTTCACATCCACACCCACGATGGCATATGTTGTTTATTTTAATGGATGTATTCAAACAGATCTTAAAATATCTCTACCTAGTAGAGATACTAAGGTCAAATTAATACACAAATAGTATTTACATTTAATGTAACAGACCAGCTGTTATTATGGTTAAATATTTTTGTCAGAAAACATGAAATTAGTTTTGAACAGAAGCTCAAAATAATAACCACTTTCACAATACAAAATATACATTATACATTCTCTGTTTATTGGGGTTTTATGGTTATTTTTCTGCTTCTCTGCATTTTAAGACTGGAATTCCTTCATGAATAGTCATCAGGATTATTTCCTGAGTCTTGTTTGCCCATTCAGGCACCTGACACTGAATCAGAGGGTTCAAGTCAGGCCACTTACTAGTCAGACTCACATTCAACATGGCTTTTTCCAACACACAGTAATTTTGAATAAAGGCAGGTAGTTGTTATGAGTATAAACACAATCTGAAATTTATATGAACTACCCTGATTGATTGTCAACTACTTATAAGATCCTACTACTGTGTACTGAGTTGTAAAGCTATGGATTGATACATAAATGAATAATGCATTTTCATGTTAATTTTATTCATGTTAATTTCATGTTCATTTTAATTTCCACATCCTCAAGTACATTCGACTTGCAACAGTGACTAACCTGTAGACAGACAACAGTAACAGTGCCATGTTATTATAGAATGTTCCAGAAGAGGCATGGGGTGGGAGGTATCAACCTGTCTGTGGAGGGGACATTTGAGTTGGGCATGCATATATATGTAGGACTCCACAAGGCAAAGAAGAGCGTTCAAGCCACAAGGAATAAGTATAAAAAGCCCTAAAACAAGTTCAAGAATTCAAGTTAGTGCCAGAAGTTAGGTAGCTAGGACAGGAGTGTAAGGAGTGAGGTATTGAGACACAGGAGAAGCAGAGGCAAGGACATCATGGATGCCCTGAAAGAGAAGCTACCCTTTATCTATAGAGGCCCCCAACAGATCAGTCAGAATCAGTGACAATCAGATAAGCATGTTAAAATCCACTAATTCAGACATCACAGTGTTTACAGCAGAATGAAAAAGTCAAGGAGGGCAGTTTGGAAGCTCTCCTATCATCTTGGTGCAAGATTTTGACGGTTTAAGCTGGCACAGTGGCGGACTTTAAAGTAAGCAACAGATGGAAAAGTCATCAACCCAAATTAACTTCTGCCCTCTTAATGAACTAAATATCCCAATATTACAGATGAACCTCAGGGAAACAAGTAGGGGAAAAAAGTATCTGAAAATTCAAAGAAAATATGACTACAATACTGAATGTATAACATGTTTCATTGTCACTGGCATTAGTACAAGCCCTTAATCTAAAGAGAATCCTACGTGTGTTAGTTCTAACCCTATCAGTTTTCTGTAAAGCATCAGTAACTTCCCTCTAGATGATTTCTCCCACAATTAAAACCAAGTTTTTATCAAATTCACAAAGCACTATAATAGAAAAATTTTAAAATACTATTAGCACTCAGGTTTTTAATTAGTCATCAGTTTATTCAAAAGTACCCCACATATTCCTAACACAAAATTGTCTACATATAGGGTATATTCTGTATTAGATTGTTTAAATTTTAATACCAAGTTAAAATATTCCTGCTGAGTTACATCATTTTTTATCACATTCATCTTTCTTCTTGATTTGTTGATGAGTAATGAAAGATTGCTTTTTAGAAATACAGAGTTATTGAATTTGCAGACCATTTTTTTTCCTATCTTTTCTTCCATAATACAGAAATCATTTCAATAAGCTACATCTGTAATGAGAACTGCCAATCAGGATTAAAGTCCTTTAGCCACCAGGTTACAGAAATTTAAAATCTACCAACCAAAGCTCAATATCCAGTTTAATGGGATTCAAACTATCTTGTGCTATAATTGGGAATGCGTGAGGGCTATTTACTGAGAAATAAAAATGAGCATCTTGAGAACTGAGTTAAATATGATTATAAATCTGCATTACTAAAAAAGTCTGTCTTTGTGTCAGTGCTTTGGCAGAGTTTAGACATCCACAGAAGCCCATGTTTTAGATGGAAATAATCCATATAGGATAACAATGTAAACACTGTATCCTAATTTCAAAATGATGTCACTTCGAGTGCTCATCGTATAATAATCGCTCATCATTTCTAGCTTTTGAAGATCTAATATTTATGACATTTTAAACATTTTTCTCTTTAAACTAAATGCATTTTTTAACTTAAGTATAGCTGACCCATGTTACATTAGTTTCAAGTGTACAACCCAGTAATTTTACAAGTTTATACATTATGCTATGGCCACCAAGTACAACACTACTATAATACCAATGACGATAGAGTATCTTTTATCTCTGTGACTTATTTGTTCCATAACTGAAAGCCTGCATGTCCCACTCCCTTTCACCCATTTTACCCATCCCCCAAGCCTTCTTCCCTTCTAGCAACCCGCCAGTTCTCTGTATTTATGGATCTGTTCTGATTTTTGTTTCCAAATGCACTTTTAATATTCAAATGACCAAAGGATTTTTCTTTGAGTACCAAACCCATCACGACCACCAACAACCTTTCTGATTCTTTTCTGTCATTGTTTTGTATTTTAAAGCAAGTACCTGAGATTGATAAAATATATTGAGGCTGGGGCAGGGCTATGCTTGAAACCTTTGTATGTGTACCCTGGAAGTTCACAATATGAGTTCTCCAAAGAAAACCAGCATGAACTGACAAATTAAAAAATCTGGCATAGTATCTTTCACTTGTATAACCATATAAAACACACTATTTTTCCACAACCATAAAAATGTAAGTGCTTTCTCAGATATGAGTCTACTAGAAAATGGCAAGGATATCTCCTAATATGTACCTTAAACATACTTAAAAGCATTTGACTTGATTTAATTGCTCTTAGAATCTAAAAATGAATATAGACTATCAGACCTCATATATGTTTACAAAAACACAGAATTTTGAGTTCTACTGGTGGGGTAAAATTAATGGAAATAACTTTTCCACTTTCTATGAAGGGAGAAATTTAAAGATCAGAGGACAAAATCTGTGGGTGATACTTGGGGTTGTCCATTTAAAATTTACTCTGATTTGGGGCATCTGGGTGGCTCAGTGGGTTAATATTCTGTCTTCAGCTCAGGTCATGATCTTAGGGTTCTGGGATCGAGCCCCACATTGGACCCTCTGCTCAGCAGGGAGTCAGTTTCCCCCTCACTCTGCCTGCCTCTCTGCCTACTTGTGATCGCTCTCTGTCAAATAAGTAATCTTTAAAAGAAATAAAAAATAAATAAAATTTACTCTGACAGAAACATTTTCAACCAATGTAGAGGCCCATTTAATGAAAATCTACTCAGAAAAGTATCAAAATGTTTTTGGTACAATGATTCTAGCTATTTTTTAACAAGGTATAGAACATACAGAATATGGTTTTCTTATGTACAACTTTAATGCATTTACTCTGGAAAAAGTAAAGAATGCTTGAGTGTAGGACTTCTTTGCTCTTAGGAAAGTAAAAAACCAGCCAAAGTCTTTCCAACAACAACTCTGAACTAGAATTGGAACATTCTCCATTTTCCTACCTATTTGGAATCAGATGAATCCTCAAATGAACTATGAATCAGGAAAATCCTCTATTCATATTGGCCCAAAACCTGATACATTGGGATTTTTGAGAAGAGACCCAAGTCTGAAGTATCTTTCTTATGTGAGAAGGAATAAAGTTTTCTCAGTGAGAGGTGACATAGGAAGCTGAGGGAGAAGGGCAAACCTGAATGAAGGCAATGGAGTGAGCTATCAAATTAAATTACAGCCCATCCCTTAACTTTCTTCTTATAAGGAAGCATATTTACCAGTTAGTGCCACTCCTACTCTATAATGCCTAAGTTCCTTCCCGGACTGTGAAGTAAAGAATGCCTAACACCCGCTGGCGCTCACCATGCTGTCTGACACAGTGCCATACCTCTTCAATGACAGAACCCAAATGGTGGTGTTCCAGTGGGAACACTAGACCAGGACACTATGGACCAGTAGTCAAGTCCCTGAGCATGAGAGTCCACAAGACCAATTCTCATCTTTCCCAGTGACCTACCCTGTATCACAGAACAACCTACCCTTCCTACCACCAGCCCTGGGTAAGAAAGGATAGAGATGGATTCTTGATGTCTTGCCTGGAAAATAGAAACACTAATTTTACCTTAGCATCCTCCTTTATTTCCTTGAGGGGTGAATGATTAAGTAAAACTGGGTGAGAAAAAGTCAACTTGATTCCTTCTAAACTCTAGTAAAATGTTTTTTTGTCTGTCCCTTCTTTGAATGTCTTTTCATTATTAAGATGATTTATCTTGGTGGTTGGGGGGATATTTGCACAAATACCATATCTACCTAAGAGAAGAAAGGATAGTGTTCCTTAGAAAATTTTCATGAAGACTATTTCCTTATATAAAACTTGTCCTGAGATGATGGCTTCTTCAGCCATAACATTGCTGTAACCAGATCATATACGTTAACAGTTCCAAAATCAAATGACAGCAAAATGGACAACAGGAACATCCTCCCTCTCTAGATACAAAAATCCAGGAAATTCCATACAGAATTACTCATAAGTGCTCTATTTTAAAATATGCTCTATTTTAGCTAAGTATAAAAAATGTGTCAAACAAAGATGAAAGGTTTTTTAAATTTTTTTAAAGATTTTATTTATTTGACAGAGATCACAAGTAGGCAGAGAGGCAGGCAGAGAGGAGAAGAGAGGAAGCAAGCTCCCTGCAGAGCAGAGAGCCTGACGTAGGGCTAGAACCCAGGACCCGGGATCATGACTTGAGCCGAAGGCAGAGGCTTTTAACCCACTGAGCCACCCAGGCACTCCTTTTATTTTTTAAAATTTTTTAAGATTTTATTTATTTATT
Organism: Mustela nigripes; assembly: GCF_022355385.1. Taxonomy (NCBI): domain Eukaryota; kingdom Metazoa; phylum Chordata; class Mammalia; order Carnivora; family Mustelidae; genus Mustela; species Mustela nigripes. The sequence goes on from NC_081568.1 coordinate 123,633,787, forward strand.
TATTTGACAGAGATCACAAGTAGGCAGAGAGACAGAGAGAGGAGGAAGCAGAAAGATCAAAGTATTTTAATGGACAATGTCTCTGATTCCTTAAAATGCTAATGTGTACTGTGATGCTGCAAGAGAGATAAATGGTGTGCTGTATTCCCCAAATTCACTTGACTCTAGAAACCTGTTTTGGGTCAGGTGATAAAGGATAGCTTACATCCATTAAGAGCTGGAGAAAAAAGTAATGTTTGAGGAAACCTAGTTTAGGTAAAATAATCCCGGGAGAGGGACCAAAAGATGTGGATGTCTATTCCAGAAAAGACAGAGGGTTCCAACCCTGGGAATATTCCATTAAATGAAATAAAAAATCATCCCAGTGAGATAAACTCTAGTGTACCAAGTTGTATTTTCATATATTGAGATAACTTAACCTAATCCTGGTTATCTCTTTGGCATCTGGAAATGATCACAACATAAGTAATTAATGCAGCTACAATGAGAGTAGAATAGCCCATGTTCCAACTGCAGGGTACTAAGGGCCGATGCTACTGAGGACAATTATCACTGCTGGAAAAGATAAATGCAATATCAGTTCTGCTACAAATCTTAAGTGACCATGATAAAGACCAGGGATTTTATCAAAGATGGACTAGGAAGAAATACGTGTGGATTTCATCCTCAGGACAGGGAGAGCCTAGATGAAAGCCCTCCAACAAGTCCCCTTAACTGACATCAGACGGTAATACTGACCTACTCTGGGAGGAGACATGATGGCAGATCCCTTGGTTATCTCTAAACCAAAGCTGGATGGATAACTTTCCTACAGGACATAGGAACTGGGAGAAACTCACTGTGGCCCCTGTGGATATGCCAGTATCATGATATTCCTAATTACCTAGAACGTGATGGCCAATCCCTTACCTAACCTAATTCTACCCTAGTGTTTACGTGCAAGACCTGGTGGCTACAAGTTTTTTGTGGGGACTTTCCACAGTTCTAACTGGCAGTTCAAGATAATAGATGCTGACTTCCCAGAATAGAAGTTATTGGTTATTGAACAACTGACAGTGGGACTAAACTTACCCATGAATTCTTTAAATCTGGGTGAAAATGAAAAGTTGAATGTACCTTAATTAGCTAATTTGTCACATATCATCTTTGTAATGTTAGCAAAAAATGTATCTCCCTTAAATTTATCTGATTGTTTTTCTCACATCAATCCACAACTAGATATGTCATTGAAGACTATCAGTCACAGACAAACACATTGGAACACCAAATGTGACCTACTGATGAATACAAAAGCACAATGATCAAACAGTATAAAAATCAGTGGGAAAGGGGGAATATCAACTAAGATCCTGTATAATTCACTCTTGAATAACCTGTTCACACTCTGGGAACCAGAGCATGATAAATCTTACTCTGTAACATTTACCCTGTAAATTTCAAATTCTTCAAATATTTTTTTTATCAGCTTAACAAATTAAATAGAAAATGTTCTCGTTTTAATGAAGCATGTGGAACAGAGAGAGACTGAGTAACTCAGTTATAAGCCAGGTGAGTCAGAAGCAAGTAAGTTTTTTGTTTGTTTTTGTTTTGTTTTTGTTTTAATTTCAGCCATTAATTGAAAGGGTAATGGCTGACAGAGCCTGGCTAGCCATTCACTAAACACTTTCTTTTTTTCTCTTGGGCACACAGCCGGGCTACACTTCCCAGACTCCTTTGCTGTGAATGCAGCCATGAGACAGAGTCTTACAGAATGTAATGTGGGCATAAATAATGGACACCCTTTATAGACCTGGCCCATAAAACCCTTGTCAAATATACCATTTACACTTCCCATCAACTAGCTGAATGTAGAGGGGTCCTAGAGTAGGGGAGACACAAAGAGCAAAAAATAAAATGTTATTGTTTTAAACCAATGAAATTTGAGGACTTTTCGTAACATTTTAATTTTTCATAAATTAGACTACCCTGATAACATAGGAAATATTTAGGATATTTTAAACCAAAATGTATGTTTCAAACTACAGGATCCCAATACCAGCTAATAATTCAGGCTCACTCTTAACTTGCCAAACTTTGGCATCCTCTTTACAGACTGGAAGGGAACATCATCCCACTGTTGATCTTTCAAGACATATTGGTCTTGTCATAGGACAAACCAGAACCCTAGAAATCACTGAAAGCCTACAGTACAGTTTTGCACTCTGCTGTCCAATTCTTACTTCCGGGAGTCCTGAAAGTTTTAAAGTGCAAAACAACAACAACAACTTAGGGAAGAAGTATTTTTTTCTTTCCTATTCTGGTTTATGAAGTAATATTCAATGTCATTTTCCTTATTTTTCTGTATAAATATGGCTTTAGAAAGTTCTACTTTCAAAAATATAGAACTTTCTTTAAATAAAGAGAAACTAGTTGATTTCAAAATACCAGTAAATGCATATTATTCAAAAATAGGAAGTTACCTTGACTTCACACCTATTCGAATGGCCATTATCATAAAGGCAAGAAATATCAAATATTAGCAAAAACATAGAGAAAAGGGAACACTTTGTGTACTGTTCATGGGAGTATAAATTGGTGCAGCCACTAAGGAAAAAAGTATGGAGGATTCTCAGAAAATCAAAAAGAGAACTACCAAACGAGCCAGCAATTCCCCTCCTGGTATTTATCCAAAGGAAATGAAAACACTAACTAGATGTGTGTGTGTGTGTGTGTGTGTGTATACACATATATACATATATATCCATATAGCTATATAGATATATGGATATATATATAGCTCTATGTTTACTACAGTATTTATAAGAGCCAAGATGTGGAAGCAACCTAAGTGTCCTTAGAAAAATGTATCAAGAATATGGATAAAGAAAATGTACATATACACAATGAAATATTAGCCATAAAAAAAGGAAATCTTGCCATTTGCAAAAACAAGGATGGCCCTTGAAGGCATTATGCTAAGTGAAACAAGTCTAATGGAGAAAAACAAGAATCTAATCATCTCACTTCTATGTGGGATCTTAAAACAAATAAACAAAAACCCTAACTCACAGATGCAGAGAACAGGTTGGTGATTGCCAGAAGCAAGGGGTGAGCAGTGGGCAAAATGGGTGAAGGTGGTCTAAAGGTACAAACTTCCTGTTAAAAAATAAGTGCCACGGAGATATAATGTACAGCATGGTGAGTGCAGTTAATAACACTGTCTCGTCCATTTGATAGTTGGCGAGAGTAGATCTTACAAATTCTCATCACAAGAGAAAAAATGAAAAGTTAAATCATCTCCCAACATAATGGGATTCAATTATAGTCCTACTTTGTTGAGGTATGACTGCTATATGAAATACAGGCCTATTTTTTTGTGCTCTTGTTGAACATTTTTTCTTTGACTTTCCGTTGATTTTTTTTTTTTTTTTACTTTTCTTTATCCCAGTTTATTATATATATTTCAACAGGCTATGGAGATTGTCTTTACAGAGTGGTCATTCCCAGACACGTCCTGGAAGATGCTTTCGTTTTTCTGTCTTTAAGACTTTCGCCTTTTATGCCATATATTCGTCATAGGAGGCTAAATTATGAAGCAGGGATGCCTGGGTGGCTCAGTTGGTTAAGCGGCTGCCTTCGGCTCAGGTCAT
>NC_081568.1:123637815-123736682 GCF_022355385.1 Mustela nigripes
TTGCTGCTATAAACATTCGGGTGCACGTGCCCCTTTGGATCACTACGTTTGTATCTTTAAAATCAACAAGTCAGGAAATGACAGATGCTGGCGAGGATGCAGAGAAAGGGGAACCCTCCTACACTGTTGGTGGGAATGCAAGCTGGTGCAGCCACTCTGGAAAACAGCATGGAGGTTCCTCAAAATGTTGAAAATAGAACTGCCCTATGACCCAGCAATTGCACTATTGGGTATTTACCCTAAAGATACAAATGTAATGATCCAAAGGGGCACGTGCACCCGAATGTTTATAGCAGCAATTTCCATTGATTTTTATCATTGAGGCAGTGCTGCTTCATTTTAAAATCATAAGGTCAAAATTCAATTTGGCAAAACTAAGTTGTGATGTTCTCTTTGTAGCATCCATATCCTAGTGTGAGCTGTAACAGAGTTAAGAAGGTTTTATTCAAAATCATTATTTTCTGTTGGAGCATGTGAGATTGTCCAGATCTGCTCAATCCTAACCGCTTCACGAGCGGTCCTGAGACTCTTATGAAATGAATTAGTAACTTGCTGCTTATGAACTGGGACCAGCCTCCTAGAAGAAAGCAAATGAGAGAAACAAGCTCATTTGTGACAGGTTTCCATCCCTGTCTTAATGGGATGCCCTTCAAGCATACTGTTTTCCAAATCCACAGAATTCTACTAAAGCTGTGAGAACAGCAGAGAGAGGCATCTCACGGAAACAGATCTTGAGAAATGGCGGGGGTGGGGGCGGCGGGGGGGGGGGGGGGGGGGGGGGGGGGGGGGGGGGGGGGGGGCGTAATTTGCTGAAGAAAAGTTTAGTGACTAATTCACAAAAAGTGTTCAAAACACTTTTGTTCCTAGTTGCCAAGGCTTTTCTTTTATTCCAGTAGGACGAAAATCTTTTCCACATTTGGAAACTGACATCTCGTTTAAGTATATTGCCATTTATAATCCTCGAAACTGGCTAGGGCTCCTTAAAGAAACAAAAGGTGATATGAAAGAAAACACAAAGCTTGCTAGATACAACAAGAAGGGGACATGGCACAGAAAGAAAGCACAACATTATGGTTGTTTGGGGGATGTCTTGAGAAAGAAAGGCAGCGACCTGGGAGCAGTGTAGGGGGCAGGGGAGTGCTGGATAAAATAGACGTTTGGTAGAAATCTATAACAAATATCCATTTGGTATAAGCAGGATTATTAAGATTGGATACTCTTGGTCTAGAAGCTGCGGTCAGTACTTAGGGCTGTTACCCTCTCTGACAAGGTCATTGGGTCATACAGGGCATGGGCTGCCCTAAAACACCCACTGAGGTATGACGAATGCAATTTCACCTACAGTCTACTCACCTGGCAAAGCCCTCGGGCTTAAGCTTACATTTCCAGGGAAGAAGCTGGAAGTTCTGTCTTTCTCACATACACATGCAGAGGTCTGCTATTGACAAGGCATGCTTGCGTGAGGATCCTTCTGTCTTCTAAGGAGAACTATTTCATAATTTTCATGAAGGTTCATCCAGGCCAACAAAGGCCTTAAAATTATTTGAGTGACTCTGAATTCCTTCTAAATGCTAAAAGTGTAGCATTAGCATGAACTCAGTGTAGGTCCAACTGGTCTGTTGCAACAATTTGAAAAGCACTGAAATCAGTCATCAGATATTGTTCCCAGTCTATCATCACAAATTATTCTGACCCTGTCTTCTCATTAACAACATAGGGAAGCTGCCCTTTTACCTACCACAATGGGTGAATATAATCCTCAAATGAGATAAAGTAATACACATCATACACATCATAAGCTGTAAAGTATGAGAAACTTTAATACATGGATATAAGAGGCAAATAGACCTGGAAGAGTAAAGACAACCTTAGCCTAGATACTATTTAGGAGTCAGCAGAATAAGATTTTTTTCCCAGTAAAAAGATAAAAATCTGAAGCAAAGCAAAAGCTTTCAACTCCCCCACATTCCCCAAATTTCAAAGGTCCAAAAACAGAACCTGATTTGTGAACAGCCTTTAAGAACTGAGGCTCAAGGGGTCAGGCCAAGTGAGGTGGTCTCCTTCTTAAACACTTGTAGGACCTCATCATATTCTGAACTTAATGAGTTCTCAAGAGAAAGAACAACAGAGAAGAATTTTAAAAGTGTGGGAAATTTTCTGGTCCCCTCAATGTACACAGTCTTCATTGTGAGCTTAAGCAGAAAGATGTAAATTGTTTTCATTCCACGGTAATTTTCTTAGTGTAAGTACCTCACTTACTTAGGATGAAAAAGATTAAAGGGTGCACAAGGCAGCTACTTACCTGATGCTCAGAAAAACTAACAAAAACAAACAAAAAAGCATTCTTCAAAGTTAGTGTAACAAGTGTTTCTGTTGGATTCTGTGCTGCAGTATGTAAGGGAACATAAGAACATTCCAGAGTAATATTATTTGAATTGTACCTTTCCCATTTTAGAGTTTAAATCACATAGATAATTTGATTTCACTCTTACATTAAACAATTCTAAAAACTACTGGAATGAGCTCCTAATTAATCTCTGCTGGCTCTAACCTTGACCCTTTGCGACTGACCCTTGAAGAGCTACCCAAGTGATCTTTCTAAAATGAAAATCACATCATCTGTCTCACCTGATTAAAATCTTTCCCAATAAAGTTTTATTACCAAGAGTAAATGCCAAGTTATTTAGTTTGGCATAAAAATGTTCCCCTTGATTTGAACCTTAACAGTTCATTTTCAATCCATTGCACCCACCATTCCAAGCTAACACTGAATGCTCCAACCAAACTGAACAGCTTATCGTTTGCTCTAGACAATTATTTACACATACTCTTCTCTATGCCTGTAATACTCCCCCACCTTCTTTTTCATCTGCAAAACTGTTCAATTCTTTTTAAGATTTTATTTATTTATTTGGGAGATCACTAGTAGGCAGAGAGGCAGGCAGAGAGAGAGGGGGAAGCAGGCTCCCCGCTGAGCAGAGAGCCCGACGCAGGGCTCTATCCCAGGACCCCAGGATTACGACCCAAGCCAAAGGGAGAGGCCCCAACCCACTGACCCACCCAGGAGCCCCTGTTCTTCATCTTTTAAAAGTCAGCTCGGTATTACCTTGCTTAGGAAGTCCTCCATGAGTCCTCAGCTCAGTTTAAAGTTTCTTTTATCTGTGCTTCATTCATACCTTTGCATACTTCTAATCTAGCATTTTTTTATTTATAGCTAACAGCATTTACTAGACTGAGAATTTCCCAGAAATAAGGGTTGTAACTTTGCTTTTCCAGTGCCTGTTACAAAACATGATTCATAGAAAGTGTTCTATAAATCGTCTGTAAGTGAATCAATAAAGTACTACTACATTAGCGTCTTACTTTGTATCCAGTGCCAACTAAATCTCTTTACCATTTCACTCTCCCCTAAGGTCAAAATACCTTTGCTAATTCCCACATTGATTCAAGATTCTCCAAAATTTCTCCCTCAAACCTAATCCCAGTCAAGCAGATTTCCTGTTTCTCTAGACTTGATTCTATCACTGCAAGATGTTCTATATTTGTGATCTTTGTAACAAAGTTTACAGCTTAAGTGGTTCATAACACACTTTATTCCTCTCTCACATTAAATGAGAGCTGCAGATTGACTACAGAACTGACCTACAGAATGTAGGCAGAAGGGCAGCACTTCTCTGGCACATACTGTTCTCGGGTATAAGAGGCAGGGAAAGCTGGGGGGGGCGGTGGGGAAGCAAGGGAAGAGACAATGTATCAACTGTAATAACACTTTCTAAATTTATGCTTAAATCCATTCACTGTCCACTGCAAAAAAAAAAAAAAAAACGATCCATCTGAGGATGGATCAGAGCAGGGCGATATCCTCTTTTCTACCTACAAGGAGGCACGGTAAAAGCAAAGATGACTAATACTTCTACATGGAAGATAACAGGCAATGGACACAATAAAACAATGTACTACAGAATCCCTACAACAAACCATACCCTTCTAAAGAAATGTGACCAGATCATGGCATATCAGATGGAAGTCCAACTAAATTTAACCCATTTCCTGGCCCCTAAAACTTTAACTTGCTCCACCAACGCATGGATTAATGATGACAAGTGACAGAACACAAAGTCTAAAACATTCTTCTGCTGACTTTGGGCAGATACGGCACCAAAGCTAAAGGAAAAGAAAGCGTCTAAAAATTCAAGTTGATAAATTCTCAGAAAGGAGATTTTTAAAAATATTTCCTTTCAAATATCTGACCACAATAGTGGTCAAGAAAGAGAATAATCACTATCAAGTGGTCCCTTTTGAAAAGCATATACTGAGCAGCAGCTTTAATTTTTTAAAACCATGTCTTTATATAATTGGAACAAGTAAAAATGTCTCAGGTGCATTTGTTGTGCCCTGAGAGTACACAGTGCCACTTCCAAGTCTTTGCAAAAGAGAGAGGGGACCCAATAAGATAGACATCTCTAAAACTTGCTTTCCTCATTAAACAGAACTTTCCTATAATTTCAGCATCTTCTTTATTTAACTATAAAATCTTTTATCCCTACCTAAGTGTTATCCCTACCAACAAAATATAATTAAAAATTACTATGAAACAAACTTGTTAGAACAATGAACTCTTTTCACTCAAAAATCACACACTTTAAATCATTTATCTACAGTGAACTAACAAATGGAAAAGAGATGGGCTACCTAAGCCTAATGGCAAGAGTCATCATATCCAATGGTAAATTTTTGGAGGGTAGAAAGTATATAATTTTTATTAGATATGTCATTGGCATATGAACCTGAAATTCTCCTTCTTTCCTACATAAGATAGCTAGCTAAGCGAGCAAACTCTCCTATGCCACTAGATAGATGTCTCCTTTGACAATATTTCAGTTTAGTTCTATTAAGATTCAAGCACTTTCAGTTAAGAAAACAGCAGAATGTCAGTTATCAAGATGTATTCATATGTATTCTTAGAATTTACAACATATCTGATCAAATACTTATATACTCTGCTGTGGGCTAAAATTGTTATCCTATTGGCCTGGTTTAAAGGTGTGTTGTGCCCACTCCATCTCTCCATCCATCTTACCTGGCTTTAGGCTCTAATATTGGAGTGGGGAGGAAGGAAAGGGGAAATGAAAGTCATTTATGTGAGTCCCCAAGGAACGTTTGCTTTCTTCTTTATGTTGACCTCACCACGGAACTAGATTCAGAGTCAATCACAACCAACTATCCTAATCAAGACTTCACCTTCAAGATAGCTCTTAATTTAATGCCTCCAACCCCACCCCCCACACACACACACAGATGCACCTCAGCCCCACAAAGTGTTCCTCTAACATGCACATCCTTGTTCTACTGCTGTCTTATTTAACTAACATCCGTGACCCCAACATAGTGAAATTCATCCCTTGTAGCCCTTAGAACAAAGAATTCAAGGGTAGTCTGTACTCTCACCACAAGGCCCATTGTTGCATCTACTACTCTGGTACATTTTCCTAGTGTTTTTTCCCTAGTTCTGGGCCGGAATCATGTGGACATATTCAATACCCAAGCATACATTCAGCATCTTGAATATAGGCATGAATTTTAGAAACAGTTCTTCCTCTATCCCATCCCCTTATCTTTGGAGAAGAGAACCAATTTTCTCTGCTTTCCTACAAAGAAAAAGGGATAGCTGTGGACCTCCTTGTACTGTATACACCATAAAAGTGATCTTTCCAATCTCTCAGTACTACTTCAATGTTTTCCACATTCCTATTGCTAGATGACACCCAAAGAAGAGGCATTCTACTCTTTGGGGAAAAAAAAGGCTACTTTTCCACAGGAAAAGTCCTATACCTTCTAAATTCTTCTTTTCATTTGGTTTCAAATGCAGCATCAGGTTTATTAATAACGTGACTTCAATACAGTAGTTGAACATTTAGAGAAAAGAAATGATGCCCCTGACATAGCAATTAGAATTTACCACTTCTTGGGTATTCTCATAACTTGTGTTACACACAAGAGATGCCAGAGAACCACATGAAAAGGGAAACAATTAGTAATGAGAAGTGTAATTTCAACAGAATACGAGTGATGTCTCTATTCAACAGTAGTAACAGAAAGCATGTGTCAGTATTATATGCCTGTTTCAAATTAAGGAGACTGAGGCATAGAGAGTCATTCATCACTACCATGATTTGCACTAAGAAATTAAGTGCCTAGAGGGCATGGTTTTAGAGAATCTCAGAATGGGGCATAACAACAGATTTATAGTCACTATTTTAACCTTTAAATCAGTGCTTGATTACTAAAAGCTCTATAGGAAGTACTTCTACAATATTCAAAAAGCACTTAGGAATTTATGGCAAAAGTTCCATGCATATTTCCAAGCCATAAACAATATTCTCATCACCAACTTTAAGTGAGAACATGTCCATGCATAATATTCAGTAGTATATCCTAGAAATATTTTATAAGCAACACGTTATTTTATTTTCTAATTTCCTCTGAAATTAAATGCTGATTGTTTCCCTGAATTACAGCTCTTCAGAGCAAGTCTAGAAACCACTGTCAGCATGTTTATTGCCCCATGATCTTGCAAGAAAAATTAGTATACCCAGAATATACACATTTGGCAGTACTTTTGTTAGAACTAAATAGAGTTGCGTAGTAAAACAAATATGTAAATCTACCAAATGAGACAACATGCCTGGAGAGTGCTCAGGGAAATCCTACTCACTCAACACCATATGAATTCAATCATTATGAACCTCCCAACGCTCACCCTCAAAACTTTACAGCAGGGCATGCAGAAAATTCAGAGCACCACACATGGACTGCGTGTTAGAGTTTTCTCAAAGTATGAGGTCATGCACATCAGGTAATGTTCACATAATTCTGAGGAATGCCTTGAAAAAATATAGACTCTTTGTTCGGTCTTCCACATTGGAAGATTTTCTTAACATTTTGAACTGTGGCTCTAATATGGTTCTCTTAAAAAAACAAACTTCTTTGAGGTATGAATGACTTTCGATCTCATTTTCTCCCTCAATTCTGTCAAGTGTTGATTTACAGACTTCGTTTTTTATTAGTTAATTTAGAATCGCTATGTCTTCTAATAAAGTGTCCCTTTTATCATTATGAACTGGCACATTCTACCACATTTTTTAATTTGAATTCAATGAACTAACATATAGTGTATTAGTTTCAGAAGTAGAGGCCAGTGATTCATCAGTCTTATATAATATCCAGTGCTCATGGCCTCACGTGCCTTCCTATGCCCATCACACAGTTACCCCACCTTCCCCTCCAGCAATTCTCAGTCTGTTTCTGATGATTATGAATCTCTTATGGTTTGTTTCCCTCTCTGGCTTTGTCTTACTTTTCCCTCCCTTCCTTTATGCTCCACTGTTTCATTTCTTAAATTCCACATACGAGTGAAATCATATAATTGTCTTTATCTGATGAAGTTATTTTGCTTAATATAATACCCTCTAGTTCCATCCTAGTCTTTATAAATGGTAAGATTTCATTTTTTTGATGGCTCACTAATACTCAGTTATATACATATATACCACATCTTCTTTATCCATTCATCTGTTGATGGGCATCTGGGCTCTTTCCATAGTTGGGCTATTGTGGATAGAGCTGCTCCAGACTTCAAGCTCTATTACAAAGCTGTAATCATCAAAACAGTATGACACAAACATAGACACATAAATTGGGGGAGAGAATAAAGAACCCAGAAATAGACCCTCAATTCTATGATCAAGTAATCTCTGACATTTGGAAGAGAATATAGCACATATTGAAAAAAATCATTAGAAAATAACCAAATTGAACTATATATGCTGCTTTCAGAAAGTTATCATGGCCTCGAGTATTTTGAAAAGTTGACAGAAATGTCCGGATTCTATTATTGTCAATTTCAATTTCTACTTCACTTAAAAAAAAAAAAAAAGGCAGTATATCTATCCTCTGGACACCTACAGAACCTTCTCCGTTTTACAACTGATTTCTCAATACCTTATGCCCATGTCATGTCATTTCTGTACCTTTGACACTGAACATGGTATTTTGTTTACAAGTTTATGATAAATTATTGAACATAAATGCATATTTTCCTTATCTTATTCTTCCTAAAGTTAAAGCAATAGTATTTTTTCAAGAATGAGGTGCTTTGAACTCTAGACATTGAATAAATTAGGAGGTGTTTTTTTTTTTACTGGTTATATCTTATTTAATTTTAAATTTGTTTTAGAAACAAAGTGGTTTGGAATATTTTCATTTAGGTAATGGATCTTCTTATTGGAGTCTATGGAGAAAGGGTATTACAGTCAACAGAAAAAAATCCCACACAACTTAAAGTAATGAATCTTGGTAAGACACCTTACAACAAACCAAATTCAGCATTTGCCTACTGGTAATTATCATTAAAGATTGAAGAGATATTTATCTCATACAAAAGACTTAATGGAATCTCAGCAGGGAAATGTTTTGCTTATAGTAATGTTCCACAAAGGTTTTCTAGCTATAAACTTTCTTCACATCATCATACAAAAACATAGAAATAATTTATGCATATATTACTTAATGAGTATTAAGTTTCGTTTATGCTAGGTAAGTGCCAGGGAACAGTTTGCAAATGTCTGAACTCATCAAATTGTACACATCAAGTATGTGTAATCTTTGTATATCAACTTCAAAGGAGATGTTACAATGATTTGTGTAACACCTCAAAATATAAATACTTTCAAAAGATATTTCATAAACTACTTAATAGCATTTTGAACTATAAATAATGGCACATTCCACTCAGCAAAACTCTAAAATAAGCTAAATAGTTTTAGAAAGGTATTTGACAGTGATATGATTTTTTCTCTAACATTTTTCACATTTGTTGTGATGGGTTTGAATGCACGTGTAAATACACACATATTGACCTTAAACACTATTTTTTACCAGGATAAATTCCCTTAATACCTCCACTCATGAAACTATCAGAGTGTTGTATAATGAATAAAGTCCCTGGAACAACAAACAAAGATCTGAAATGATTAGGCTCATTAACAGGGACCAGCGTTCTCATGATTTTCTTCCCAGACACTTGTTGTATTTCTACACTCTGCATCATACTTCCTTTAGAAGGCAGGAAAGAATAAGAGAACTATTTTTGACAGGTTCCTAAGAAAACAGATGGTAGAAAAATGAGCCTGACATTAAAAAGAAAGAGTCAAGGGGCACCTGAGTGGCTCAGTGAGTTAAACCCTTTGCCTTTGGCTCAGGTCATGATCTCAGGGTCCTGGGATCGAGTCTCACATCAGGCTCTCTGCTCAGCAGGAGACCTGCTTCCTCCCCTCTCTCTCTGCCTGCCTCTCTGCCTACTTGTGATCTCTCACTCTGTTGAATAAATTAAAAAAAAAAAAAAAGGAAGAGTCAAAATAATGAACAATTTACAATGTAAAAAAACAGGATTTAGCAATATTGTATCTACACCTGCCTAGGACTTAAAAGCTCAGAGAAGCTGTAGGTATTTACAGGGGGCAGAGGCTGTCATTTAGAATTTGGGTGTTTTCAGCCAAACATGCTGAATCAAAGATCTAGTGATATGAAGTCATGAAGAAGGATAAGACCCAGAGAATAAAGGAAGCAGGTCCCTGCGAAGGAAGTTTTGGTGCAAAGAGGTCAGAATTAGTACTGCAGTTGGGTCCTACAGAGTAAATACTCAACATATAGTTGCAGAGTGAACAAGACAATGAATGTATCGGTTTCAATCATTTATTGAATCACAGTCAAAGTTTACAGATGAGAACAATGGTAATGTATTTATGACTCTGTGGGTTTACTAATTCTGCTCCTTGTCCATTTTCTGGGGTCATTAAGATGCCTGTGTTGAGAGTGTGACTGACGCCAACCCAGTTCTATGCATATTTTCCCTGCGTTTCTCCCTCTACTTGGATTTTCTCTCCCCTGCCCAGGCCCCTTTATTATGGCTTCTGTCTCCAGCACTGTAGCTTGGACTTCCTTAGAGTAGGGCAGCTGCATCATCTCACTGCAGTACAGCACAAATCAGGTGAAGATTCAGGGATGTTCTCAAATGGATGTTCAACTAAAAGTTGGTTTGTATGAGAATTAACAAACTAATATCAAAAAATGCATTGAATTTTTTGAAGATGGGCACAATGCCAGAGGGTGTCATTATGATGGAGTAAGACCTATTAACTTACTTTATTTATTCTGATCCATTAAAAATTTATTGGAGTATGTGTAGTTTTAAAATATTTTTATTGTGGCAAAATATAACATAAAATTTGCAATTTTAACTATTTTTCAGCTTATAATTCAATGGCAGTCATTATGTTCACAATTCTGTGTAGTCATCACCACACTCTATTTCTGAAACTTTTCATCATCACAAAGACACTCTGTATCCAATCAAGAAACAACCCCACAGTACTTCCTACTGCCAATCCTTGGTTGCCTCCAATCTACTTTCTTCATAATTTTGCCTATTCATATAAGTGGAATTGTACAATAAGTGTCCTTTCATGTCTGGTTTCTGTTAGTGTTATATTTTCAAGGTTGATCGATGTTATAGTATTTATCAGCACTTAATTCCTTCCTGTGGATGAATAAAATTTGACTATGTCTACCTCATTATGTTTAGCCGTACCTTTTAGCTATGACGAATAAGGTTATAAAGAGCATTGTCATACATGTAATGTTCAAATCCCTCTTTTCAGTTCTTTTGGGTAGACACCTAGGAGTAGATTTTCTGGGTCATACAGTAATTCTGTGTTTAATTTTTTTGCGGCAGAGTACCTATTTTATATCAAGCACATCCAACAGTCTTTCCACTAAAATACATTCATACAGGTTTCATGTGATTTTTTTTTTTTTAATTGGGTTTTCAGCTGCCTGGGTGGCTCAGTGAGTTAAGCATCTGCCCTCAGCCCAGGTCATGATCCCAGGGTCTTGGGATCACGTCCCCCCCCCTCCCCGCCCTGCCCCTTGTCTGGCTCCCTGCTCAGCTGGAAGTCTGTCTCTACCTCCCCCTCACCCCCCTCATGCTTTCTCAAAATAAATAAAATCTTTAAAAAGAATAAATAAAATTTGTGGTTTTCATACATACTCTGTCATATATGTTTTCATACATGTGCTTTGTTCTTTTACCTAGAATTTATTTAGTATGTATTTTATCACCCAGCTGAGAACACAGAAGTATACATTTCCTTTCATTTGACTATCTTCATCCATCCCCCAAACTGGCTGGAGTGCTTAAGATCTATTTTGTCTTTACCTCCACTCATCCCTAAACCTAAGGTGCCCATTACTGTCCTCAACTTGTTGCATCTAGTCATCTAGGCTCTGCTCATAGAGTTTTGAGACTCAAATTATGGCACCTGAACTCAGGTCTCCTATGAATACAATCAAATGATACAGTATTTTATCATGCCCTTAAGGTAACATTTTCCTGTATTACTCTTAAATAGTCTGAAGCTATTGCCACTCCCTTCTGAGTAAATACAATCAAATGGAAAATGAATAAACATCTAAGGAACAAAAAAGAAAACTCAGAAGTGTTTATATATAAATAATATATACATATAATTTGTATATAATTTATTTCCATTTTATATATATAAATGATATATGTATCATTTACATATATAATTTCTATTTTATATATATTTGTTTCTATTGACATGGTGTACTGAGTACTTATTTTATGATTTTTATAGACGTATATAATGTATTTCACCAAAAACAAATGAAATTCATGTGTATATGCTAAAACTCAATCAACCCATGCTTCACCCAAAGTTCCTTGACTTCCAGAACTTCACACTTGAACATACCTCATAGCCTTGAACTTGGGACTTGAGGATTATTATGACTCTTGACTGTCTAGCAATTCATAAGATCAGGGAAAATGCCATCAGAGAGTAATTGGATAGCAAGGAGGAGACAAATCAGCAGAGCAAATCCATATGCCAAACGCAGAGTCACTTGCAGCCACCCAAGACTGAGACATTCAGGCAGTGTTATAGGACAACTTTTTTTTTTTTTTATTTTTTTGGCTCTGTTACATCTTAAAAGACATCTTAATGAAAGGGAAATGATTAATGATCAGCCACGCAAGACCTCTGCTAGGATTAATAAATGGGAAACCCCTTTCACCAACCGCATCTAAGGAGGGACGGATCATAACTTGTCATCTTAATAACACTTTAATGCCAGCTCCAGATTCATTGCATTTTTATGGAAATTTAAATCATGCCCAAGTGTGGAACACCTCCAATAATGAGCATGAAAATGCAAAGAGATTGTGATTAATATCAGCTACTGAAGAACCAGAAATATTTTGTGGGGAGCTGAGGAGCTTCACAAACTGTTTTGAGGGTGTTTTAATGACATGAGATCAGCAAATATACTATATTTATAGCATCTATGCACACTAGGGTTTACATCTGTGAATATTTTTTTTTAAATAAGACTTAAGACAGGAATGTTTTTTCTAATTATGAACAGTTCTTGTCATGAAGCATTCTAAGAAGCTTTGTTCAGGAGCGCATCTGCACAGACAGGAAATTTCTATTCACAACTTTACTCCTAGAGCTGCACAGGGTAGAATTCAACAGAAAACTTCTCAATTTCAGATTATGGAAGGTAAGAAGGAGATACAATATGGTAGTCTTACTTCAAAAATTACATCAGGAGATACAACTCAGGTATCTTCAGAATCTGGCCTCCAAGTTACATGACCATCATTTAGAACACACATCAACATGGTATTCTCGAACGAGTTACATCACACTGACATTTTGAGGCATGGGAAACATGAAACTTCTCAGTATCTTACAAAGCAAAGTAAAACAGAAATTTCAGGAAATGGATCAAACTTTCTGACATCTCTGAAGCAGAAAGTACCTGCAAAGAGTAACATCTACTTCACAGATGACAGAATGTAAGTAATAAGTGACATTTTTATGGCAATAAAACCTTTTCCCTCTTTCTTGGCATAAATCTATAGAAAGCTTGCCAACACTTTGAAAAATTACATTAACCTTGGATTTATGTTTAGGTAAGCTCCAAATGAAACAATTATGGAATTAACTTTAAAAACTAAAAATACGAGGCGCATGGGTGGCTCAGTGGGTTGAGTCTCTGCCTTTGGCTTGGGTCGTGATCCCAGAGTCCTAGGATCGAGCTCCGCATCTGGCTCTCTGCTCGGCGGGGGTCCTGCTCCCCCCACCCCCGTCTGCCTGCCTCTCTGCCTACTTGTGATTTCTGTCAAATAAATTTTTTAAAAAATCTTTAAAAATATTTAAAAACTAAAAATACAGGGTGCCTGGGTGGTTCAGTCGGTTAAAGCCTCTGCCTTCGGCTCAAGTCATGATCCCAGGGTCCTGGGATCGAGTCCTGCACCGGGCTCTCTGCTCAGCAGGGAACCTGCTTCCTCCTCTCTGTCTGCCTGCTTCTCCGCCTACTTGTGATCTCTGTCAAATAAATAAATATCTTTAAAAAATCTTTAAAAAAAAAATGTTAAAAAAAAAAAGAAAAAACTAAGGATAGGGGCACCTGGGTGGCTCAGTCAGTTAAAGCCTTTGCCTTCAGCTCAGATCATGGTCTCAGGATCCTGGGATCGAGCCCTGCATCGGGCTCTCTGCCTGCTTCCCACCCCCACTCCTCTCTCTCTCTGCCTGCCTCTCTGTCTGTGATGTCGGTCTGTCAAATAAATAAAAATAAAAACTAAAAATAATATTTCTAACTCCTTAGCTATTATTGGGCATATGACCCTTATACACTATTAAATAATTGTATAGTGTCAATGAAGTGGTCAGACAAGTCTCGGATGGAATCAGTATCAGCTGCAACGGAACAAACTTCATCGCTCCCACTCTTCCCAGCAAAACTGCCATCACTACTCTACTCCCCACTCCAGCCATACCAAACCTCTTTCTTCTCCTTTACCACCACTCATTATTTCATGCACACGTGAATGAATCCACTTACCGGTTTTTTAAAAAATATTAAGAAGCAAGGAAGAGGGCTAAAAGCCGGGTCTTCAAAAATGATCAAGCCAAAACAACCACTACCATCATTGAAAGTATTGAAATAGTTCAGTAATTTCAAATGTGCATTTTCCTCTTTTTGAAATAGCCACCTTCTTTCTCTCCTGCCTAAATTATTTCAACTCTCCATTGTCATCCAGCTCAGGTAGAGACTTTCTCTGGAGCCTTTCTTACTCCTCCGAAAAAGACTCAATGTTTTTTCTTCAGTACTCTCGTTACTTCTCGAACCTTACTCTGCTCATATTAGTAGGGAGTATTTCTTTACCTACTTGTTCATCCCCCACCAGAATGTAAACTTCTTAGGAGCAGGAATCGTGACTAATTCATCACAGTGTTTAGTGCACAGTCAGTATTCAATAAAATCAGTTGTTTTGATGAATGAATAAGAATGAAGAAGCTTCTTTCATTTAATGTTTTTCTCTAAAATGTTTGATATTTGCTCTGTATCTACAAATATCTTTTCAACTCACAGGTACATATTTAACATTTTGCTATGGGAAAAGAATTTCTAAATTATGGAAAAATGTCATAAAAATATAATATTTTACTATAGAAATACTAAGAAAAAAGTGTAAGAAAATATCACCAACATAGATATGTTTATAAAAAATAAAAAATTTAAAAAAAACCTCAATCTCAAAAAAAAATCACCAAAAATTTTAAAGATAAATGCTGAGTGAAAAGTTGACTCCATTGAACATGATAAGTAGTCAACTTCACTATTAATCATTAAATTAATCAATGGAATGTCAACTACAACAATGAGATAGAATACATCTTTGAAATAGAGATTTTTTAAAATGCCATTGAGAATATGTCCAAACAGACACTTGCATATACTAGTGGTAGAAATACACTTTGTATAAAACAAGTGGAAAAAAGGTGAGTCGTTTATACATCTGTAGATTCTTTCCCATTTCCCTCACTGAATGTGTTGTTAGAAGTTATCTAAAAGTAGAATAACGTAGGAAAATTCTATAGGTCATTAATATTTTATAATCTTTTAAAATGTTTAAAGGATTTGCAATGATATTATAACCAATGGTTATCAAAGGGAATTCTCGGTTTCTGAACCATGGAAAGTTAAACTCTAACTTTTCCCTGACGACATGAAGGCCACCGTTTGAAACAACACGAACAAATAGAAAGAATTCCATTCTCACTGATCAGAAGTACAAATATTGTTAATATCCTTATACTACCCGAAGCGATCTACACATTTTATGCAATCCCTACCAAAATATTAACGCTTTTCACAGAACTAGAACAAACAATCCTAAAATCTGTATGCAATCAAAAAACAACTTTTTAAAAAGATTCTATTTAAATTGACAATTGACAGAGAAAGAACACAAGCAGGGGGAGCAGCAGGCAGAAGGAGAGACAGAAACAGGCTCCTTGCTGAGCAAATAACCGAACAAAGGGCTCGATCCCAGTACCCTGGGATTATGAGCTGAGCCAAAGACAGATGCTTCACTGACTGAGCCACCCAGGTGCCCCACCAAAGCAAATTGAAAAAGAAAAGCAAAGCTGTAGGCATCACCATTCCAGACTTCAAGCTCTATTACAAAGCTGTAGTGATCAAAACATTATGGTACTGGCACATAAACAGACACATAGGTCAATGGAACAGAATAGAAAATCCAGAAATGAGTCCACAATTATATGTGATCAATTAATCTTTGACAAAGAAGGCAATAATATGCAATGGGAAAAAGTCTCTTTAATAAATGAAGTTGGGGAGCACCTGGGTGGCTCAGTGGGTTGAAGCCTCTGCCTTCGGCTCAGGTCATGATCCCAGAGTCCTGGGATAGAGCCCTGCATCCGGCTCCCTGCTCAGTAGGAAGCCTGCTTCCCCCCCCCCCTCTCTCTCTGCCTGCCCTCTCTGCCTACTTGTGATCTCTGTCTGTCTGTCAAATTGAAAAAAAAAAATTTTTTTAAATAAATAAATGAAGTTGGGAAACCTGAGCTGCTCTATGCAAAAGAATGAATCTGGACCACTTTCTAACATTGAACACAGAATAAACTCAAAATGGATTAAAGACCTCAGTGTGAGACCTGAAACCATAAAAAGCCTAGAAGTGAGAACAGGTAATAACTTCTGTGACATCAGTCATATTGACATATTTCCAAATATGTCTCCCAAGGCAAGGGAAACAAAAGCAAAAAATGAATAATTGCAATGACATCAAAATAAAAAGCTTTTGCATAGTGAAGAAAATAAAAAAAAAAACCTAAAAGGCAACCTATGGAATAGGAAAAGGTATTTTCAAATACCTGGTCCATTTTGGTAATAGCCATTAGCAGTAACGCAGTTAAATGTCTTTAGATAGCCTTCTCGTGATCCCAATTTTCACTGAGATCCCAGGCTCATAGTAATAAATTTAACGATCAAAGTTAATCTACCCTCTTATCTACCTCCACTCCACTAGATTCTTCTTTAGCTATTCCTAGTATCCTCTGAGATAGAGATGGATGGTTGGATAGGTACATAGACAAATACGTAGATAGCAAAAAGTAAAAATAATAATAATAATAATAATAATGAATGCAGAGAAACTAACAAAAAGAAGGTAAGTCTGGGGCACCTGCATGGCTGTCCGTTAAGTGTCATGATCTCATGGTCTTGAATTGAGCCCCATGTGGGGCAGAGAGAGAGAATCCCAAGCAGATGCCATACCTAGCACAGAGACCCACATGGGGGTCCCTTTCACAACTCATGAGGTCATGACCAGAGCCCAAACAAGAGCTGGACGCACTTAACTGACTGTGCCACCCAGTGTCCCTCATGACTATGAATTAAACACTATGTTGTTAATTATGGTGAAATATTATTTATTACACAACAAAACAACAGAGCAGAGACAAATGGAAACAGACATTCCTTTTGGTGTCATTTTTAAGACATTGTAGGAAAAGCAACAGATTCTGTGCGATATCCATTTCTCTTACAAAGATAATCTGGGGCTCACTAGGTGGCTCATTTGGCTGAGGTCTTTGGTTCAGGTCATGATCTCAGGGTTGGATCAAGCCCCAAATGGGGCTCCCTGCTCTGCAGGGGGCCTGCTTCTCCTTCTTCCTCTGTCTGCTGTTCCCCTTATATGCACTCTCTCTCAGTGTCTCAAATAAATAATATCTTTAAAAAAAAAAGTCTTTTTTTTTTTTTTGGTCTTTTACCTTACTGTTAGAAATTTCACTAAGGCAGCACAATAAAAATGGTATTGGTAGCTTGGATCCCTTGCCTCTCCACCACTACAATGGTCTGAGGCTGTGTCTTCTCATTCATGGTATCCACAGTGTCAACTCAAATTAGTCTTTTAGTGAATTATTTCTATACACTAAGATCGTCATATGCATTACTACACTTAATCATCATAACCTGAAAGATATTATTCCCATTTTACAGATAAGGAAACAGAGACCCAGTTTAATTCTTTCTGACTCCCAAGCCCCATTTCCTTTTACAGGACAATCTTAGCTTCAGAAGCTTCTGGAAACTAGGATAGGACAAAAAGGAATTGAAGCCAGGAGTGAAACATTAGAGCTAGCAAAGTCAAAGACCCTCTATCTAGAAAGTATCCAATAACAGTGTTTCAGGAGGACATTTTCATTAATGGTCATCCATGTTTAGAAAGTACATAATTGTTTCCCTTACAGAAGTCTTTGCTACTATCTGCCCTCCCTGTGAATGTTGGGATTATTCTGGTCACAAATTACCACTTGAGAATGTCACCATGGCCTATGTATATACACACACAGGGAAGCAGTTGCCTTTAGGACAAATTCTAGAAATTTCAAATGACCAACGATTTACATGACTATTATCTATTTCGTTTGTTTCACTGGGACAGAAGTTCAAAACTTTCTTCTGAAAACTGCAGCCCCCATACTCTTTTTGGTTCAATGTTTTAATAACTCTTCGTATAGAAATATTCTGAATTTTTTTCAGATCATTTTTTACTGAAGTACAATTTTAATGCAACACAATGCGTAGATCTTAAGTATTCAGGATAATGAATTTGGACAGCAGTATTACACCCATGTAATCACCACACAAAATATAAATTATCATCATCACCCTGAAAATCTGCCTCATGCACCCCACTTGAGGCACTGCCTGGCCCCCACTCTCACTCTCCACCTCTCCATATAAAACAGTTTTTTACATCTATCACCACAGCCTAGTTAGTACACTCAGCATAATGTTTGTGAGATTTGTCCAACTTGTCACATTTGCGGTTACATTTTAATTTCTGACTTTTGGAATTTATTGAGGAGAAACTGGACTTCATGTTGTTACTCAGGGAAAAATAAATATTTCTTAGGCAAGCTCATAAATTATTCTTTCTGGATGAACCAGAAACATCCATATTTGACTAATGGATACTTCCAAGCACAGTAATAGCTTTGGGAGCAACAGCATCATTTCAGGAATAATAAGCCAGTTATTGGGATCAATGATGCTTAATTCAGGCTAAAGCCTGGAAAATATTCAGGCGTCACTAAATCCTTTAGTGCACGACACTCAGCTAAGCTACTTAATTTTCTGCTCTACATTATAATAAACCTATGCCACCCAAATACAATATTCAGTATCAGTTTACCTCTACCATTGCAAAACACAGTGATCTTCAGAAGACTTTCATTTTACCCATACAGTCACCATTTAAGTAGGGATTTCTGTGACCTGCAGGAAGATGTATTTCTTTTCTCACTGGGTGCAGTCATCTACCCACCATTCCCACTATAACATATATATTTTTAAATACAAAGTGTTAAGAAGCACAGAAAACTCTATTTCACTTACGTCAACCAAGGACATTTTAAGACCTTGACTACCTCTGTAGCATTGGCATAAGTAGCTGAAAACGCATTCGTCGAGGATGTAAAATATGTCGAGAGTTACAGAGATGATCATCCCCTTGATATATGTTGTCCTTTAGGCATAAAACTATCAAGAGCAAGTTGATAAAAAGTGCAGGGGCTACAGCAAGGTGTGCATACACTATTTCTCATTTTTTTAAAGAGGTAGGAGAATATATGTTAAAGCAAGCTCACTACTAAGGACTCAGAGTTCAGCTCAAGTTTGAATCCTTTATCCAGAGCCATGGTAGTATCATACGATGCCTGACTGCCAAGGACCTTCATATTCTAAAGTCTCATTGTAGTACTGATAAATAAATCATGTCCTTTAGGTCATGCAACTGGTCAATGACGAAGGCTATGGTTCATGTATCCTGATTCCTGATCCTCTGCTTTTGCCATGACAATACATTGCATTCCTTTGAAAATTCTTCTACCACTACCCATACCTAAAAAGCTTATTTTGATCTTTATTCTTTTCCTTCTAAAAATGTAATGACTGTTTCCTGGGCTCTTAGGGTTAGAGAACTGTAGGTAAAAACCCATCCAAAGTAAAACAACAGAACAGCATTTTTTTTTAATTAATTTATCTCCAACTGCTTACCATTCTTCCTAGCCCCTGGCAGTGTTATTCCTGCTACCTTTAAGAAGTAGAGAATAGATTAAAAAAAAAAAAATGTAGGGGGGAAGAGAATGGTTGCTTCAAAGAGCCATCACTAGAGATGTAACCTGTTCAGTTATCTTCTGCTATTCCATTAGCTTTGACCTCAGAGATGGAGGATAGCCAGGGCACTGAACCAACACCCATGCTACATGCATACCAACCATGGTGTATTTATCAGACAAAGTTTCCTGTCTTCACTGCCCTACCATTGCCAAAGCTGATATCATACTGCTGACTTAAGAGTGTAAATAAACACAGCTTCTTGTGGATATATGCCAGGGCCTTTGGGATTCCAGATGAGTGTAGACTTATGTGTACTTGACCCCTGTCCCAGGCTAGGGATTCAATATCTTACTGGTTTCTTTTTCTCTCCGTCTTTGTAAAAGTGACCACTTTAAAAAGGTTCATGCTTGTTAATAGGCTCTTCTACCTCTGTGCATTGTCCAGACCCTTACTTTTAACTAGAACTCCTAGTTTTTAAGGAATTCTAAGTTTACAATTCCTGTGTATTAAACACACCTCAGACTAGTAGTAGATTATATCAACTAGGAATCCAAAGAAAAAAATCAATTACTATACTAAATTCAAGCAACACAAGTCACCTAGTTTGTGACTGAAAATTTAACTTTAGTGGGTTACTAAATGTGAAACTGTGAGGATCCAATGATCCACCAAAACTGAGGCATATATACAAATATCAACAGCTTTTCAAACCACTCTAGATAAAACACTCATTTGATCTAACTAAAGCAGATATTTATTGTCTTCTCCAGCGCTAGAGCTAATGTCAAAAATTACCATAGGAGGTCACAAGCAAGAGAGGCAAACCAAACCTTTTCAAACAATCTAAGGATGCAGATCTGTCCCATTAGACATAACTGATTTCAGTAAACAATTTTCAAAGAACAAAGGAATCACACCATATTAAAAGTAGTGAGGATAAAATCTTACAATATTATAAGAGTCAGACAATAATATTAACAAGAGCACAAACCAATATAGAAAATCAATGTCTTTCAGGCATTCAATACAATCCAAATTAAATTTTTTTAAGTCAATATGAGAAATTAAATTTTGTTAGATAGTCTTTTCTAGAATAGATTGAACCAGCCATTGTAAATTCCATTTTAAGAAATAAGAGACATGTTTCTTTAAAGCTTATTTTATATTAAACTTTTATTGTTGTGGTGCTCTTTTGCACTCAAATATTTTTTGCTATTTGTCTAAACAAAAATATTGCCTTTCCATGGATCCATCTGACTTGATAGCATAATCTTTCTCACTATAACAATCAAGCTGGAGCTTGATTTTACCACTTAAGTGGAAATTGGTTTCCTAATGGAAAAATGCATCAAAAGTGTGTCAGTATAATTTCTTTGCAAAGTCACTTAACAATGCAAGATTCAACACCAACACTTCATTTTGTAGAATTCCTCTGCAAATTGTTTCTCAGGACACCAGCCATTCTGTTTCTGTTTGTTATTTATCTGGTTGGTTACGTTTTGTTCTTATTTCACTAGCTAGTATCTTGTGAGTCCCTTTTAGAAACATGGATAGGAGTACTGGCAAAGATAAGCCCTGATAATAGAAATAAATGTCCCACATTTCAGTATTTCCCATTTTTAAGTTTTTTTTAATTTGTTAGTTAACATGTAATATTAATTCCAGGTGTACAATATAGTGATTCAACACCTCCATAAAACACCTGCAGCTCATCACAGGTGCACTTCTTTATCCCCATCACCTACTTAATCCATCTTCCCACCCACCTCCACTCTGATAACCATCAGAGAATCACATAGAGAATACTCTATTGTTAAGAGCTTCTTGGTTTGCCTCCTCTTTTTCTCTTCACTCTTTTGTTTCTTAAATTCCACATATGAGTGAAATCATATGGCATGTGTCTTTCTTTGACTGACTTATTTCTTTTAACAGAATACTCTAGCTCCATCTGTGTCATTCCAAATGGCAAGATTTTTATGGCTAAATAATATTTCTGTGTGTGTGTGTGTGTGTACACACACTACATTGTCTTTATCCATCCATTGGTAGATGGACACTTGGGCTTTTCCATAATTTGGCTATTACAGATAATGTTGCTATAAACATTGGGGTGCATATATCCCTTTGCCTCTTTGGAGTATTTTTATATTCTTTGGGTAAATATCTAGTAGTGCAATTGCTGGACCATTGAGTAGTTCTACTTTTAACTTTTTGAGGAACCTCCATACTATTTTCCACTGTGGCTACACCACTTTACATTCCCACCAATAGTGCAAGAGAGTTCCCCTTTTTCTGCATCTTTGCCAAAACTTGGCGTTTTGTGCTGTTGAATTCCACCATGCTGAGAGGTATGAGTGATCTCTCATTGTAGTTTTGATTTTTTATCTCCCTGATGATGAGTAATGCTGAGCCTCTTTTAATGTGTCTGTTGACCATATAAATGTCTTCCTTGGAAAAAATGTTTATTCATGTCGGCCCATTTTTTTAAATTGGATTATTCATTTTTGGGGTATTGAGCTTGATAAGTTCTTTATAGATTTTGGATAGGAACCCTTTATCAGATATGTCATTTGCAAATATCTGCTCCTATTCCATAGGCTGACTTTTAGTTTTGTTGATTGTTTCCATTTAAACATAGTACTTGAATTCCTAGCCACAGCTATTAGACAACAACAACAAAAAGCATCAAAATCAAAGAAGTAAAACTTTTACTTTTTGCTGATGACATGATACTCTATATAGAAAACCCAAAAGACTCCACCATAAAAACTGTTAGAATTGTTACACAAATTCAGTTAAGTCACAGAATACAAAATCAAAATATACCAAAAATGCATTTCTATATAGCAATAATGCAGCAACAGAAAGAGAAAGGAATCAATCCCATTTGCAAATGTACCAAAAACAGTGAGGTACCTAGTAATAAGCCAAACCTAAGAGGTTAAAGACCTATACTCTGAAAACAACAAAACACTTATGAAAGAAATTGAAGATGACACAAAGAAATGGAAAAACATTCCATGCTTATGGATTGGAAGAACAAATACTGTTAAAATGTCTATACTAACCAGGGGTATCTGGGTGGTGCAATCAGTTGGGGATCCAACTCTTGGTTTCAGCTCAGGTTATGATCTCAAAAGAGTTGTGAGATCAAGCTTGTGTCAGGCTCCGCACTCAATTGCAGAGTCGGCTTACAACTCTCTCTCCCTCTCCCTTGCCCCCAACTCCCTCATAAATAAATCTCTTTAAAAAAATTCTTTACTACCCAAAGCAGTCTACATACCAATGCAATCCCTATCAAAATAACAATAACATTCTTCACAGAATTAGAACAAACAATCCTAATATTTATATGGAACCACAAAAGACCCTAAAGAGTCAAAGCAACCTTGAAAAAAGAAAAGCAGAGCTGGAGAGATCACAATTCCAGACCTCACATTATATTATAAAGCAGTAGTGACCAAAACAGTGTGGTACTAGCACAAAAATAGACATATGGATCAATAGAACAGAACTGAAAACCCAAAAATGGACCCACAACTATACAATCCATTAATCTTTGACAAAGCAAGAAAGAAAATCCAATGGGAAAAAGAAAGGATCTTCAACAAATGATGGGAAAACTAGATAACACATACAGAAGAATGAAACGGGACCACTTTTTTACACTGAACACAAAAATAAATTCAAAAGGGAGTAAGGACCTAAATGTGACACCTGAAACCATAAAAATCCTAGAGGAGAACATAGGTAGTAATCTGACACCAATGCCATAGCAACTTCCTTGTGGGTATGTCTTCTGAGGCAAGAGAAACAAACAAACAAACAAAACTACTGGAACTTCAGCAAAAAGTATTTCTTTTCCAAAAATATCAGCTTATACTTCTGACATAAAGGAGTAGTTTATCTCTAGCAAAACCAAAGTTGTGTCAAACAAGCACCAAGATCTTTAGAAGAGTAATTCCAAAGAATTCCAAGGAAAAACGCCTTAGCATCTTTTTTTTCTTTGAAATTTCTAATTTTTCTATAATTACATACTTTTGGATACTTAAGAGTTTGTACAGAAAATCAAAAGTCCCCAAGCTCAAATTTTGCATTTTCCTAATTACATATCAATTTAGGCAAGCATATGACCTCTGTCTAAAAATACAAATAGATCCCATCAATCAGCTAAGAATTTAAGTATTGCTCAGTGTGTATCAAAATAAATTTTTGAAGAAAAAATACTCTAAGTATTATACACCCCAAAGGCTCAAATTAACTGATATATAGTGACCTAGAATAATTTTTCCAAAATCTTAAATCCTTAATAAAGTTCTACAAGCCCCATTAGATTCTTACTAAATTAAGGAAAAATCAACTCCACCTTATAAGGAACTTCCATGAACCATGAAGGACAGCTCATTTTAACAACCCAACAAGGGTTTTCAAAGTTTTCATGCTAGGTCTTCTTATCGCAATATTGTTTTCTAAATCCAAAGAGATAAAAATTATAACAAAAATTATTTCCATTCATTTTAATGTTAATATAGGGAAAATGTTTCCCTTCTTAAAGAATGACGACTTTATGTAGAGTCACATTGCCGTCACATTTTAGAAAATGTTTATCACCAGTTCTTCAAGGGGAAGGAGGGAGCTTTGATCTGTATAACTTGCTGATTTCTGTGAATTCCCACCATGGTCAAACAGTCACTACAACGCTTACTCTGAGAATTAGAAAAAAGATAAACATATATCAAACTATTACATGATATTGCCACCATAGGAAACATAACAGATACAAATAACTTCAAGGGCACAGATAATAACACATAGTAAAATGATTAAGTGATAAGGTTTGAATATTTAAGTTTCTTGTTTTACATGTTTTATATTAATTTTTAATAATGGCTCTAAGTGGTTAAAAAAAAAAAATCCCTGAAAATATATCACTTGTTGCCAATGAGGCACTAAGCACCAGCTCCAGCACACCCTGGTTTGTGAAGAGAGAGGGAAGATGTTAGATTACCAGGACAGAAACTCAAGGAAGAAATTGGTCCAAGCACACTTGGGTAATCCAGACAAATATATTAACTGTTAAATACTGGAAAACTGGAAATTTAAGGTAAGAATAATGACTGAATCTACATTTCCCAAAAAATGTACAGAACAGTCTAATGAGATAGTCCTTTAAGGAAGGGTCCCATGACTAGATACCAGCCTCAGTTTCTCTTGCTGGTAAGTTACACCATCAGTGGTAGGATCAGCCTTAGTAAGCCAGATCCCATAGTGTTGGGTCCACCAAATGATCTCCGTCCCTGCAACAATAGCCACTATGATCCTATGCCTAGGACACTAGGAGTGCAATGACCCATGACAAGGGCTGATGAGCTACACCTGCTGAGTTATTTAACTTGCTTAACCCTAAGGCTTCTGTTCTGGTGAGTGCACTTTGGTGGGCATTATCATAAGATACAAATAACTTTACACTTCATATTTGCTCAGTTACGTCATGAATATGCCTTTACCCCAGACAGCCTTATTCTTTTTTTTTTTAAGATTTTATTTATTTGAGAGAGAGAAATCACAAGTAGACAGAGCAGCAGGCAGAGACAGAAGAAGAAGCAGGCTCGCCAAGCAGAGAGCCCGATGTGGGCTTGATCCCAGGACTCTGGGATCATGACCCAAGCCAAAGGCAGAGGCTTAACCCACTGAGCCACCCAGGCACCCCAGACAGCCTTATTCTTGATCTTTAAACTCCTACTTAACTGAGGCAGTCATTTGCCACTGCCCACTAGTCCATGTTTTCTTTAAGATTTTATTTATTTGACAGACAGAGATCACAAGTAGGCAGAGAGGCAGGCAGAAAGAGAGAGAGGAAACAGTTTCCCCACTGAGCAGAGAGCCCAATGCTGGGCTTGATCCCAGGACCCTGGGATCATGACCTGAGCCGAAGGTAGAGGCTTTAACCCACTGAGCCACCTAGGCGCCCCTAGTCCATGTTTTCCTACTTTGAGATACTCTTTATACAAGATGGATGGCCAAGCACAGCCCCAGAGCTCTGCCTATTTTGAGCATTTTGCATCTTTTTTTCTATATTCTACAAAGAGTACCACTAGGTGGTGTTTTAAAGCAACTATCTTCCCTTTTCAGTTTATACTCACTCAGCCTAACCATAGATAACCAAAGCTTACGCTTGATCTTTTTCCATTAGCCAGTCTTTCTTTCTTTTTTTTATTTTTCTATTTTTTTCCTAATTTTTTTTTTCCATTAGCCAGTTGTAAGAGATTTGCCAAATGTCTGTTACGGGTGATGCATCAGTGTCCAAGATGCTGGGGAAGCGAAGTGACCAAAAGCCTGAAGCTTTAGACTTAGCAACCATACAAGAAGTGAACGTTACAATGTTACTTACAGAGATTAGGTTCATGACTTGAGGACAGTCAGGACTGGGAATGCACAGGTAAATTTCAAAAGGGGATAACCTGGTTTACTAACTGGGACTTCCACACAGATGAACTGACTTCACACTTGACAAGATCCAAGCATTCAAACAAGCTGATTATGAATGTTTCTTCCGCCATCTCTCAGATCTTTTTCTTCTCTATATTACCTTTATTTTGAGGTGTGTTCTTCCCCTTTGGTGACACGTCCAACTTATTTTACTTATTACAAGAAATTAGTTAAATCACAGTTTCTAAAAATGACTCGATGCTCCTGGCTTAGGTCATGAGCCCATTGCTTAATCAGTCCTTGTGGTTAAAGAATGTGAGGTATGCTTACAGACAGATCTAAGGGTGTTAGAGGCCAGTCATCATCAAAGCAGGAAAAAAGGAGCTGCCCATGAAATACAGGCACTCCATTATTTAGACAAGAAAAATTCCAAGTAAGAACCCAACACCAAAGATGAGTATATGTATTTTGGAGAAGTTCCTCACCACTTCTGCCAGTTTGTATTACATTATTAGGCTCTGCTGAGTGACTTGAGGACCACAGAATGTCTCCCATTTTCTCCTAAGTCTCTCATATTTCTTGATAGCACATAACCCCCGTTAGCCACAGTTTTCCTACAAGAATGAGCATGCCAACAAAAACTTTCTTCTCCAGATAAACTGTAGTCTGACTTTGTTTTCTATCTTACCCATTATCAGCTTTTTTTCATTCTGTACAAGTACCCTAGAGCTGATACAGAAATAAACTCGGAAAAATTACTAACGGTAATTGTCGTCCTTATATGAGTTACTTGATTGGCAATTTGTTTTCTCTGTTCTGTTCTTCACAATTTCAAATATCCAGACAATACTGTCAGAAGCATTTAATGCTCTTTCTCTTTCTTGGCCTAGTTGCTAAGCTGCTGCTTCTGGTTTTATATTAATGTGGCATTGCCAATGGAAAGTTTTCATTTTGGTCACGACTGGTAGTGTCACTGCCTTCTTGCATGGCAGCTCAAGAAAGTGGCCTGGAAGCCCTTATTACTCAGTTGTAATTGAAGAGGTAAAGTGATTTTGGCATTTCAAATAACCCAATTTACCAAGATACTTAGATAGTTTGGCAAATCCATAATGATACAACCATTGACAAGATTTAAGGAAGACATTCATTATACAATTTTAAACTTGTGTCTCAATATTTGATGACAACGACTGTAGTGACTGTAATTAATATTTTATAATTATATTGCAAGTTATAACTCTACTAGATTGCATTATATGCAAGATAATTGTAAGATGTGTATATTAAAGAATGCCTGTACATTAAAGGTATTTTGATCAATATAAATAAAGCTATCAATTTTTAAATAGTGATTAGTTCTTCATTTTTCTTTTATTTCTAATAAGTTAAGATTGTCAGGGCGCCTGGGTGGCTCAGTGGGTTAAGCCACTGCCTTCGGCTCGGGTCGTGATCTCGGGGTCCTGGGATCGAGCCCTGCATCGGGCTCTCTGCAAAGCAGGGAGCCTGCTTCCTCCTCTCTCTCTGCCTGCCTCTTTGCCTACTTGTGATCTCTCTCTGTGTCAAATAAATAAATAAAAATAAATAATTTTTTTAAAAAAAGATTGTCAACAAATACTCAGAGTAGCCAGAGTTCACATGTGCCACTCATGCAGTTTGGGGACTTTCTTCTGAAGACTAAGATTCAGACTTGGAGAGCCTGACACAGACCCATACAATGGGGATGACAGGACCATGAAGCAAAAGAGACCAAATGGTGCCTGATGGTCCTCAGAAGCCAAGTAGTTTTACAAGAAGGAGCAAGGTCAGAAGAAACAGAGGGATGATTCATGGAATCTGGTGTGTCCAATACATGGGAAACCAAGAACGATATAAATCTACATGCATCATCAAAACGAAAATGGGTGGTGTGGAGGCTGAAGGTAGTCACCCAATAAAAAATCTTCAGTTTTCACGCCAGACTCTGTTTTCAGATGTGGGCCTACTGCTTGAAGGAGAGGCCATTTCCTTGGGAAAGAAGCAGCAGCAAAACCATGGTCGATGTTAATGACAGTAATTTCTCCAGCCCTTCCCCAAAGAGATCTATGGTCACTTACTGAAAAAACTGAATACTCAAGGAAGACATACACCCAGATATTTTGAGACTTGCTGGATGCAGGATTCAGACTGATATTTACATATAGATTCACACACAGCTCAGATTTGAATTCAGCAACCTCATTCCAGAAGTCTCTGCTTTTAACTATTACTCTGTACAGCTTTTTGACAAATGAGCGAAGAAACTACCATCTTCTACCTTTGTCTCTCTTGTTTTCTTGCCTTCTTTTTTATCATCTTGCTGTCATTTTACTTGACCATGGATTAAATGGCCATGTGTAGAGTAGGGAAACTAATAGTCTTAAATAGTAATCTTGGTTTAAGCAATGTCTTGGGGTCTTTTGTATACATTATTTAATTTCTTATCAACTTGTTGATGTATAGATTGTTTACTCCACTGCATAAAAAAGCTATATATCATTGTGGTTAAAACTTGAGACTAAGGGCGCCTGGGTGGCTCAGTCGTTAAGTGTTTGCCTTGAGCTCAGGTCATGACCCCAGAGTCCTGGGATTGAGCCCCACATTGGGCTCCCTGCTCAGTGGGGAATCTGCTCCTCTTCCCCCCCACCCATCCCCTTCCCCTGCTTGTGTTCCCTCTCTGGCTTTCTCTGTCAAATAAATAAAATCTCAAAAAAAAGTTGAAACTTTATAGGCAAGCAGCCTGGGTTTAAATCTTAGCATGTACCTTTCTGTCTTCATAGAAATAATGGCTCCCCAAATTGGGCTTTTTGGAATTCAGTATTTATACTTTGTAATGCCTTATTTTTAAAATACATAATTCATTCTAAATGTTTCATTTATAATAAAGGTAGACGGTCTTTTATAAATGTTTCAACATTTCATTTCAACATTTCAAATGTTTATAAACATTTTTTATAAATGTTTCATTTATAATAAAGGTAGGCGGTAGAAAAGTTGGTTTTTCACTGCCTTGCCCAGATCTGTGGCAAGCAATAACAAGAGGGGACCCTTGTAGTACGTTGTCCTTCATCCTTCAAAGCATGTCACAGGCCCCACAGATGTCCATATACTAATTCTTGAAATTTTTGAGTATTTTACCTTACATATTCTCATTTGCCTATGTGATTAGGGGTACAAAATTAGAGGGATTATTCTAGGTTATCCAGGTCGGCCCTATATGAGTTCTGAAATTCAAAGAACATTTCCTGGATGAAACAGAGAGAGCAAACATTGCTGGCTTTCAAGACGGCAGAAGTGGACCACGGACAAAGGAATGCAGGTGGCCTCTAAAAGGTGGAAAACACAAGAAAATGAATTCTCCCCTAGAGTCTCCAGAAGCCTACCAATGCTTGGATTTTAGCCCAGTGAGACAATGTTAGATTTCCAACCTATAGGACTGTAAGAAAATAAATGTGTGCCATGCTAAGACACTAAATTCTTGCTAATTTGTTACAGCAGCAATAGAGAAATAATGCAAAAGTTAAAAGGAAGGGTGGAACTTCCAAGTTCACAGCACTGCCAGCGTAATCATAGGTAGAAAATTCCTCACATTTTTTGTTTACCTTTAAAATAAACCGAGGCAAAGAAGAAAATCTTACCAGCTAAGAAAGGGCATTATGTGCATGTATTTATACCTGTGTAATTATTGCTTTTTAACTTAGGTGTGGAGAAGAATCAACCAATTTCGTATAAAGTATTTTTTTCGTATAACTTGCTTGGAAGAAAAGGGCTCAGCAACTATCTTATAAATTTGTCAAGTTTTGGATGTATGAAAAATAAACTGGAAGCATTATTCTTTAATTTTTTTAAAATAAGAAACCAACCAAATGGTTTAAAACCATTTTTAAACCAACTTCAATAGCTGCTTATTAATTATATAAAGTTATTTAAAATACAGTAATGATACCCGGAAGAATTTTGATATGCACGAAGACATTTATTAGCCATTTACCATTATCCTAGTTTGTGCTATACTCTGATCTCTTCACGTTGAACAGCCTTCTGCTGTCCTGATAGGAATGGATCAAATTGTACAGACACAGATATGCATCAGGTCATTAAAGGGAGAAGCACTTACTTTAGCAAATTTTAGTGTGCTCTGCACTCCATTTCAAGCAAAAACTAAATATGCATAAACACAATTTTGTTCTTTATGGAGCCTTTTTTATGATCATTATTAAGGTCTCTAGTTGAAACCTCCTTAGGCTCTGTTGCCTCTCTTTTTTTAAAAAATTCTCTGCAGTAATTTGTGTGTTATTGTTGTAGCATCTTGAAAATAAATAATGACAATATATAATCTCCCTCTGTTAATTAAAAAACAAACCAATTCCATAAAAACAGCTCTTCTCTGGAAAAAACAAGAACCTCACCAGTATTTATACTAATTATTCTCTCTTTAAAACTGAAGGGAATCACATACAATAAAAGACAAAAAATACTTTACATTTTTCATTTTCTCCTCATATGTTTACACTTTTCCTTTCCTTTCAAAATGTCAGGATACATTTTTATTTACAGCGGGTAAAACAGAAGAAATCTTGGTGGGAGATTTTTAAAATTTAGATCTTGAAGGCTGAGTTGGCTATTAGCAGACAGAGAGGAAAAAGTTGCAAAAAACAGCTTTTAAGAAATAGATTATTATGATGAGTTTCAGTTTACTGATTGCCTACTTTGTTCCTGTATTAATATTTCTTTTGTCCATCAATTTCACTATACTTTTTTTTTCTTTAGAACACAAAAAGGTGAAATTATATCCATTTTACAAATTAGGAAACTGAAGTATGATGGGGTAAAACACGACCCAGGATCACCAGTCAAGTATTTCAATCATACATTGAACATGGGAAGATATAACCCCCATCTACATGATGGCAAACATAATGTGCTTCGTGCTGTGAAACATAAGATCACTTCTTCCCAACTTAAGTTATGGTCATTTTCTGTTTGTATTTTTTTTTTTTTTTTTGCTTTGTTTGTTGTGGGTTTTTTTTGTTTGTTTGTTTGTCAAGAGACAGACATTGTCCCAGAGTGGTATAAAGTCCCCCTTTATATAAGTATCTTTTTAAAAGATTCTATTTATTTGACAGAGAGAGAAACAACGAGAGAGGGAACACAGGCAAGGAGAATGGGAGAGGGAGAAACAGGCTTCCCGCTGAGCAGGGAGCCCTAAGTGGGACTCGATCCCAGGACTCCGGAATCATGATCCGAGCAGAAAGCATACGCTGAATGACTGAGCCAGATGCCCCTAAAATAAATATTTCCTTAAAAAAAAAAAAAGTATAGAGCAAACATGAGTATAGGGGATATGCAGATACGGTTTTTATACTCAAGTCACGAAGTCTAGGTCACCCCTAGTATGTTGTGCCATTCAAAGCATCCCAGATCCCCTGACTTTCAGTGTTCTACACCAAGTATAGTTATATGAAGTCTAAGACAGTGCCTGGCCTCTATAATGAGACACTCTAGCATCAGTCGCCTTCTCTCCAAAATTAACTTCTGACTTGTCTTGGCAAAAGAAGACTTCGGAAATACTGGACGTGTCCTAAGTGTATAAATCATTGGTCCGGATGTTACTGCAGACATTCCAAGAATTCAAACTCTGTTCTACCATTAGATATTTCTCTGGACTCAAACTTTCAGCATTTTTTGGAGATCTAGTATTCCGGGAAGAAACCTCTACTACTCTGTATTTCAGTAGCGTTCCAAATCATGTTATCAACAGAGATCATGGACTTTAGGTTATGAGATCTTCCTCTCTCACCATAAGAAAAATAGATGCTTTTCTTCCTGAGAAGGAAGCTGTAAATTATTTTGATAAATATGATACTGAAATATCAACTGACCTCCATATACACTTAGGATAAGGTATTAGAGTGTCTATCAGATCTATTCAAAAAAACACAAATATGTCTTCAAGCCCTTGTTAGGGTTACTTAGTTTTGTTTTGTTTTTCACAAAATGCAGAAACTGCTGGATATTTTCACTGCTCGCTGGGTAATATACTCCGTGGTTCTCAATGTCACCAATGAGAGGCACATTCTAAAGTAAAGTTGTTCACAATGAGCGCAGTGACTCAGCTACCACATGTGGAATATGCTTGTTGACTACCTAGGAAGACACAGGACAAATCCTGTCTCCCAACCTGAATATTTTCACTGGAACATCACCTGAAAGTGTCCCTTTGTCACAGATTTGTCTGGGATACTGAGAATTCACTTTAAAATTGCACGCTTATGTTATGAATCCAGGACTCTTAGTTTGTTTGAAAAGAACCCTACCAACACCAAATGCATATCACAAATGGAAATAATGATCCTTCTACTTCCTATTTCTCTTTCCTTCTCCTTGTCTCTTTCCTTCTCCTTGTCTCATTATAGAGACCAGGCACTGTCTTAGACTTCATATAACTATACTTGGTGTAGAACACTGGAAGTCAGGGGATCTGGGATGCTTTGAATGACACAACATTCTAGGGGTGACCTAGACTTCTTGACTTGAGTATAAAAACCGTATCTGCATATCCCCTCATTTCTCCTGAACACACACATGCATACTTATTCCCAGAAGAAAGAACGTCTTAACAACCATGAAAAATAAATAGGATATGTAGGCAACCAGGGCACAAAACACTCATTTCCTAGAGGCTGAACACTTGACACCATTTAATAAATGATACATCCACATTTTAAATTGTATCTTCAGATTCAAAAAGTCAATAAATTACCAAAGTATAGCATTTCTTCCATAGAGTCTGTGAGTAGTACAATAAACCTTTATCTTAATGGTTAAGCTATACCAGTATGACGTCCGGGAGGCTGACTCAACTATGTAACACCTAAGTTTCTAAAACCTTTGAAAAGAGCAGAGGGAAGTAAGAGATGTCATCTAAGGAAACCAAATAATTTCAGTCTCTAAGTGACTATTTTGTAATAACTCAGGAAGAGTACTATTAGGATCATAAATGAATGAGACCAACTTTCTGGCTTGTTTGCCTTCACAACAAATCCTCAGTGATTAAATGTGTGTAACACTTGGAAATGGATAGGCCATTGGTATTTAGTGAAGCCTAAAAATACAGCTGTTTCTTCCTCTAAAATGAAATTGATCATTTATATAAATCTTATTATGGAAAAGATACATTCAAGTTCCATACACGCCATAGTTCCACTGCTGTCATAAAATATTTTCATTATTCTAGAATATAATCTAAATGTAGTATGTCACAATTCATGGGATCTTACTACTTTGATTACTAGTATATACAATCTATCTTTCCTCATTAAATGATCCCTGGAAAATCTTTAACCAAAATTACTAATTTAACTGGCTTCACAGGATGCACCCATATTTTTATTACAGCAAGAATAACAAGACAAAGAATGTAAATTGCCATTAAGACTCCCAAAAGGATTTCTTTCCTATTCTAAAACTATCTCAAACAGAAATTTTTAACACCCCAAAAATATTCATACTATTTCAGTCGACATGATGCTACTCTTCCCCAAGAATT
This sequence comes from Mustela nigripes, assembly GCF_022355385.1. Taxonomy (NCBI): domain Eukaryota; kingdom Metazoa; phylum Chordata; class Mammalia; order Carnivora; family Mustelidae; genus Mustela; species Mustela nigripes. The sequence goes on from NC_081568.1 coordinate 123,671,390, forward strand.
TAAGTGTGTTCCTCACCCATGAAGATCGGCTTTTACATAATCCAATATGAAAAGTGAAAAAAAGGAAATTAATTATGTATAACTGGTGTTGTGTCCTTTACTTTGCAACCTATCCAGAGTGTCAGGATTTAAATCTGTCCCGTCATTCATAATGTTCACTTTGATCATTTGTTTAAATAGTGTTTCCTAACCTTCTCCACTGGTTTGCTTCTATCAGTACGAACACAAGGATGATACCCATTTTATTCAATGGGTCATGATTTTTATTATTACTATTTGAATCTCAAGTTTTTCCAGTTTGGACCTTTGGAAACCCATCAGAGCTAGCTCCAATGTACTTTTAATATATTCCTGTTATTCTCACTTCCTTATTTTATGGTTTAAAAAAAAGTTCCCATCTCCTCTAGTACATTTCCTACACAGCCCTGACATTTCTTCATGGTACTTTGGTTCCTTAACAGTGGAGCAATGTTTAGAAATCCAGGGCAATATGTTACTGTCACTGGGGTGAAGCTGTTGCCATTCATATCAGGGGCAAGAGCAGGGGAACACGTATAGGTGAAGACATACACATGCATATGTATATATGCACATGCAAACATACATATACTTGGCTCCATATCCCATATTGTGTTTTTGTTGTCATTACTTTCACATTTCCTATAAAAACAAAGTGTATTGTTACTCTGGGTTTTTTGCTTTACTCATTTACCTTTTACACCAATTAAGAACAAATACAATTACTTGTTCTTGTATCTCTGCCTCATGGCCAGCAGCCAGTATTGTCAGATTTTTTAAATTTATGCCCTACAAGTAAGTGCATAATAACATCCCACTGCTGTTTTAATTTCAATTTTTCTAATGATACTGTTGAACATCTTTTCATACACGTACTTACCATGCATGTATCTTCTCTGAATTGCATTCAAATCTTTTGCCCATTTTCTAAAAATTACGTTCTTGAATTTTGAGAGTGTTTTACATATTGTGGTTATGAATCCTTTAATAGGTGATTGACAAGTACTGTTCATAGTCTTGTCACTTCACGCTTTTAAGAGTTGTATCTTTCATAGCAAATTTTTTTTAAATTTTGATAAAGTCCAATTACTCTTTTTTCTCTCTCAGGGATAACATATTTCTTTTTTTTTTTTTTTTAAGATTTTATTTATTTATTTGACAGACAGAGATCACAAGTAGGCAGAGAGGCAGGCAGAGAGAGAGAGAGAGGGAAGCAGGCTCCCTGCTGAGCAGAGAGCCCGATGTGGGGCTCGATCCCAGGACCCTGAGATCATGACCTGAGCCGAATGCAGCGGCTTAACCCCCCGAGCCACCCAGGCGCCCAGGGATAACATATTTCAATGGGGTATTGAAAATGGATCTTCACTTGCATCTGGGGGCTCCGTGATAGTCTCTGAGGGAAGAACAGCCAAGGACTTTTACTTCACGAGGAAGTGGGAGCCCCTAAAGCCTTTCACATGGAGCTGGCTGCTCTTCCTCAGGACTCCAAGGAGGAGGGCTTTCTTTGGTCTCCCATTCTACCTCCAACCATTCTTGTGAGTACCTCTTGGAGGTCCCTGGAGAGGGTCCTGAGAGTGGGTGTGAATACCTCTTCTGTCCTCAGCATGAGAACGGAGTTATCTCCTCACTCTTGTCCACATTCAGCCTCTAGCAATTGGTTTCATAGTTTATGAATTCTTATAAACCTATAAGGTGCCCAGCATCTCACCCTCCCATACTATGCACAGTTAAGACTATTCTTGGGTCCTATATCTCTAGAGGGACACGTTTTTCATTAGACACCAGGTAATTTGTCCTGTGACAAAAAAGTTGTGATTTTTTTTTTTTTTTTTTAGTTTACTTAACTTGCTCATATACTTCTTTGAGAGTGGCCCACTATTTCCAATTTTCTATACCCCAGGCAGAAGCAAAACTCTGGATAATCTTTTAAATTGTCTTTTCATTAAAAACCCCACAATAAAGTCCTCAAATGATTAACAAAGTGTGCTATGTATGTGTTTTCATATGTAGACATATGTATACGTGAAAATGAGAAGATTTCATTTTATTCTTAAAGTTATAAAAAGTTTAATGAAGATTTTCAAAAACTCTGAAGTGTAACGCAATTTATTACACAATTTAGGCTAATTTCATAGTTGATTTATACATTGGCATTTTATATTGGATGCCAGTGAGCATAATGAGATATAAAATTACAGGACTACATAAAGCTTGTGAAGAGGACAGGAATATATATCAAATGTAAGTCACTGTTCAAGGAATTGCTGATTACCTGTCCTTTACCCTGGGTTATTAAAGATTAACGTTTTCAAGTATAACCTGAGAAAATCCCCTCTCTCCTCTACATACTACATGAACAAATAGCAATACTTTATGAATTTTGCTCTTCAAATAGTTCAGTGTCTTCAGTCTTTTGCCTCTTAGCATAAATTTTATAGCTTTATCTAAGCCAACTACTGAAATAAATAAGGTCTCCCTCCAGAAACTAAATTTTTTTTTAAAAAAAACAAGCCAAGAACCCCTAAAGAAATCCAAAGGAACCATCGAAATTATGGAGCCATCTCCTTGAAAATGCAGTCGGTGATACCATCAACACAGCACTGATTATAGATCCCAGGCCAGCAAAAGGACTGCCCACTACTGGTATGTTAATCAGAGAACCGTCGAGAAAGACTTCACGGCCATCATGGAGGGAAGGGTGAAATGGGACAGAAGTGCAAGCACTCAAACTTCCTATGTGAAGAATACAACATAGAAGGACATAGAAAGGCATGCTCCGGTGTCTTGAATCATTCATCACAAAGATTAGTGAGATTCAAGCCATACTTCAGTGACCACTTGGTGTATATAACACATTCCACTGGCTAAAATAAGTTTTTCATCAGCTCTTTTTGGGAGCTTACAACTCTTCACTCTGGATTCCCTCACATGTTGTAGAAAATGCTCAGTTTGAATCCTGAGAGAAAAATTAGCATCCTACCTAGTCACAAAGAACCTTAAACTTAAGTAGAGATATTTTTTGTAAGTATTTTTTTGAAGATTTTTATTTATTTATTTGAGAGAGAGTGTGTACAAGAGAGGGAGAGAGAACACTGGCAGAGGGAGAAGCAGACCACCTGCTAAACAGGAAGCCCCACTTCAAAGCAGGCGGGGCTCCATCCCAGAACCCTGGGATCAGGTCTGAGCCACCCAGGTGCCCCAGTATGGGAAGTATTTTCATTAGGATTGTGCAACAATTAATCCAAGATGACAAAGATCCACTCACCAGACTCACAGAGCGGGATAGAATTTTAGTTTTCTACCCTCTTAAGTTACATATACAGAATTCATGGAATTTACCCTTTGTTAGTTCTTATCAATCCTGTCGCTTTCAGAAAGAATAAAGGAACCTATCCTTTTGTCCAAGTCTTTAAAACTTCCCAAACTTTCCAACTCACTTTAGAGTCCATCAGGATCCTATGCCTTCACGGAACTAATACTTCCTTGTCAGATATGCATTTTTCTCCCCTTCGCACTGCTGTCTCCTTCAGCTGTCCGTTTCTCAGAATCAAACTTTGGTTTTTCCTCCCCAACTCCCTAGATTCTCAGTTGTCTGCCTCTTCTATCTATGCAGAGATGCTGATGTTTAACAATGGAACAAAACATGGGCTGTATCAGTGCTGAGTGAATAGGAATGAAAAATTTTCCTGACAGTTAAAGAGTTAAAGACCAGAATGGAAAAGTCCAGCTGCAGAGACCTAAACTCAAGGATTCACTTTACTTTGAACGATGGATACTCCATAGATTTTGCTCACACCAAATGCTTCAACCTTCTTATCACATTGTTAATAAAATAGAATTACTCAGGAAACATAGTATTGACCAATTAGGGTGTTGTGGCATTAGATTCAGCCTGGAGAATATCCCATACCACTATTATAACAGCTTTACAGAAACTAGGAAGTAGCTTTATTTTTCTACAAACCTTGCTTTCAAACACATTCCATTTAATCTCCGTTCCTATTTCCCGGGTTGTATTTCATATGTATTCCATGACTTCTGAGTCCTTTTAAGGGATCAAAATCCATGTTTAGCAACCAAGTTCACATTCAGGTACTAAAAACCTTCATCTGCTCTAAGTCAAAACCTTAACCTCCTGTTCGACCCCAAACTCCTCGTTCAGCACAAGCCTGGACTGTTGTTCAGATCTGTGGTGGGAGATGTACCCTCTCATCTTTCACTTTCACTTGACTCCTTTCCCTGCCATTATCTGGCTTTTCTAACGCCAATGAGAACTCAAGAAACCAGGCAAGTCTTTGTATCTGCACTTCTCGCTTTCTGACTCGGACTGGATCACCTCCGAGGTCTTAAATGGCAGGGAAAAAAATGTGGTCTTTTTTGTGCAGGACAGGTAAAGTTCCTTGAGGACTCTGGGAGAACTTCAGCCACTCACTTTTTGTAGACTTGGCTATTACACTTGACCTGAAGTTTTGGGATCCATTCCTGTTCAATTCACTCTTGCCGAAGCATGCAATATAGCCTACCTTTGGACTCTCTATGTCCTAGTGTATTACCTTATTGCTTTTAAATTACTATCTTTGCCAGAAAGATTAAAGGACAAGGCAGTCCTTTTCCATTATGCCACACGATTCCAGTGGTTTTCTTGCTTTTAAACCCCATGATAGTTCTTGAATGAAGTTTATTAAGATTCTCTCATGTAAGTAAAGTACACTAAAGATAAAGGACTGATATTTTCCCCCAAATATTGGCATATTCTAAACAAGTAAAAATTGGTTAGTCTCCAATATACCACTGTAGTAAAGAAATGCGTAGGTGAACAGCCAGCCTCCTTCCTTTTCTTTGAAAGTATTTTATTAACATCCATCTAAAAGACATCTAGTAAGAAGATGGAGATTTTCAGCTCTTTACAATCTGGGTCTATCCTTCCAGGATACAGAAAAGGCCACCAATGTCAAGAAGATTCTTCTTTGACAATGTTAAATGTAAATACACCATCACAAATTCCCCTTACCTAAATTTACTCTTTGTTATTTTTACATCTTTTACTTTGTAACTGATCAGCCAAGAACTTGAATGTCCGTCGTATTCAGAATAACCAATTTGAGATTGTCAGTGACAGAAATTCCCACTGTCGACTACTTTTACTATAGGAAAAAATACTAGAAGGCTGTGAATCTCACAGACCCGACACTGAAGCTTTTTATCATTGGAGACCCGCAATATTGTGCAAAGCAAAAATGCCAAATAATTCACATATGGCAAACATAGGCCACAATGAGAGAAAGCAAAATCTATGCATACACCTGTTTTCTACTTACATGCTTCTTTACACATGCTGGAGTTTGCCCGAAGTGCCAGACTTCACAACACCAGGTAAATACAGAAGTGCATTTAGCTGTGTGTATTCTATTTGTTTGTAAAATACCTGCCTACTCTAAAGAGAAGATGACCTTGAGAAAGGGGATGTGGTCCTAGGCTGCTTCTAAGGCAAAAGTAACACAAGAAAAATGACAGTGTAGTAACCCTTCTCCCTGCCCACACTGTTCCTATGGGTCAAACCAAGATGAAACCAACATTCAATACAGTACGGAAAGGATCACAAACACACACACACACACACACACACACACACACACACAGAAGCAGAAATGCCTGGGAGTTTCCTGGCATTCTCTCTACCTCTTGTATGCTCCTGCCAGTTAACTCCCCAAACTTCCGTGTTTGTCTTTTTGGTCCAGGCTGAGCACCTGAATAGAAAACATCATAAACAGTCCCTTGAAGCCTTTCGCCTTTGGTTTGGTTGAGCCAATGGAAAGCCCAGCAAGATCCTGGAGGGAAGGGTAAGGAGAATGGTAGAAGGGTATTCAAGGTGCTTGCTCTCCAGCTCTCTCTCCGAGAAATCGCCACGGATTGCCAATCTCCTCCCACCCCCGCTGAAGGTCACAGCTTCACTCAAGGTGGCTCCTCTCCACAAGGAGGTCTTCTTCCAGGTTGTAGAAAACACTCGCTTTCCTTGTTTCTCCAAGTCAAGAGTGATAGCAGCTGCTATTCACTCCAGGATACAACCTTCTACCACTTTTAAAAATATTCTTCCGATTGAGCCACTCTGGAATCATCCAGTTTGGAATGGGTTATGGTTTCCTGCTGGAACCCTGGCTGACAGACAGGAGGGTAGCCAATACACCTGCTTCATTCCCCATCAGACACAGAGTTGTCAGGATAAGACATGACAAGGGCACACAGGAATTGTTGAATTCAAGGAAGGAAAGAAGGAAGCAAGCAAGCAAGCTAGGAAAGGAGAAAAGAAGGAATAAACCTGACTACAGGGTTTACATTTAAAACTGACAATGGAGAGGCTTACCAAAAGTTCCCTCTTTTGCTTATTACCTGGGAGGAGTATCCAGACTAACTGTAGTGAGTCTGTTTTAAATCTTTCCTCCAATCTCACCTGGACTTTAAAACAGCTTTGACTGCTTTTTTTTTTCTCTCTCTGCTTTTTAGATCTCCTCAAATTCGTTCTCTGCACAGCAGTTAAGATCTCTCTAAAAATGCGTACTTCACCCCTGCAGCTTCCAAGCTACTCACAGGTTTGTAGGTCAAGTCCAAACTTTTGAAGGTCCCACGTAAAATTTGCTATCTCTAGTTCCCACCATCCTCCTTAGACTTATCAAATGAATGTCAATCCTCAAAACGGTGTTCCAGGATACAAAGCTACTACGTGAAACAGCAAATGTCTACAAACGTTGCATTTAGTCACTTTTTTAAATTTAGGAAATAAAAACAAACAGTACACCAATTAGTAAGTAAGAAAGGTTAGGGACTTTAACCTGTTGGCCATAGAAATAAGCTAAGGCTGATGAAGGACCAAAAGGATGATTTCACAATGTCTTTTGGATCACAAAATCCCATAAATACAGACCTAAATTACTATACCAAAACTGAAAATTAAAAAAAAAAAAAACCTTGAATGTTGAAGTTTATCATTTAATAAATTGTTTGTACTATAAAATACGGTTCAACTTTTTAGAGGATTATTCTTCTATTTAAATATTTTAAACTTACTTTCCTTCTCCCCTCTCCCCCATAAAGACCTGTTTCAGTGGAGGAACAGCTAACCCAAGGGAAAGCCCCATGGAATAAATCTGATACACCCAAAAAAAAAAAGTCACATTATAGAAACTGTTCGGAAGAACAATTAATCAACAGAGTAGGATGTACGTATTGTGTTGTTTTTATCGTGATGTGCAAGCTAAACACCATGCTTTTTGTTGTTGCCATTTCACATATCTTGGAGAACATAATTACAGAATTATAGATGGTCAACTAAGGATGGATGTCTCATCTCAAATAGATCACACACAGCTTGTCCCATTTGTTTTGGTCCCTTTTAATATCAATTACAATGACTGTCAGTTTGACACAATTTTAGAACAAAGATTATAAGATTATACCTGGTTATCCATCACCCACAGAAGGAAAATGCCATGTTTCTCATCTCTATTATATAGCCTTTTTCTGTCCATCTTCAACATTTACAGCTATCTAAGGAAGGGGGGGGTCAAAGTTATAAAGTCCTATCAGTGGAAACTACAATAAAACAGTCATATATTTTCACGTATAAACTTCCCATCTATTGGGTACACTTAGGACATTCTCGGTTATAAACCAGTTCACACAATCTTAAGTCAAAAGACAAGTGTTCACTGCAAGAATGTTGAGTGTGACTTTGCCTTTTGCCATCAGATTGATGACTAGGACCCCAAATAAAAACCAGAAGCTTTAAAGCTTTAAACATTCCTCATTTTATTACAATTGACCCAATTGTTAGTCAATGCTGTATGTTAAGTTCTCCAGAAAGCAGACTCTGAGACAGAGTTCAGTACACAAGAGCTCAAGTAGTAAGTCCTTCCTTGAAGAGATTCTAAGAAGCACATATGCCTGTGTATACAGAGCTCTGCCCCACTGAGCTGTCTCTGTGTGTCTGTTCAGGAAACAGAATCCTCAGGAATCCAGTAAGCTTCACTTTCATAGAGAAATGTAAAACAAGAAGGTAAATAGCTAGGAACAGCTGGCCAGGCCACCACCAATACTGATACCCACTACCACTACTGGTGCTAGATTTCCCTCGAAGCTACCCCTCTGCTGGTCCCAGGGGCTTATCTGGCAACAGGACTCAAACCCTCACTCCAGAGGGGTCTAGGACCCATGTTGGTATATTGTTTGCAAACCAGAATTACTCTAACTATACAGTGACAGAAAAAAAAAAAAAAAAATTGGCCGTAGAAATATATTAGTCTAGTCAGCCCTCCCTAACAGAGTGTCACAGACAAGGTTTGAACAATAGAATTTATATTCTTACAGTTCTGGAGGCTGGAAGCCTACAATCAAGGTCCAGTAGGGTTGATTTGTGGTGAGGTCTTTCTTCCTGGCTTGCAGAAGGTTACCTCCACACCAGGTGCTCACATGTCCTTTTCTCTTTACATGTGCAGGGAGAGTACATGCCCTGCATCATAGCTCTTCCTCTTCTAAGGATACCAGTCTTGTTGGATTATGACTCCTCTTTGGACCTCACTTAACCTTAATTATCTCTGAGTACTCTATCTCCAAGCGCCATCATATTGGGCCTTAGGGCTTCAGCATACAAACTTGGGGGGAAGGAATACAATTCAGTCCATTAGAAGGAGGACCCAAGGTCTACCTAAAGACCTTACCTTGCCCTGCCCCAACTGTGTATCCAAAGTCCTACAATTTCCTTATGATTAAGTTCAACTACTCCTGCCAAGACGGTATCTCCACTTCTCACCTACTAGCTTCTGGATGTAAGACGTTCTAAGTGCCACTTCAAACCCCTCAGATTGTTTTTGAAGTGGCAGGGGGGGCGGGAGGTCGGGGTACCAGGTGGTGGGTATTATAGAGGGCACGGATTGCATGGAGCACTGGGCGTGGTGAAATAATAATGATACTGTTATGCTGAAAATAAATAAATTCAAAAAAAAAAGAAGTTCTAAGTGCCCAGTTGGCTGATGAAGATTACAATCCAAAGCAGTCCAGGCAAGTGCTGCTCACTATGGGGATATGGACATCTAGCCCTAAAGTCTAGAGTTGCAGGGATAGGAACCCCGTTGCTGGATAGGAATCCAGCCCCACTCAGTAATTAGGAGTAACAGAAACCGAGATCACTCCTGCTTCTCTTTGGTTCTGCAAAGATAAACATAGCTGAGCATTGGTTCAAGTAGAGAAAACAGATTTTACTCAGTAACTACTGACAGGAAGAGAAAGGGTTGAGAATCTTTCTGATTGGTGCAAAGGTAATTTGAGCATCTTAAGGGAGAATGACAGAGGGAGGAGACGTTATGCATATAAAACACATTTTAAAGTTTTAATCAACATGAATTCATTATTAATACTATTGTCTGCATTTCCAAAACAGATAATTAGATAAAAAAATTTTATCTGTAGCTTTGTGACAAGACCAAGCTAACTGGTTCCGTGGGTAATTACCAATGTAGCAACAACCATGACTAATAATAATAGTGTTATTATGTATTATTAAATAATAATAATAAATTATTATTATTATTAAATAATAATAGTGTTACAATAACAATTTTTGCATGACATCTCTGTACCAAGGACTATACTAAGTGTTCTACATGGATTACTCCCTTAATCTTCAGGAAATTTCTATTAGGTAGTTACTGTGTATGTGCATACAGATCCACACACACACATATATACATGCATACACACACACACACACGCACACACACGCACACACACACATTCCAGATCCTAAGAAATAAAACATTCCCTGGACTTATTTAACAAATACATACCTGAATATTTCAAACTGCATAGTCCTAAACACATTCAATGCTTTTTTTCTCTGTAATGTATCCTACATTCTACAATACAGATTCAAGCACCTAAAAAATAAATTTTTCATAAAGTAAAGCTCACCATGTATTCTCTCACGGAGAAAAACAATGAACTTCTGATGAATTGTTAAATGACTTTGCTATAAAAGAACAAGATTTACTGCCTTACAAAAGCTAACTCCTTGATGGAATTCACTCGGTCTTCATTTCACAGAAAAATAAAACCAAAGTGTCTGCTATTGTCCTTCAGTGCCAGTCAATGTCATTTGAAACCTCCTCGTTATGGTGTAAAGGCCAAATGCATGGGTCTGCCTCAACCATTTTACTCAAGTACCTCAGAGGAGAAAAGAAGGCAAAATGTGTCGCTGTAGAATCACATTGGCCCAGCCTACATCATTCTGGCTGGAGGTCACCCATCTCCTGAACCGTGGCACAAACATTAATCTGTTGTGGGATACAGTTTCCAGTTCAACTTCAGTATTTGCTTAAAGTGGATTCTGTGGTCCTTAAATTCCTCTGAACTCCATAAAATGAAGTTCAATAACTTTTGAATAGAAATTGTCATACTGCCATCTTGTGGCTGCAGAAGAGGAAATTGATGGTCACTGGGAGCCTCTCCCTCTGCTTGGAACTTGGGTTAGAAGGACAGGGTATCTCAGCTGCCTCATGGACTTAAGGGAGGATGAAAAGACTCTGTTGCTCTGACTGACAGCCCTAGGACCTGATAGAGGACAGAACTTTTATATAAAATGGGGATGTGATTACTGAGCAGAAAAAAAAATCTTCTAAATTAAGTAAAGTAGAAAGTAAAGTAAGTATAAACTAAGTGAAGATCTGAAAAGGTCTTGGTATGAAGCATCACACAGAACTCCATAGAAAGGCAGTGACGCCCCATACTCAGGAACCTCAACTATCTTCTTGAACTTGAACAATTACAGAATGACTATGTTCAATAGCCTAACAGATTGCACATCCAATTCATCCTGCTAGAGATCAAATTTAAAGCAGAAACCACTCTAAGCAAAGTGTCCCTGCTTGGCTGATTTGAGAGCTCCACTAAGGCCTGGACTGACACAAAAACCAAGGTCGACTATGTTGCCTTAAATTCCCAACCGGTTTCATTTTTTCTAGAAAAAAATAAATCTTTATTTGAACATAAATTACATGCCCTAGAATGGCTGCATATTAATGTTTAATTCCATTTGCTAGTGCTTTCATTAATTCACCAAAATTTGCCAACTTTTGTGTTGAGAACTAAGAAAGGAAGTATGAAATTTGTGAAGTGCAAGTTGTTGTTTTTTAACACATGACAGAACAGGGAAATTTTCAAGAGAAAGACGATGCATATAGGTAACCAAATAAGCAGCTCTTCCTAAGTTAGCCAGTGGGGAGGGGCAGGTATAGTGCTCTAGGAAGCCTAGGAGGAGGAAAAGGGGAACAAAAGAACGCAGGGCATTTAAAGAAAATGCAGAATCTGGAAGACTCGGTTTTATACTGCCTTCACCTGAGAATGTTTTGCAGTCCATGACCCGTGACCATCTCTGTGACACTCCAAGGAAACTTGAAAATAATTGGCCGTTTCCAAAAAACTGGCACCATGACCGGAATGAGCAACCACAGACTGAAGAGACTCGAAGACCTTGAACTTACCTGGTAGAGCTGCTGCTCTCCAAACACACCTGTTAGCTGCTCCACACGTACTCTATTTCCAAAATTCTATTCATCATGGAAGAATTCTACTCATGAACTAGTTCTTGCTATCCTTCAACGTGTCCCAGCCAAACTGTGGAAAACACCTGTTTATTAGCTTTCAAGGGCCATTTTCCATTGCCTTTATATCCCTAAAGGTCTACAAATCTTTCAGGTGTTACATGTTTTCTTTCTACAGTCTCCCACTGACTGGATATATGTGGATTTTTAATCAACAGAAATGTATATCTCTATCTCCACTTCAACAAAGAATTTCTACCCCCTGTATGTATTACCTATGAAGAAGGAGACAGTCAAGATTATTATTTGGGGGAAATTCACTGTCTTTACATACATGGATGCTCACTTTAGAAGTTAGCAGAACCATCACTCCGTCTCAGAGAATGGTTTACATTTGGATCACGTGCAATTGCTTGAGAGCGGTAAGCAGATCTCGAGAGACCTTTGGAAATCAATTTACAAAACGGAGTTGCTCTTGAACTACAAGGAAACAATACAGAGAAATCATTTTCATAGGAATCAAAATTCTACTCTGCTCATGTATCAGTCATCTGAAGAATACTTACTTTAGGTAATCTTTGTAAAGACAAATATCATTTCAGGAATTTTTGACTTAAGGAAATTAAAAATAAGAAGAGATTTTCAGGCAAGTCAAAACACTGGTTTCAGATTTAATGGACACCTTATTCACGTGCAGTAATTGGTCAAAGGAACGGACTCTGGGAAGGAAGAGTACTGGGTCATTTTAATATTTACATTACAAAAATCTACCAAATACCAGCTGAGGTCAAACTTTAAGAAGCCTATTTCTGTTATTGTGCTGCAGAGGACCCCGCTGGAGTCCTTTTCTGGGAATCAGTTATTAGCCATGATAGAGGTTTCCTGTACACTGGAGGAGTGTACAAGCAGGTTAAGTTTTGTGGTCTACACTGATCTTCACGGACGCATGAATTCTCAGCTTATTCTCAGACTGGAATCTGGGCCAGATGGTAGGTGGAGCTGCAGGCATACATAATTGAGCTATATTCAGGGCATGCTAGATGTGGTTCGAGTCCTGAGAGAATTGAAGCTGATATCAGAAAAATGAACCTTCTCTCCAGTTCTGCTAAACACTCATCACACTGTGAGGAGACTGTATCACCCATCACCCCGAGTCCCAATTTTGCAAGTATCAGAATCTAGGTTCTGGCATGGACACTTGCACTCTCAAGGTGGCCATCAGCTACAGTGACAGACACACTCCCACGCTTTTCAAAACCAACAGCCACCACGGAGAGGGCCAGAGCTGCCAAGGAAGAGTACAGCAGATATCCACAAGACAACTGCAGAGGAACAAGCTTTTAACATCGTCTGCCCTCTCCTCTTCTTCTGCTGGGTCTGCAGGAGCAGGATCATGGAGAACAAGACTTCTAACATATAGCAGTAGCCTTTGGTTATCTGAAGGTCAAAATCCAGGCCAAAGACACTACCTTCCTCCAAATCCATTGCCTGTCCCCTCCTAACTGCCTCATAAATGTGTAGAGCTATGAGGGTGCAGGTTACTCACCTCCAGTCTTTACCAAGAGAAGACGAAGTATCACAAAGCAAGACAGCCTTTTGTGATCTAATCTTTATGCATCAGCAGAATTGCAGACCTACTCAGACTTCAGGACTTTTATTGTTGGTGATGTGTATTAATTTGAAAGCATGCAGCTTAATTTTGTGATAATCAGTTGAGCTCAAAGTACAGGCTCTGAAAAAATTATGCATTTAATCTGACAGCGCAACTGAGATGAAAATTATAATTGGTTAATGAATATAGAACAGTTGGATAACATTCATTTTTCTGATTACTTTCATGGGCTTCCTTCAATTTGTTTTACGATCATATATTTCATTTTTAACTTCCATTTACCAGAATGGGAAAAATACGGACACTAACTTGAATAAACTGCAGAATAACAGGAGCATATCCATTCACAGTTGCCCTGGACAACAACCAGCACTCGGCTGCTCGTGTCCCCCTGGGGCCTTGTTCCTGAGGACTGATACTTGTGAAGCCCTGAGAGAGCCACATCTGAAATAAGGTCAGTCTGACAACTCTGTGAGGTCTCAGAAAATGCCAAACTACATCAGTATCTGTAACCCTAATGTCTTGTCCTCTCATGCTGCCTTTCCCTAGCAGCAGCCTGAATGGGACTGGTAAGAAAAACAGTAAATACAGGAAGAAGAATAAAGACAAGATTAGGCAGGAAGACCACCTAACCAAGTCAGAGAAATTGGCCCTTTACTTCAGCTAACCACTAAAATAACATGCAAAGGTTGTGCGATAAATGATTAAGAGTGATTTACGGATCCTAGGAAAGCTACGGTAAACCTATCGGGCCCTGATCCTGGACTCCGGAATGGTCTCCTTCCCTCCACCCTCTCCCCAAAGCTCAGGAGGCCACCTTATTCTTTTCAAATTATACACATGTACTAGTCCAACAATTTTTTTTTTCAAATTTTGCTCAACTTGTACTGTATTTCAAGAAGAACCATCCAAGTAATTCAAGGAAGTAGGGAGGAAAATTTAAGCCTGGAAATTATCGCATAGACCATCTAAACCCACAGACAAAAAGAAGTATAAACTGTATTCCAGTGCTTGCTTCAGCAGCACATATCCTAAAAACTGTATTCCATGATTATGATAAAAAAGCAGAAACAATTTCTCTTCCCATCAATCTAAAGAATGTAATGTTTTCTTTTCCCAATTATATTTTCCTGATCTCTGAGAATACATTTTTCCTTGTTATGAAGAATGTAAGAGTCAGAGTCATTTGTAGTTTTGAAGAGATATGTAGCCCCGGAACAAAATTAAAACTCTTATCATTTAACAATGATTATTGTTATTGCATTTCGTTACCCATGCTTTCCTTTAATTTTATTTCAGGTGAATTCAGTTAACTACCTCTGTCATTGTTACCTACTGTTTTTAATTTTTCAAAATCTCTAGATGGGAAATGCCATGTTGTTGAAACCCATGGTTCTATGTCATCAAATATGAGATTTTTCACCATTAAACAAAATACTTAGACTGCTCTTTTTCTTATGGTTATATTAGAATTGATTTCAGTTTTCCTATTTCATATTTTCTTTCATGTTTTCTTGACACTTTAAAATTTTGTCTTCAATGTATGCACTAAAACATATTTCTGTTCTTATCATTATTTACAAAGTAAATATCCTTTATAAATAAATATCCTAATAAAGATTATTTTATTTAGGATTAGGATTTATTATTTATTAGGATTACTTTAAACCATATATTAAGTTGTGCATTTTTATAACTAAGAAAAATTACTTATAATTTACTTTTATTAATGGTTACTATAAAGAATTAAATTGCTCTAGCTCATATTATAATAGAAAGACATCAAAAGAAACAACATGTTAAAGTCAGGCTAGCTAAACTTAAGACTGATTTGCCTTACTGTTGATCTTTATCTTTGGAAAATAATTTCATACCAATAGAAGAAAAAAAAACAGCATTGGCATGATAGAGAACTTTACCTTCCATCTTTCCTTGTGTTTACCATGGTTCTTGAAATGTAAGTTCATTTATTAGTCAAGCTATTGGACACAGATCTATTGCTTTATCTTCATCCCCCTCTTATATTCTATTTCTTTTTCACAATAATGATTGCCATGTTCCTTTTACTGCTCCATTTCTATCTTGATTAGGCAGCTGTTGCTAAATTATCTTAATTCTCACATTCATCCTACACAAAGGAAATCAAAAGTCTTTTGAACTTTATTTAAAACAGTTGATACCATTTATAATCTTATGGTGAAGATGTCTACCTTTTCCAGAAGTGCAAATAATCTTTCCACTATTAAAATAATAAAAAAAAAAAAAAGATGATCAGCCTTACAAAGTCTCTGAGCAGACAAAACCAATTTACTCATACAAGCAAAGCTTTATTTAGCTTAATTTTAGGACTGCCTTTGACCTGCGTCATTTCTTGCCAATGCATCTGGAAATTATAAGCAAAACTCAAACTGTTTCCTGAACAGACCGAAACAAGGTAACCACAAAGCAATTTCCTACCATTTAAGAAAATTCTAACATTATAACAAATTGCTATGAAGAATTGTCACTGTTTTCTCGACATAGAAGCTGCTTTATAACAATACACACCTGAGCCTCATTCCATGTTTTGGTTTGAGAGCTCGTGGCTGGGAAGGTTTTTTTGGTGGCCACACAATGAACTTTCCGCAACTACTACTTCACCTATTCTTTGGCTTTATTTTTTTATTTCTGAACTTGTGACGCCAATTCCTTCAAAATTCATGTTTTAAAAACATCATTGTAGGACATCTACCTCTAATGGTAGAGCATTAAAAGGTACCAAACTAACCTTCTTAATAAAAACAAATCCAAAATATGAGCGAAATGAATTTAATCTATTTTCCAACATAAATGACCTGCAAAGGCTTTAAGTTTTAAGGTATTTGTGGTAGATGGATTTCAAATAAGCCCCCACTTCTCCGCTCCTCCCATTGGCACCCACCTTCTTTGCAATTTGACGGAGTAGGTAAACGTGGTATCTCTTCCCCACCCCAGGTGATCGGGGACTTGCTTTTAGCCAAGAGAGTGTAACTGAGGATATGTTTTTATCAAATTCCAGGCCTCATCTCCAGGAAATTTTTGAAGTTTTTGTCTTTCTCTCCTAGCTCCCAACCACTGCCATGTGAACGGGGTTAGTGGAGGAGACGCCCAGACTGAGAACCAACTAACCTTTAGAAGGACATCTAAGATAAAGAAATCTATACCCATCTAAGATAAAGAAAGACACCCGGCTCTAAACAAAAGAAGTCCTCAGCACAGTCCAGACTAAAGTGCAAATCTACAAACTCAAAGTTAAATACAAGTTTGGTATTTTAAGCTGCCCATACGCTGCAGGGCTAGTCCCACAGCAGCCGCTGCCCAGTGTAACACCGCCAGAAAGACCAGGACCACAGCTGAGTTCCAGGGGATCTATCCTGAGACAATAAAGAAGTAGAGACACTCTCAGACAAGGGAAAATTGAAAGAATTTGTCCTAAGACCTACCACTGAAGGATGGCTAGGCGCGCCCCTCCTGTCCTCATTGGTCCAAGAGCCGGGGCACACGCATCCTGGCCCCCGCAGAGAGCCTGGGCTCCCGGGGCTACCCCGCTACCAAGCGCTGCCTTCTCCTACCTCAAGGTGATCAGAGACGCCTCTTGCCTGTCCTGTCTGGACTGTCCGTGCCGGTGGCTTCCACTCGCAGTCGCTGTCCCGCAGTGGCACTGGGCCTCCTCGGTCTTCTTGCAATTCGGCCCCACTGGACCCGAGCCTCGCACCACGCACCCAGTATTCTATCATCCCCGCCAACGAGGAGCAGCTGCAGGAGCTCTACAGCCCTTGGCCACGTTTTTCAAGAAGTTGCACCAGCTGGAGATGAAGCACGCAAAAGGAGGCCTCCATGAGAAACTCCCAAAAAGGGGAAAGGTAAGGTTTGAAGAAATACTGGAGGAGAGAGTAACCTCTACCAGGAAAACCAAGGAACCAAATATAAAAGAAAAATACATTTCAAGTCAAGAAATAAACAATTCCATTGCAAAAAATAATAATAATAATAATTAAGGCCAAAGAAGGAATAATATTCCTTCAGCTTTAGTAAACAGACTATTCCTGAACCGAAACACCTGTCACCATTGCAAAATGCCTTCACGGCTTCAGTGTCCCAATTAGCAATGAATACTGTCTTTCTCTAATAAGAAAACCATGCCTTAGATTGGGCACTAACTGCGGTCCTAGAGCAATCTCAGAGAAGTTATCTAGGAATACTGCTTTCTCACCTAAAGCTCAGGTTTCACAGCAATAGATGATTCCAGTACAGGGGAAGGACAGACTACGGTGCTAAATCATGATCATGGTCACTTGCTGTGAATTGAAATTAAAACCGGTATTCACACACTTTCCTACCCATGACCTAGCTATCAAATCCCCCTCTAGACACTATAAAACAGAAGATCACTGCCAAAGAGAAACCAAATGTCCACAGGTGATGCTAGAACTGCTTCACAAATGATTGGTATTTATTTTTTTTAAAGATTTTATTTATTTATTTGACAAAGAGAGATCACAAGTAGGCAGAGAGACAGGCAGGGAGAGAGGAGGAAGCAGGCTCCCCGCTGAAGAGAGCCCAATGCGGGACTTGATTCCAGGACCCCGAGATCATGACCTGAGACGAAGGCAGAGGCTTAACCCACTGAGCCACACAGGCTCCCGGATTGGTGTTTATTTAATGCACACACTTTCCCTCCAAGCCTCCTCAACTCCATGTAGCCTTTTCTTCCCTTCAGGAAAACAAACCCTTAGTGTTGTTTTCTTCCCTTTTTAAACACATTTAATTTCTTCTCAGAAGAGTTTGCCTCCCCCTTAACTCTTTTTGCTCAATGAATATAATTAGATACATCTTGACCATGTCTATGATCTCAGTAATATCTTCACCCTGCCCATTTCATATCCTTCCAATTCTGTAGGCTTAAAACTAATGGTATCAGTAAATTTTAAAGGTTTGCCCAACAAATAAAATAATAAAAAGAGTTTCTAGATTTTAGGTTTTCAGCTTATTCAAATCCATTTAATTAGGGGAAAACCTGATTAGGAAAAAACTTTATTAAGAATGTAACATTTGGAAAAAAAAAAGAATGTAACATTTGACTTTATCCTTATACGCATAAGAATAGTTATCCCAAACTATGATTAAGCTAACTTTAAATTGAATAGCATAAGCTAGAAGTATTTGTATGAATGGAAAAGGGTGTAACTTCAGTCCTATCAAAATATCAAATATCTCTGAATGAAACAATGAAAGATCTATAAGACCTCTACAAATAAGTTACAAATCATCACTGAGTAGAATTAGAACACAAATAAATGGAGAGATAGAACACTTTTGATACTGTGAATACATTATCTGATTAACTGATTATCTGAATAACTGATTTGTAGATTTGGTGTCACACCAATCAAAACCCAAGCCGTTCTTTTTATGGACATTGACAGGCTGACTCTCAAATTTCTATAAAAAGGCAGAGAGGCATGGACATGTAAGACAATGTTGAAGAACATACACTTGTAGGACTGTAGTAATTAAGACCATGTGGTACGATGTAATTAGGACAATAGAAAAAAGTATGGCATCCAGAAAGAGAACTACATAGAAATAGAACGTGATTTATGACAAAGTTTGCTTGAAAAAAAAAAAAAGACACATTTCTAGTAAGTTTTCCTGACTTTATTAGATACGTGTGGAGAAAAAATGGGTTGCTCACTATCTCACAACTTACACATGCCTTCCCACACAAATCATACCGTTCTCTAATTCATCTTGGTGGCTATTTCATGGGGTTCACTTTGGAAAAAAAGAATCACCAGACTTTACTCTCATGATTTATCGACTTTTCTCCATGTGTGTTATACTTCATGTTATACTAAATAGTATATTTTAAAAAATCCTTATAAAATTCTTTTGTAAGTTAGTGACATTAATAGCCTCCCTGTGTCCATACCTTTTGCTCTGAAATTTAGTAGATCTCATATTATCTCCTACGGGTGGTTTAAATAACCGAAGTTTATCTCTCACAATTCTGGAAGCTGGGAGTCCATGATCAAGGTGTTGGCAAATTTGGTTTCTCCTGAGGCTTCTTTCCAGAGTTGTACACTAGAACTTGGACAGAAACTTTTTAACTCACTGTGTCCTGACAAGACTTTTTCTCTGTGCATGTTCCTCTCTGGTGTTTCTTTTTCTTCTTTTAAGAGCACTTGTCATATTGGATTAGGGCCCCACCCTTATGACCTCATTTAACCGTAGTTAACTCTGTAAAGGCCCTGTCTTCAGATACAGTCCCACTGGGGATAAAGGCTTCAACATCTGAATTTTGAGGGACACAATTAAATCTGCAATATTACCCATTTTGATTTGGGGGCCCAGATGTGAGACTTGCTTTTCCAAACTGGTTGTGAAAATTACAATGCAGAGCCATGAGCCCAGATTCAGGATAAGCATGCAACGGCGAGGAAGTAACCAGCCATAAACACACATTTCCAAGAATATAATCAAAAGTCTTAATGACTCAATAAAAACAAAACAGGAAAGAAGGAAAGAAAGAAGGAAGAAAGGAAGGGAGAGAAAGAAAGAAAGAAAGAGAAAGAAAGAAAAAAAAGAAAGAGAGGAGGGAAGGAGGAAGGAAAAGCCACAAAATAGGACCTTACAAACAATAGCAAAAATGAGACGGAAGGAGAAAGGACAGAGAGTGACCTACACTTATAGACTGTGACTTGTGCCCTCCTCAAGACTTTAGCCCAGGGGACAGTATACTGGATAGTTTGAAAGGAATGTTAAGGATAGATGGGCTTAAAAAAAAAAAGAAAGAAATCAGTTTGTAGGCTGACCCATGTGATCTTCTGGCAGCTATATTAAGGCAAGGTGAACTACATCAAGTCAGTGTATATGAATTAAGCACCACCATTTGCTCAGATCTATGCTAAATATTATTTTTAAGAATATGGAAGATTTAGGGGCACCTGGGTGGCTCAGTTAAAGCCTCTACCTTCAGCTCAGGTCATGACCTCAGGGTCCTGGGATCGAGCCCTCATCGGGCTCTCTGCTCAGCCGAGAGCCTGCTTCCTCCTTTCTCTCTCTGCCTGCCTCTCTGCTTACTTGTGATCTCTCTCTGTCAAAATAAATAAAAATAAAAATCTTTAAAAAAAAACAAATATGTAGAAGATAAAATATTCTCCCTGCTTTCAAGGAGTATACAATCATTTTGGAGAAAGAAGACAACACCATCAGTCCTACAAATAATGTGCACAAGTTGTCAGATGTAGCAATTGTATAATCAACTATAGGGAAACAGCTTTTGCCAGAGTGCTGCGATGCATACCTAGTTGTAAAATTGAGATTGGTATTTAAAGGAACACCCTGCCCAAAATCTTACTGCAATATGTTTCAAAATACATTTGTACATAAATATTTCATTGTCAGGGGTGCCTGGGTGGCTCAGTGGGTTAAGCATCTGCTTTTGGCTCAGGTCATGATCTCAGAGTCCTGGGATTGAGTTCCGCATCAGGCTCTCTGCCCAGCAGGGAGCCTGCTTCCCCCTCCCTCTCCGCCTGACTGTCTGCCTAATTATGATCTCTCTCTCTCTCTCTCTCTCTAATAAATAAATAAACAAACAAATAATCTTAAAAAAATTTCATTGTCAGTATGTCAGTAAAGCCAAATGTCACACGGATTCCCAGTCTCCCTTCTATAAAGCAGCACATTTTTAGTTATGAAAACTGAGTTTGTGTTAACCTCTAAATAAGTGTGTATTGACTAGCTTCTTGAGAAACCCATTGACAGGTGGAAATGAAGTCCATTAAGAGATGCCTGACCTCAACCCCTTTGGATGGCTCTGTTGATTTTATACTCATTTTAAATTTGAGATAAATAATTGGTTTATATGTTGTTGTGTTTCTACATGGCCTTGGGCAAAGAATTAGAATCTGCAGACCATTTCTCCCTCTTTTGTGTGTAGATTTAAAGCCAAGCTTTTCACAACGCAGAGAAGTATGGCCTGTGCTGAAGGGGTCAAGTTCAGAGCATATTTTCACTACACATTATAAAACACTTATAGCATAATAACCATTTTCAATTATATCCAGTCAGTCAGCAATACTCAGAGATTATTTTAGTAAAATCTCATTCCCATTCTTTCAAATAAGCAAGTCTTTCCAGCCAAAGCCGTGCTTTTCAAAGGGGAGGCAAAACTTTCCATGAGCATATAAGCTTTTACCAAGGCACAGAACTCGGAGGCCATTCTGTATCCTCAATTTATCCACGATTTGTATTCTTTCTGTCCTGCTCACATCTTTCACTGCTCCCACAGAGGTCCTTACTGCTTTGCTGTTTTTCAGTTTCTCCTCCCTTCCTTTATTGGTGTTGCCTTACTATCTTTTCTCCCTGACTTCCTTCTTGTCCTTCTCTCTGCTTCCCTCTCTCCTTCACACATACCCACAAGCATTATTTTCTTCCCCTGTCTTTAAACCATAGCACTTAAAGAAACCGGAGCCAGATTTCAGTGTGATACGGTGTGACCTTCCGAGGCAAAAGGAAGGGACTCATGAACAGATAAGGATACTTCGGCAGCAACAACAGTTCTTATTATCCAGATAATTTGTGGCAAACAGATATGGGCCTATATGCACACAATGGGGGCCAAGAAGAGCACCTCTCTCTGCAGTCCAAACAGAGCCCGGTGTTGGGCAAGGTGTGCAGACCAGGCCATATGGAATCCTTCCCTGGTGAATTTTCTGTTACTATTGATGGAAAAGGGCTTCTTTGCCTCTCAGGATGTCCACTAAATGGACAAAACTTCCGGGATGCTCAGGACCTTGCAGTCTTGTGGCTCTTAGTGTCTTCAACTGATTGGATGAGGCTCACCTACATGATGGAGGGTGTTCTGCTTTACTTAACACCTACCGACTATAAATACTAATCATATCTAAAAAATACTTTCCCAACAACATCTGGCCTATGGTTTGACCATAAAACTGGGCACCATAGCATAGTCGGGTTGATGAATACTATTAACCATTTGTGAAAGTATGTGAACAACTAATTGTGTACAGAAGATTTTAGGTAAGACATTGATAAACTTTTTGAAATAGCTACATGTGATATCTGTTTTCACGTGATCTGAAAAAGCATAACTAATATACTCAAGCTATGATATGAAGCAGATTATTGCAAAGAATAATTCCCCAACTATTTAAGATCAAGTAAATGTATTAATTAATAGTACAAGGTGTATGTGTCAAAAATTTGAATGTAGGACTAAAATGACTAAAGTTTGGAAAATCCTAGCCTAAGACCTGTACCATTACAGATGAAAATTTCCTTCAATGTTAATAAAACTAGTAGATATTTTCCAAGGAGTAGATTTTGATGAATGGAAGCCATATGCTAAGGATAGCATAGGACATACATTCTTTGTAGTTAGAAATGACCAATGAGGTAAAGGCAGAGATTGGGGAGGGCTTTGCGAAATACTTTGCCCTTTGCCCTTCCTCTTTCCTACAGCTTAGAAAGCGGTTCTAACTTCTCAGCCATACTGGACCACAAGGCAAGCTTAGGTTGAAAGCCACATGCTACGGGTGGCAGAATAGAAAGACAGAAGTAGCTAGAGGCCCTGTTGTTCATGACACCAACATACTATTCCTGGGCTGCCCACCTCTAATTTCTTATACATGAAGAAAGAAATAAACCATTCCGTTATTAAAGCCACATGAAGTAGATTGCTGCTTCTGGCAGCTGAATGCCATCCTGGATGCTTCGGGAAGAACTTCTTAGGAAATTTAAGAAGGACAAACATTTCACTGGCTGGAAAGTTAGGAGGAGATGTTAGAGACAGGACATGAAAACAAACTGCTAAAATCAATTCTGAAACAGACAATAACCCCAATCAGAAACTGACAATTTTTGAAATATTTAAGACTAGTTAATAATGTTATCATAGTATTTTTTTTCCGTGTTAACATTTAATCCTTCTTGAGTCTTGGTTCTGTTGAAATGGGATATAGAAATGTGAGTATACTCAATAAGCTTTGACCTTGCACAGTTCAGGGTAGGGACAAGCCAAGACTGAAAAGTTGTAAAAGGAAATATGAGAATGTCTGTATGAGCTAAAGGATTAAAAATGCAAAGTATGAGGACACACACACACCCCTAAAGAAAAAGATCACTAAAGAAAAATTAATACTACCCCTGGGGATAAAAATACATAATATGTTTATTTAAAAAAAGAAAGAAAGAAAAATTAATGCTATTCTTCCATTTTATGGTTAATTTAATGACTGTTAGCTTTTCATGGTCTCTACCACTACATTAAATTCAGAATAATAAAATCTGAATTCACCAAATAGGCTTATGTATATTTTTCTAGTGACTTCCTCACTTTCCGTAAGAAATTATTATGATTACTTAAATAGTGAAATTTTCTTATGTGTGAAATGATATCAAGTAACATATCAACATAAAATGAAACGATTTTTAAATAAGTACTCACTGGACAGTTGAAGAGTATAGTACTTTACTATGCACAGAATGATTATAAGTAGTTTCTTAATTCAGAATAAGAGATGAGGTTAAAATAATGACTATTTGTACACATGGTACATAACCATGAGGACAAGCTATTTCAATAATGCAATTTCCTCCTTTTTAGTTTTTAAAGCAAAATATGTCTTCATTTTTTTTTAAGATTTTATTTATTTACTTAAGAGAGAGAAAGAGAGAGCACAAGCAGTGGGGAGGTGCAGAGGGAGAGGGAGAAGAAGCAGACTCCTTTCTGGACAGGGAGCCTGATGCAGGGCTCCATCCTAGGACTCTGGGATTGTAAACTGAGGTTAAGGCAGATGCTTGAGTGACGGTGGCACCCAAGTGCCCCGTCCTTATTTTTTATAATATTTAAGATACTATCTTGTTACCTGGGATTCAGTTCTCATCATACACTTTGTTTCTTAGTTTTACTTCTTTCTCGTCTGCTTGCTTCCCATGTTCTAATCGAAGGATTTGAAGGAAAAATACATGAAAAGCAAAGGAGTTTTAAATGAGATACATTATTAAAAAGTTATAGGAAGGAAGAAAGTCAGAGTTCTTAGCTCCGCTCTCAAATAGGACTATATACCTGGAAGAAACTGAGAATAGCTGAGACATTTTGAGAAGCTGACTTTCATGGATTTCTTCACCAGTGCCTGGGGCCAAACATTAGAATGATTCACCTCAGTGATACAAAACCTCATCACAGATCTAGAAAAAAAGAACTTTGTATTGTTTACTATCCTAATTTGTTTCCAGTGGAGAAACAGATCATTTAGGATGAACGGGAATGTGTGAAAGTACAAGCAAGTGAGTACACTGGGTCAGAATCATTATTGCCATCAGAGGGAGCCTGGTACATCAGAGCGTCCATGAAATGCAGACATCGCATCCTGGCTGTAATTGGGTGAAGCATCAGTCCTTATAGTGAGAAAGTTATCCTAGAGAAGTAGACATTTATTAATTAAATATATGTGTTGATTGCTCACATTTCATATACACTTGAAAGTGATGTCCCATCTTTGCAACTTACTTGTCATATTTAAGTACAGAGACTTGCTTTCTTAAATGTAATGTAAACAAAGTAATATTTTCCCCCTTAAATTCATACGTTAAATCACTCGGAACACTGAAAATCCTCATGGAATAGGATTTCTGTCTTAAATCCTACCAGGCAGAATTACTTGACGTTTTTGTAGCATATTAACTGAATTTGGCTGAAGCTACTGCAGTGTCCAGGTGAGAGGCTATGTGGCTCGGGCCAGTGTGGCAGCCGTGGAAGGAGAACTGAGAATTAATCCAGTTCAGGGTATCAATTTGAAGACTGAGACGATTTCATTGCTCATGGTTCGGTCATGGTTTGGTTGTGAAATGGAAAGTATCACTGATGGAGACTGAGGGACTCTCAGGTTTGTTGGGTGGAGGAGGAAGGTTTGGATAATGAAGTTTAATCAAGAAATCTATTGGGGCACCTGGGTGGTGGCTCAGTGGGTTAAGGCCTCTGCCTTTGGCCCAGGCCATGATCTCAGGGTCCTGGGATAAAGCCCCGCATCAGGCTCTCTGCTCGGCGGGGAGCCTGCTTCCTCCTCTCTCTGACTGCCTCTCTGCCTACTTGTGATCTCTGTCTGTCAAATAAATAAATAAAATCTTAAAAAAAAAAAAAAAAGAAATCTATTATACATTCAAGTATGAAAGTCAAGCAAGCATTTATAGTTCCTGAAATCCGAGTTCAGGAACACAATGAGGGCTTGAGATATGAAGTGGGGAATTACAGGTATTGAAGATGGTATTTGAAACTGATTAGATCAGATCCCGGATGTGAGTCTAAATAGAAAAAAAAAAAAGAAAGTTGCACAGATACACAGATAAGCGCCAGGTATCTCAAGATTTAGTGATTCAAAGAGAAGAAAGTGTAGGTAGTATGCCACACGATGGGTAAGTCTTTCTGAACACCACAAGGGTCTCTGGCCCCATGAGTGGAGCTGGACAGTAATTCCTGCTACCAGTAAAGGAAAATAAATAAATAAATAAATAAATATGATGAGAAGAAACTAGAGAAGGAGCCTGAAAAGGAGTCGCCAGTGAAGTAAGAGGAAAAGTGTCCAGGGTTCTGAAGAGCGTTGTAGCCCAGAGGTCAAGTAAAGAAAGCATTTCAGAAAGGCAAAATAAATCAATGGTGTTAAGGGGCACCTGGGTGGCTCAGTGGGTTAAAGCCTCTGCCTTTGGCTCAGGTCATGATCCCAGGGTCCTGGGATGGAGCCCTGTGTTGGGCTTTCTGCTCAGCGGGGAGCCTGCTTCCCACTCTCTCTGCCTGCCTCTCCGCCTACTTGTGATCTCTGTCTATCAAATAAATAAATAAAATCTTAAAAAAAAAAAAATCGATGGTGTTAAACGTTAAGAGCTCCAGCAAGCATATTCTGTGGATTACCCAGAAGATAGAGATCACAAAGCCCCTATGCAAGAGTAATTTCAGTGAAGTGGTAGAAATAAAACTGTTTAGAGTGGGTTGGAGAGAGAATAGGAAGTGAGTAAACAGAGAATGACTATAAAAAATAGTTCTAGACCTAATATCTGTAGATACTGATTTTGATCCTCACTACAGCATAAAATTCTAAATTATAGTGAAAAGTAAGTACATTGGGGCCCCTGGGTAGCTCAGTGGGTTAAAGCCTCTGCCTTTGGCTTGGGTCATGACCTCAGGGCTCTGGGATCGAGCCCCACATCCGGCTCTCTGCTCAGCAGGGAGCCTGCTTCCTCCTCTCTCTCTGCCTGCCTCTCTGCCTGCCTGTGATCTCTGTCTGTCAAATAAATAAATAAAATCTTAAAAAAAAAAAAAAAAGAGCAAGTACATATTGTGGCTACTAGGAAAACCTCATTCAGATCTTTCCTAAATGTTCTGAGTCACAAACAGGCATGAATAAAGATATTTACTATCCTCTCAGCTCTGAAGTCTGTTGTAGTATTCTATATAAATCACCCGAGATGTAATTGAATGTCTATTCCCAAATTGTGTGGTACTATACAATTTAGAGTTGAGAGATAGAAATAGAGATAGAATAGATATATTTCCAAAAGTGTGAAGAATGGTAAGAAAGGAGCTGAAGGAACTCCATGTGTGGCAGAAGCAGGGTTTGAGCAACTCCTTATGGTTGCTCATATCACGGTATTATTCCTAAAGTGTCTCTTATTTTTCACTTACCTAGATCATTCAAACTCAGGATGTTTCACTTAATTTATCTGAGCAAAAGAGAAAGAATAACCATGTGAATATTTTAACATTACTAGAAAACACAAAGTGACAATCTGCTCTTTCAATCTGCTCTTTTATTTAGGAAAATAAAACAGCTGGGGATAATAATAAAAAATAAATAAATAATATGTTGAATCATTCCAAAAAAGAATACATTACCAGGTTATAAAAATAAAAATTGTTTGAATTGTTGAATTTGAATGAGTTTACTGTATTATACATTAATATAGTGAGGTGAGCGTGAGAGGACATGAGAACTATTGTAGTCTACAAGGTCAAGGCGTCATAAGAAAAATCAAACAAATTATAGGAAGTAAAGAAATACCTTCATTTGAATACATAAATATCAAAAAAAAATTCAACCCTCATACATGATTTCATGTAGTGGATTTCTTATTCCTAGAACATTTATTTTATGAAGAAAGGATGCCAGTCCAATGCCTACCCTCACAATTCCTCACCCTTTCTACATATTACGATGGGGGTGGGGGGGGAATGCAACTTTTCAGCTTTAAAACAACGTGGACACAAGGCTTTGACTCCAACAGGAAGAGAAAAGGTGAACAAATAATGCAGTCCTGCAGAATAAGACGAAAGTAGCCAAATAGCCAGAATTTGCTTCACTTTCACAAGATACTAGCTTCTCTACTTGCAAATTTCAAACAATAAGATGCAAATTTGGGAATACCAGGAATGAGAATGAGCAAAAGGCTCTTTTTAAGCATGTGACTTCAATGAAAGCTAGGTGGTATGTTATGCTGAGAGAGAACATTTGATTGGGTGGGAACATCTTCTCCACCCCCTGTAGGCTTGTCCCTGCTTTTAGGACATTCACATATTGCCTGTTGCACTAAGAAGGTACTGTGCCCTAGTTTTTAGATGAGTCGCAACTTGTCCATGCTCCTGATGGCTCTCCCATGTCACCTTGGCACTGTGGCGGGATTATAGCAGAAAACACAGGGCTGAGCCATATCATTTTGCAGCTGTCTTTTTCTAACTATTCACACTTGTGGGCCAGTCTCTAAGATATTATCACTAAGAATGGAAATTAAGCTCCACTTTTCCAGATGATTCTCATAAAATATCAATGACAGAGACAAACGCAAGAATCTGGAAGTAGGGCAGTACTCTACAACTAGAAACCTGTTTTTCCGTTAATTCTAAAGCTTTCCTATTATGAAGTTCCCTTAGAGGCTGAAATCAATGATGTCAAGAACTTTCCAGAAACCCCGTGTTCTGTTATTTTGTGATTATAAGAAAACTTTTGCAAAGATCCCTGCTATTTATTTACTTATTTGTTTTGCTACACAAAGAAAGTCTCATTCCTGAAAGCAGAGATGCTGGCTTGATTTCTCTAAGCTGAAAGATTTAGAATATTGTGAAAAATGGGAAGAAAGGATCCCTGGATCTCCAGAGCTACAGGTAGTTAATAGTGTCTGAAAGGACAGGGACAAATAGTCAAAACAAAGAATGAATACCATATTATTATGGGAGTTATCATTACAAAGAAATAGTAGGCTATTATTATGATAATTATTAATACCATGTTTAATTACATAAATCCATTTTTTCTCATAATTTCATTCAAATTGAAGGAAAGACAAGTGGTATACAAGCATCCAGGTTCTGATCTACTGATGCTCTTTTTTAAAAGATTTTATTTATTTGAGAGAGAGAGAGAGACAAGTATATAGCAAGAGAGAGCACGAGCAAGGAATAGAGGGAGAAGCAGGTTCTCCGCTGAGTAGGGAGCCTGATGTGGGATCCCATCCTAGGACCCTGGGATAGTCACCTAAGCCAAAGGCAGACACTTAACTGACTGAGCCACCCAGGCATCCCAAGATCTACGGATACTCTTAAAAAATCCTTTAAATTTCACCATTAAATAAATAATAATAACTGCATTTAAGAGCTCCTTTTATTTATGGATATAGTTAATTAAAAATAAGAGTACCCTTAATTGAGAACTCCATTTCCCAATATCTATGCCTTTGAACTACCTAATTCCACTGAGCAAAATATGCCTAATCATGAGGGAAAAAAGACAAATCAGCAAACCTTTCTTTCTCAGTTTGAATTTTCACACTTTCAAATAACCTTGTTCACAGGCATAAGGAAACACAGTCGAGAATATTTGTGTTGTCTCTAGTTTACCCTTTTCCAATTTCAAGACTTTAACGAGGTCTTTAGTATTTCCTTGATAAAAGAGTTTTGCAGGGTAGGAAAACAAAATCTTCTTGAAGCCAGTCTTTGCTCTGTCCTTTGAAAAATGTTAGTCTAGGGGCGCCTGGGTGGCTCAGTGGGTTAAAACCTCTGCCTTGGGCTCAGGCCATGATCCCAGGGTCCTGGGATGGAGCCCCATATCAGGCTCTCTGCTCCACAGGGATCCTGCTTCCTCCTCTCTCTGCTTGCCTCTCTGCCTACTTGTGATCTCTGTCTTTCAAATAAATAAATAAAATCTTAAAAGAAATAAAGAAAAATGTTAGTCTAATGAAAAGATTATTTTAAGTGTGATGGGAGTTGAAGGGAAAGGAAGAGCCAAATCTTCCGGAAGGTTAAGACCCCTCATATCAGGAAATAAACCAAAGGGAAAAAAAAGAGTCAAATTAATGCAATTTTCTTCCCTCTGAAAGGACAGCAATCCTGAAGAGTATTTAATAAGCCGTTTTCAACATTTCCCACCTCGTCATATTCACCAGCAGTGATAAAAGCCAAGAGAATGGATTGAGAGATGATAAAAAGGTCAATTGGAGATTCGAGGAAGATGAAGAGCCATCTAGGGGGGAAAGTAGCATTTCTATTTCCATTCTGAATTCCTGACAGGGGCAACACTGGCTTAGTAATCTTCGATGTGCTATAACTTCATTTCTGATTTATTTTGTGAAGAGAAGTAAAAGTTATAAAAGGTAAATAGTGATTACACTTGATTTATTTATACTTCTGTTTCTTTCATTTTATTTATCAGGGAAAAAAGTCAAGTGTCAAACAGTCTAGATGATTGCCTAGGGTCCTCTACTTACCTAAGGTTTCTGTTAGTATTCTGGAAATCTTACACTGTTTGCTATTATTTTTAAGTATTGAAACTCATTTCCTGGACTATGTTTACCTACAGGCTGTTCAGAACGATTATTTATTTAATCCAAGGCTGCCTCATAAACATGCTTTAAATGTGTGCTGTGTGCAGGGAATAGAGTGAGGTTTCATGTTACTGTGTCTAAAGTGTCTCCTTTCCTCATTTTATAGTGGTTAATTTGAGTAACTGTCATTTAACCTTCTCAACTATCCATCTGTTAAACCTACCTGAAAAGGTTGTGTGATCTCAAGAGTTTAACATATGTGATGACATTTGGACTGGTTTTAGGAACATAGAAGTCTCTGACTATAGATGAAGTGTATTGATTTCATTAAGTGCCAAGTAAGAGATAAATGATTTGCATGCATGTAATGACATATATGGCCTGTCCTGTACTCTAAATTTCTGAGCCACATTCATGATTAGGTCAGTAGCAGACCGATAAAACACAACCAATAAAGTTTTTGCATATTAGCATTCTGTCCCTGACAATGATTTAGGAGAGGTCCCTTATGTCCTGTCTGGGCCATCGGGAGCCTGTCTACCAGGAGCCTAGAGTTCTTTCAGCACTGTTTGGTCAGCAGCACCAGCCCTGGTGACAATATAGGAAGAACTCAAGGTTCACTGAGTTAGAAGTCTGTGTAGACAACCATGGATCAGTTTCCCCCTGCTCTCCTCTCCCCGGTTAGGGTACCTCATCCTCATTTAGTTGTGACCTTGCTTTATTGCTTAGGGAGAAATTAGCAACATGTCATAGATAGGCCACTTAGAAAATAGCAAGCTCATAATAAATACACCATGGGGAAAAAAATGACTGGCAGATAATGCCCTGCTGTGGGAACTGGGTGGAGAGGGGACACATTCACTAGATTTGTGTGACAAGGAATGTAATTTTTATGATTTGTTTAAGGCAGAGATTTCCACATCTTCCTTAAAAGAATAGGCAAAATGATAAAAAGAAATGTATGTTTTATGCTAGCACTATGAGGACACTTTGACATTTCTTTCCATTTTCTGACAGCTGTTTTTGCAAGGTTCTCTGTAACATTTCCATAAATCAGTAGTTGAGTATATAAAATTATGCAGTCTCTGTAAAATCACAGAAGACCTTTAGGTGACTAACTTCAATATTTTCAAAGTCTTTGTTTTATGTATTACAAATGTTAGTTTAGAATATCGGTTTACGGGGCACCTGGCTGGCTCAGTGGGTTAAAGCCTCTGCTTCGGCTCAGGTCATGATCCCAGAGTCCTGGCATCGAGACCCGAGTCAGGCTCTCTGCTCAGTGGGGAGCCTGCTTCCTCCTCTCTCTCTCTCTCTGCCCGCCTCTCTGCCTACTTGTGATCTGTCTGTCAAACAAATAAATAAAAATCTTTAAAAAACAAAATAAAATAAAACAAAATAAAAAATATCAGTTTACATTATAAGCAGTCAACTTCCTGGTATTTTTGGCCTATTCCCTACATGGGTCAAACCTGCTCTCATGACCCCATCCCTGAGGATGCCAGGAAGTAAGGCAAAGATCTGCAAATCAGCTCCTTAGAATGTGCTGAGGGAATGTGGCTGGGCATTGAAGTAGCTTGATATAGTAAGAAGTGCTCACATCCAAAAGATTTAAGAGGATTTGAATCTGTGTGATTTAGAGTCAAAGAACAGAGTAAGTTTAGTCAGCAAGAAGAGCAATGTGTAGACTCTAAGTCAAGTTTTGCCAGCACTGAGTATGTGATTTTAATAGGAAAATCAGAAATGCATGTCTGGGACTTGAGAACTGATTCAGGCAACTCATATACAACATAAGCAAGAGGACAAGTTGGGAACAGGAGAAAAAGCGACATCCATGAGGCAAAAAGAAAAGCAAAAAAAAAAAGAAGAAGAAGAAGCTTAAAGTTTGAAGAAGAACCAGATGTTTAATGAAATGTATTTATTGGCATGAAACAACAGCATTGGGATGCCTGGGTGGCTCAGTCGGTTAAGCGCCTGCCTTCGGCTCAGCTCATGATCCTGAGGTCCTGGGACCATGTCCTACATCTGGCTCCCTGCTCAGTAAAGAGTCTGCTTCTCCCTCTAATTCTGCCTCTGACCACTGCTTGTGCTCTCTTTCTCAAATAAATAAAAATATTAAAAATATTTAAAAACTTGATGTTAGCATGATGTAAGTTTTACAATATTAGAATTTTTATGGAATTGGGAGGGAGACAAACCATAAGTGACTCTTAATCTCACAAAACAAACTGAGGGTTGCTGGGGGAGGGGGGTTGGGAGAAGGGGGTGGGATAATGGACATTGGGGAGGGTATGTGCTTTGGTGAGTGCTGTGAAGTGTGTAAACCTGGTGATTCACAGACCTGTACCCCTGGGGATAAAAATATATGTTTATAAAAAATAAACAATTTAAAAAAAAAAGTGACCACTTAAAAAAAAAAGAATTTTTTATCCAAGGCAATTTGCTTTTCACATTAATTTGGAGATGTACCAAAAGCTCATGGAATATTTGGTTTTCCAGTAGTAAGTTTCATCCATGACTGATTTAGGGATGGCCAAATGAAGAAATGTACATGATAATATTTGCAAAAATAGATATACTTTCCCAAGACCTTAGTTTTCAAATATTGCTGAATAAATTCTTTGAACTTACAGGAACAACACCCTCAGGAAAACCTGAGAACGAATATCAAAAAACTTACATTAAAACTAGGTTTTATTTTGGTTAATTCCTAGTGATTGAAAGCAAGAGATTTCATTGAAAAATAGTTTGTAACCTTAGTTATTTGTATCCACCATCCTATACCCCACTCTAGTCACTGGGTCCAAATGACTTTCCTTGCCTTTGTTCAATAGAAATGCTATTTCAAGATTCAGAATATTAATTCAGAAATATCCTGAAATCATACTGCCACTGAAAGGTTAGCCATTGATGGGATTTCAAGTGTTGCTCTTCTAAATAGTGTCACGCTTAAGGTCTGGGAGTCTCATAT
This sequence comes from Mustela nigripes, assembly GCF_022355385.1. Lineage (NCBI taxonomy): Eukaryota > Metazoa > Chordata > Mammalia > Carnivora > Mustelidae > Mustela > Mustela nigripes. The sequence continues at coordinate 123,704,424 of NC_081568.1, forward strand.
TTGTGACTAGAGAAAATATGACGCAGAAGAAGCATGTCAGATATGTCCTTGCAGGAGGAAAGACTGGAAGGTCCTTTTGGGGAGATTCTTCAGGTTTGTTATCTCTCACAGTGGACTGTTTTTCTTTTATTAGTTTGATGTTAAAGCTTCTGAAATCTAGATGTTAAATGAATTCAGTAGATGGTTTCTCATTTTCTCAATCTTAAAGCTTAAGACTTAATAAAGTGAAGGAGAGTTTCAGCTTTTAATGTTTGTGGGCCTTGTGTATGGGGTCTCAGAGAAACCATACTTCTACATTTACCAGAGTCAGCAAAACCTCAAAGCATGGCTCAGTTTCTGCCCAGAGTACACATTGTACATTTGCTTCATTAACAAATAACCTACGAAGAAATATTCCAAACACAAAGATAAGAGCCAAACCTCCTTAGTTCCTCTAAGATTGGCATCCAGCAGTCCTACACATACTACAAGCTTAAGATAAAGGCCTGTAACTTTCTGCAAGGTCTTCGGTCATGATTTGTAACTCTTCATGTAAAAACCGCATGTAACCCTGTACTAAATGGTGGTTGCCCATAGCACTCTTCTTTGTGAAGACTGTGTGTCCTGGGTAGCTCTCCCAATGTGGACGTGAACAGAACTCTTTTCCTTCTTCTTTAAAAAATTTTAAAGACGTGTGCTCATTTGCATTGAGAGACTACTTATCAGTAATGGAGAAAGAAATATTACTTTGATTTTCAGAGCTTTACCATTACTTACACACATTTTTTTAATTCAAAGAGCTGTGTGGAGCATGTAACTTTTAAGGCACACATTGACGTAAAATTTATTCCATGGGAGCCAATCACAGCGTCTGCCTTTCTGACCAACTCCTGATCATTTCCATGCCATAAACTGGCAGAATACTTCATTACTTGGTCAAAAAACTTAAAACTCAAGATTTCTTTCATGAGAAAAAAAAAGAATATGCATGTGTGGGCACCCACACAAAAACTAGGAGTTATATCTAACCATTCCATCGCAAATGTATCTTAAACACTTCCTTATAAATGCTAGAAAGCACTGAGTTAGTATCTATACAAGACTGAGAAACTTGGCAATGAATCAAAAGACTTTTCATTGCCTTGACTGACTGCATTCTTCACTTTTTAGCTAATTATTCAGGCATCATGAGCAGACATAGAGTCAGTATATGCTCCATATTTATGGGCAAATCCCAAATCTCAGAAATCAGGACTTTGAACAATGTCTTCAAACAATGTGCTTCCCCCTGAGATATATAAATTCCCAGGCTTTTTTTCATAAGTACATGGGTGGAGTAGAGTATGCTATAAACTAAATTTTAGCTAAATTAAAAGTTAAATTAAAAGTTAAATTAAAAAGGAAAATTTTAAACATTCCACTAAAACACCCACAAAACCCTTTGTAAGTCAATGTTTTTTTGCCCCTGAAAAAAAAAGTTTCCCTGCATAAGAAGCTTTTTAACTTTAATCTAATCTATATATAAGTAATATATACATAAACTTTGAAATGTGAAATAGTTCCGAGAGCTTAATAAAAACCTGAGTTTCTGCTAACACAGACATCTTTCCTCTCCTCCTCGGACCATTGTACCAATCGACTGACCAGAGGTAACTATCCTCAAGTCTGTTTCCTATACCTTCTTATTTATTTACTTGTTACTAAATAATATTATCTGTTGTTAATTTTGTGTCAATTTTTGATGGTATCCATTCATTTCTTACTTAGGTAAAAATATTATTTTTAATTGAGGTAACATTGAAGCACAATGTAACATTAGTTTCAGGTGTACAACATAGTGATTCAACAAGTCTGTTTGTTACACCATGCTCCCCACAAGTGTGGCTACCATCTGTCACCATACAACACTATTCCAACACCATCGGTTATATTCTCTATGCTGTGCCTTTTGTCCTCATGACTTAATTATTCCTTAACTGGAAGCCTGTCCCTCCTACTCCCCTTCACCCATTTTGCCCATCCCCTACTCCAAAATATTGTATTTCTTAAAATGTATCTTGCCTTCCACTTATTACCCACTATAATAATTTTTGAGCCTCTATTCAGTCATTCATTGTTTGTATTAGCACATGCTTCTAAATCAAATATTATAATTATGTTTCTATTCTGTCAATATTGGTGGTGGTGATGCTTTCCTGGCAGTTCTTTCCTTCTCCTTTACTTTCCTTCCCTTCCTTTTTATTTGTATATTGATTATTTTTTAAAGGTTTTATTTATTTATTTGACACAGAGAGAGATCACAAGTAGGCAGAGAGGCAGGCAGAGAGAGAGGTAAGCAGGCTCCCCGCGGAGCAGAGAGCCCGATGTGGGGCTCGATCCCAGGACTCTGGGATCATGACCTGAGCTGAAGGCAGAGGCTTTAACCCACTGAGCCACCCAGGCGCCCCTGTTTATTGCTTATTTTTTAATCTTGGGCTGTTTTATCCATCACCGTGTCCATCAGGGTCTAAAACACATTATTAGATTATATTTTCTGGGCTTATGTTTTCAGTCCCAGTCTCACAAGTAACTATGCAGAATTTTGTTATGTCTGTTTCCTTACTTTCAGCTCAGTTCTTCATCTCCATGCTCCTTTTTGACCAGTTAGGATCTTTTCTGGTTAAATTCCTCTGGAGAATATACTCCCTTATTCTGATCATTTTTGAAATATCTAGTTGAGACGATTAGAACCTATTGTAAGAGAATTTTGAAACAAGTCAAGAAATGTAAACAATTCAATTAATCAATTTAGATGAATCAATTTCTCAAAAACCTGCTTGATATTCTGTGGGAGAGAATGGGAGGAATTTGTTGGACATGCTCAGTTGTATAAAATCATAACAACAATGATAGTATCTTTCTATTTTGTTCTAAAATGTACTACCAGACTTCAAGCTATACTATGAAGCTGTTATCATGAAGACAGTATGGTACTGGCCTAAAAAGAGACACATGGATCAATGGAACAGAATAGCCAGAAATGGACCCTCAACTCTGTGGTCAACTAATCTTTGACAAAGCAGGAAAGAATGTGCAATGGAAATAAGACAGTCTCTTCAACAAATGGTGTTGGGAAAATTGGACAGCCACATGCAGAGGAATGAAACTGGACCATTTTCTTACACCAGACACAAAAACAGACTCAAAAGGGATGAAAGACCTCATTGTGAGACAGGAATCCAACAAAATCCTAGAGTAGAACACAGGCAACAACCTCTGTGACCTTGGCAGCAGTAACTTCTCACTAGACACATCTCCAAAGGCAAGGGAAGCAAGGGCAAAAACGAATTATTGGGACTTCATCAAGGTAAAAAGCTTTTGCACAGCAAAGGAAACAGACAACAAAACCAAAAAACAACTGACAGAATGGGAGAAGATATTTGCAAATGGCATATAAGTAAAGGGCTAGTGTCCAAAATCTGTAATGAACTTACCAAACTCAATATGCAAAGAACAAATCCAATTAAGAAATAGGCAGAAGACATGAACAGACATTTCTTCAAAGAAGACATACAAATGGCCAACAGACACATGAAAAAGTGTTCAACATCACTCAGCATCAGGGAAATACAAATCAAAGCCACAATGAGATACCACCTCACACCAGTCAAATGGCTAGAATTAATAAGTCAGGAAATGACTGATGTTGGCAAGGATGTGGAGAAAGGGGAAGGTTGGTGGGAACAGATATTTTACCTCTTTTGTTAGATTTATTACTAGGTATTTTATGGTTCCTTGTGCAATTGTAAATGGAACCGATTCCTTGATTTCTCTTTCTTCTGCTTCATTATTGGTGTATAGACATGCAACAGATTTCTGTACATTGATTTTGTAACCTGCAACTTTGCTGATTTCATGTATCAGTTCTAGCAAACTTTTGGTACAGTGTTTGGGTTTTCTACAGAGTATCATGTCGTCTGCAAACAGTGAAAGTTTTACTTCTTCCTATCGATCAGGATGCCTTTTATTTTATTTCTTTGTATTGTCTGATTGCTGACGTTAGTACTTCCAGCACTGAGTGGACATCCCTGGCTTGTTCCTGACCTTAGAGGAACAGCTCTCAGTTTGTCCCCATTGAGGATGATATTAGTTGTCTTTCATATATGGTCTTTATGATTTTGAGGTATGTTCCCTCTATCTCTAGTTTTTGAGGGTTTTTATCAAGAATGGATGCTGTACTTTGCCAAATACTTTTTCTGTACCTATTGAGAGGATCATATGGTTCTTATCCTTTCTTTTATTAATGTGGTGTATTTTGTTGACACAGACAGGGGGAAGGCAGGAATCTGATAGACACCCAGGACAAAGGAAGGGAGATAGTTCACTCTTCCGTGAGGGATTTCCAGACAGTAGCAGGGGTGAACTCCCCTCTCCAGGGATGAGGGAAAGAACTGGCACTATTTTTCTCTGAACCCTCCTTTCTGTCAGCACAGACTGACTTGAGTGAGCAGAACAGCACCAGCACCACTTCTTACCTCAAGCCCCACCCCACTGTGCTCTGCAGGTGTTTATTAAACATTGATGAATACCCAACTTTTGTAGCAACATGGACAGGACTGGAAGAGATTATGCTGAGTGAAATAAGTCAAGCAGAGAGAGTCAGTTATCATATGGTTTCACTTATTTGTGGAGCATAACAAATAGCATGGAGGACATGGGGAGTTAGAGAGGAGAAGGGAGTTGAGGGAAATTGGAAGAGGAGGTGAACCATGAGAGACTATGGACTCTGAAAAACAAACTGAGGGTTTTGAAGGGGCGAGGGATGGGAGGTTGGGGGAACCAGGTGGTGGGGGAACCAGGGAGGGCACTTATTGCATGGAGCACTGGGTGTGGTGCAAAAACAAGGAATACTGTAAGGCTGAAAAGAAATAAAAAATTAAAAAAATATACTGGGTGTCTGAGAATCAGCAGGGTCTTTGTCTGGTTTTGGTCAAGATAATGCTAGCCTCATAGAATGGGTTTGGAAGTTGTCCTTCTATTTCTATTGTTTGGAACAGTTTGAGAAGACTAGGTATTAACTCTTTAAATATTTGGTAGAATTGCCCTGGGAGGCTTTTTGGCCCTGTACTTTTGTTTGTTGGGAGATTTTTAAATACTGATTCCATGCCTTTACTGCTAATGGGTCGTTCAAATTTTCTATTTCTTCCTGTTTCTGTTTTGGTAGTTTGTATGTTTCTAGGAATTTTCCTTCCAGATTGCTCAATTTGTTGGCCTCCACTTTTTCATAATATTCTCTTATCACTGTTTGTATTTCTGTGGTGCTGGTGGTGATCTCTCCTCTCTGATTCATGACTTTACTCACTTGGGTACTTTCTCTTTTCTTTTTAATAATTCTAGTTAGCGGTTTTTAATATTATTAATTCTTGCAAAGAATCTACTCCTAGTCTTATTCATCTGGTCTGGTTTCTTTTCTGACAATATAAACATAATCTTGTCCTCTTCATGCTCTGCTCAAAATGTGTTACTCCTTTGAAATTTTTCTAAGATACCAATCTCAGATCTATGAAGTTGAGTGACATGGTTTCAAAAATATTGACAAAGAAAACTGTTTCTCTTTTCTTTCAACTTCCTTCTAAAACCACTTTATGGCCTCAATTATCAAATCTATCAGAAAGACTATATTATACACAACCGGGTAAGATTGATTAGTCATCAGGTAACTGATAGACTCATCAAATTCATCTCCTATCTGATCAGAACTGCATTCAAACCTAATTAAAGGTATTGGCCTGCCATATTGTTCTTTTAAAATATGAAAATGAAGAGTAAACTAATCATCATATTCATACTTTGGAAATCTATGAGGTTGCCTAAACACCAGGTTAGATATACCTAGGGAGACACTGGCTCTGCCTAGGACATAATAAATGAAAGGGGAGAAAGGTAATATTAAGTTCTGTGTAACACAAGTGTTTTCTAGTTTTATAAAATTAAATAAATAAAAATTGAGAGAGGACTAAAGGGATGGTGGGATTATTGGATTTGTATCAATAGTAATATAACAATGTTATAATTTTAATCAATATGGAAAAATAATAATAAAGTAAAATCTTCTGAAAGGAAGTTCCAGAACCTTACTTGAACATAATTTCTTATGTTCTACAACTTTTAACACTTTAATTATGAGGGGGTTTTGTCCTAATTTAACTGTATTTCTTCTTTAGCAATCTCTAAAAAAAAATCTTTTTGTATAGGCTATGGAAAGTAGAAGGATATATTGAAATTTAGGTGCTTAATTTGACTCTCTGGCAAGCCACATACTCTAAATTTGTTAAAGGAATGGGAAAAAAAGTATCATACTTACCTAGGTACTCACCTTGTCATTTTTCTGGCACGCCACATAATCCCTGTTAGATTGCTCTTCTTCTCTAAAATCAATTTTTAAAAATGAGTGTGACACTTGTCTTCTAACTTTTAGAAAGCTTTGGTAATGTTATGGAATACAAATCATTTCTTCAATATATAAAAAATGAAAATGTCTAGATGTGTAAACCTATAATGATAATTTGTAATGTTTGAATAGGTCAAAACCTGGAGGAAACTTGTGTCTAGCATCATTCTGAAACAAAGGCCAACGCCTCAGGAAATATAATTAAAAACAGAATCTCCTGAGGGGACAAAAAGAGACTACACTTACAAGTTCTCTGAAGTCACTTCTCTAAGAAAACGGAGAGAGAAGAAATCTTTTCCCTTATTTTCCACAGGGAGAATTAAATCTCTTATCTTCAATGTGTATCTACCTTCCTACATCCCACTAGGCCATAACAAATTCACAAAGGTCCTGTGGAATATTTAACAGGCTTTAAGTTTATTTTTTTAGTAATCTCTACAAAGTAGGGCATGAACTTGTGGCCCCAAGGTCAAGAGCCAAACACAGCAATACTCAATATCCACTGTAATCTATACAAACTGCTAACGTAAGGTTATCAAAATCTTAACCTTCGACTGCACTATATTCCTTGAGATGATGTCATATATTTGCAGAAGTGTGTTTTCAGCAACCACTATGATAAAAAGCAAGGCCCTATGAAAATCAGTGTAGGGTAGGGAAAAGGGATGACCGTGTCCAATCTGATTCAAAGATTTGAGAAGTTTTGCCATGTTCAAAAGTTGTACACATCAATAATCGTGATTAACAATGAAAAAAAAGGGCGCCCGGGTGGCTCAGTGGGTTAAGCCGCTGCCGTCGGCTCAGGTCATGATCTCAGGGTCCTGGGATTGAGCCCCGCATCGGGCTCTCTGCTCAGCAGGGAGCCTGCTTCCTCCTCTCTCTCTCTGCCTGCCTCTCTGCCTACTTGTGATCTCTCTCTGTCAAATAAATAAATAAAATCTTTAAAAAAAAACAATGAAACAAAAATATGTTTTCTTTCCATTGATGTGTTGTTTCTTTCAAGTAACTATTAAACTTTTAAGAAATAAATATTTTTTAAATTCTTGGACCTATGTAGTTAGTTAACCCCCATTGCTAGCCCCTTCTTTGGATCTAGATGTGCCAGGAAAAAAATTACTGAGACGCTTAAGTTTGTTGTAAACTAAGAAAGTATGGGAACCAATACTGGACCAATACTTAATTTCTGAAAAACTACTGTGCAATATAGGAATGTGGTAGACTCACCTCAGGCTGTATCCCATATTTTCATGACTTTAATGATAGAAAGATATTTGCTCCCTCCCACCCACTGAAGGCTAAGGGCATCCTCCTTAAAATGAGAATGATTCCGAGACAGACTTTTTATCTAGGACGGTTCTGAGATGGCACCAGATTTAGATTTTGCTTCCTCTCCCCATCCCCAGAATCCAGGGACGTCTTGTCATAGGAATTATCGGAATTATTATTATAATGGGAATAAATGTATTATTCACAGTTATGTGAGCATGAGAACGAATTAATGAAAAAATTGCTTTCCACCAAAATGGAAGCATCCATTCAACAGAGGGCCAGACTTTCTGGGCCTAGCAAGTCCCTGAAAACTGGGAAAATAGTGACAAAACATCCTTCATCAGTTAAAAATTATTAACATGTAAGTCCAGCAGGTGTGTATTGCTGGAGAAGATATGACATTATCTTCAACTAGCTAAGCACAGCCTATTGCATCTCTATTCTACAAGGTTTCACATGTGTAGATTGTGTATTTGCAGTGTAGCTCATTATCTAGGCATTAAAGAGAAAAGAAGAAAAAGGCAAAAAGAAGTTAACCTGTATGCCACTGCATGCGTCTATGTTCTCTTATAAATACTGGATTCGTGAACCATTGCCAATGAAGGTCATTCACTTTAACTGGAATGAAACACAATAGCAATGTAATTTTCTTAATCTCCTGTATGACTTTCCTTCCATGCATTACATTTCCATCCCTCATTTCTTTTGTCTCATTTCATGTCTTCTATTATAGTGGCTTTAATATGCTTACTCCCCAATCTCTTACTGGCCCACATTCAAACCATTTACTGTAGGTAATTAGCTATAGTGTGTCTGAGCCTCTGTTATCTCTGCCTGCTCTGTTCACAGCAGCCTTTTATGAATATTCTTCTTATATTGGAATTTAAGAGTCAAAGCAGGATCAATGTCTGTTGAGGACACTGTGGCTTACTTTTTCACAATTTCTAACAACTAATTGCTCTGTTATATTCTCTTGAGTAAGAACACAAATCATTGACAGATGTGCTAATTAAAAAAAATAGTAATAATAGGTTAAGTCAGACCAAATTTAAGAAAGGCTCCTTTATTACAGAGTCTCTAAATCCAAAATCAAATACCAAGCAACCAAAGGGATATGTTATGTAAAAATGTGCTCAGAGAGATGCCAGGGCAAATTGAAATGAAATCAAAGAATTTGCATCCCCTTAACCACAACAGCATTAACATTTTTTTCTCAGCTTAACTAAACCTTAGAAAATCTTCCTGATTCTAGGCCCCTGCTCTTACTTTCCTGAGAACATTAGAATACTGGTCACTAAATTTTCTCTTGGCCCTTTTGAAATGTAAATATTTTTAAAAGCGTGCCTGTTTTACAACCTAGGAATGTCTTTCTTGAGACTGGGGAGCCATGCCTTTGAAATGTAATTATCAAGAAAGATAGAACCCCTATCCCCGTCTCCTCTAACTGCCGTTTTTGCAGAAGGATAGAAGTCTAACTTCAGTGCGTTCCTTAATCGGAGTTGTAAAACTTCCTCCTTGGCATGAAGATATGATTTCATTTACGTGTGAAATCCACAAAAGAAAACAAAGGAACAAACAACAGAAACCCAGAAACAGAAGCATAAATACAGACAATAAACGAGGGGTTGCCAGAGGTTGGGGGGAGGGGCATGGCAAAATCAGTGAAGGGGATTAAGAAGTACAAACTTGCAGCCATAGAATAATTTACAGAGATGAAAAGTACAGCATGGAGAACAGAGTCAACACTGTCATAACACACATGGTGACAGATGAGGACTACACTTATCCCAGTGAGCGTCACTTCATAGACAGAATTGTCCAATCAGTATGTTAAAATAAGAAACTAGTTAACAGTGTCAGTCAACTATAATTCAATTTTAAAAAGGAAAAAGTTTACTTTTCCTTTGGTGAAAACCAGTTGGCAAACCACAGATGCCCTATGCTCTCTCTCTCACCCCATCTTTTGAAAACAATTACCACCTTTTGTTTCTGCAGAGCTCATTCAGACTGAGTTCTGGTCTCTCAACCTAAATAAAGTCTTCCTTTCCTGTTTAAATTTGCCCAGTGCCAATTTTGCTTTGCCACACTAAGGCTTGATAAAATTATTTTTTTTAAATATTCAAAACCATCAAATGTATCCCATAGCTTTTCCCCAGGGCTTGCTCTGGTCAGTGTGCTCATGTTATAAAACTGGAAAAGAAGAATTCAACAAAATTAGCATTTCCATTTCCAGTTTATAGCAGCAAGTTCATCGTGTCAGATTATTAAGTTATCATAGATTCAAGAAAGAAATAATGTTTGAAAATAAAAATTAAGCCAGGAGATAAAATTTAATATTTTGTCATTCTTGATTTTTCCTTAGTTCAGTTGTTTCTTGACAATAGACACAAGGTGATGGAGAAATTAAAATGTCATCTATATCTAGACATGGCATTATGTTTATTCTGCTCTCATCTAATCCAACCCAATACATTTGTACTGAAGAAATTTAAAACTGTTTATATGTTATCTTTTCCTTGAAATTATAACCATTGTCTGTAATATTTGTTGCTTGTTTACAGTCAATTGTCAACATGGGGATTGCTTATGGGTTTGGGGTAGGACAGCCGATAGGGTTAGAACACAAAGGCAGGGGAGGCTGGGAGTCGGGGGGGTACAGCCATTCATCAAAATGGAGAAACTAGAGGGGAAGAAAGGAGGCGGAGGAGGGGCGGGGCAGCGGGGTACACGGGGAGTTCAGTTACTGACACACTGAATTTTGACACCCTGTGATTTAGTCCCAGAAAGACGTCCTCTCTAAACCTGGATATGGAAAGACAGATCAGCGCTGGTGTTGGGCATTTTGAAGGTATGAGGGGAGAGAAAGAATTTTCTACAGAAGGGAGAACCTTGAACTCTTTAGATGTGCAAGGAATGAAAGGGAGCAGAGACTACGATATCCTACAGAACAGAGGGAAATTGATGGCACGAGGTCCTCAGAAAGAAGATCAGGGGCATTCAGAATGGATGAAGAAACCAGGTTTGTAGTTTACCTTGAGAAATGGAAATGTCTTTTCCACTAAGTTGAGACGAAAGACAGATACATGTTAATTTGTAAGCAGGATGTAAAGAGAGGTGAATAGAACCCGAGAATAGTCCTATTTAATAGTCTCTCTCTTCTCTGTAAAGAGAAATCTGTAAAGAAAAAAAGCAGTATTACCTGTGGAAAATGAGGTTAGATGCATAATCAGGGCTTCTAAATATCTGCTCCATTATAGAGATGGCTCCGACTAAACCAGCCTGAGCACAGAGCTGTGCAAGTCATTTGTGATCAGGCATTGCTTTGTAACATCACATCAATTCATCCCTTTCTAAGCCACTAACATAGCTGTCACCTTCCTGCATTAAAATCCCAAATAGAGTTGTTGAGTCACTTCCATTGCGTGTTCTGGAAACAATTTGAACTCTCCGCATTATATTTCTTTGTAGATTTACTGACTGTAAGCACTGACTTGAGAAGGGGACAGAAAGGGAGGGACTACATTCCTATACTAATTATCAGTGCTATGCTTGACACTAACTCCTCTACAAAGAAGAAAAAGAAAAAGAAAAAACAGACCTGGGGATAAAACTGAACTGTATTTTTATATAACTAATTAAATACATTTCTATTTACAAAAGCCCATGACATGACCCTCTGCAGATATAGACAGAGTACCTCTCTGTCTCTATCTCTTTCTCCCCTCTTTGTTCCCCAATTTTTAGAGTTTAAAACAGACTGGCATAAGTAAAAGATCAGTAAATGTTTCTGGAGGTCAAATATTTTAACTTTTTGCTTAAATCTTGAATTGCTTTATTTGTTAACATTTCATATACTTATGCTTTACTTTGCCAATTAGATGCTGGGGCACCTGGGTGGCTCAGCTGGTTAAGGCCTCTGCCTTTGGGTCAGGTCATGATCCCAGGGATTGGGATTGAGCGCCACATCAGGCTCTCTGCTAGGCAAGAAGCCTGCTTCCTCCTCTCTCTCTCTCTGCCTGCCTCTCTGCCTGCTTGTGATCTCTGTCTGTCAAATAAGTAAATAAATAACATCTTTTAAAAAAAAAATTAGATGCTATTTTTTTTCATTTTATTTTATTTTATTTCTTTTCGGTGTTCCAAAATTCCTTGTTTATGCACCACAACCAGTGCTCCATAAATTTTTGAGGAGAATAACTCTAGCCACAACATTGCACATTAAAAACCCTACCCGGCTTAAAAAGAAAATATTAAGAGGCAGTTTTGTAAGAAAACTACATATTTCCTGGCTAACCAAAAGGTTTTGAGAATTATAAGCACAATTGACGTCCGTTTTAATAGTAAATAATAAATATAAGAACATAATATCTATGTTTTCAGATTCATTTTTTAAAATTCTGTTTTGAGGAGGTCTTATAGAGACCGATGGGAGGAAAACCCAGTATAATAGTGAATAATGTTAATATGTAAAAAATTCATGCTTAATAATAGAAAGACAAACCTGGTCAAAATTTTAAGATTTTTTTTTTTTTTTGTCATTTCTTTTCTAAGGTTTTAAAGGATCAATTCTTTTTATGGAAGGTAATTTAAATGGCTGTTTGCTATTTAAAAATAAAATACAGATTAATATCAAAATTCATTCTTGGTCAGTATCTAGAGAGAAAACCCATGAAATCAGAAGTATGTATCATCCTATTTCTAAATGAGAAAAGAAGTCGAAGTAGCAAAAGATGAATCCGCCAAATGATTCTCATTAGTTATCAGTTTTCCTTCTAACAAGAAAGCTTTCCAGTGATCTGAAATTAGAAAATTCTGGAAAAATTACAAAAAGGATATGAACAATGATAATGAAAAAAATGCAAATGAAATTTTTACTGAAGGGCCAGAAATCCTCCTCCAACAAAAAATTGGGCTCCTATAGCAACACTTTTACTAAAAACAATACCGCCACCTGCTGGTAAAAATGTAAATTGTAACCCTGGAAAGACTAGGAAAGGATTTAATTGAAGCACTTTTTTTTTTTTTAACAGAGAGCAATTTTTGTCTAGCGCCTCAAATTTGCTAACTTATTATTCATAACTTCAGAAAGTATAATTCTTAGAATTGAAAGAAATATAGGATAATCATCATAAATAAAAGTTGTGTTTGGGGTTTAAAAACAAAATGATCTATGTAGTTAACTTTAGTAAATTCTGGTGAAAAAAAGGATAAGCATGAATTTTGGAGTCACAGACACGCAGACTCAAGTTCTCCTTTGATACTTACTAAACTTTTGGCTTTGAAAATTTATCTCCCTGGGCTTTATTTGTCTCACATAAGAAACAACTGATAAGACTGTAATGAGTATAAACATATAATATACCTGCACATTTCCCCATACCCAACAGATTAGCAATAAGCAATATTTTCCACTAGAATTACCTGGTCTTTTCTATTTTTTTTTTTAATTTTGAAGTGTTTTTCAAGCAGTATTACCCAACTGGTTTTGCTGCTTATAATTTTCAGACTTTGAAATTACCTGTCAAAGACATATGATAATATCATTACACCATTTACTCATATAAAACTGAAGCCAGAAATAGAATGATTTAATGTAACCAATGCAAAGCAGCATGTATATAAGACAAAGAAAAGAAAGAGAAGGGGAAAAAAGAGAGTACGCATTTGATACAGTGATTTACTTTTTTCTTTCCTTCGGTAAGCTTCTGTTTTGCTGACAATTAGAGAGACAGGTTAAGGTATTCTGTCACTGGGAAGCCAGGTGCTCAGCTGTTTCCACATTCTTTGGAAGATCTCAAGAACATAGCAGAGAAGCATGTACATACTGTCTTTGATGTCTACAGCCTTAGAATCTCCATGAAGCTATGTCAATGCCGTTCTATTTCCCTTATCAGAACTTCTCACATTACAGTATGGCATGCATTCAACCCAACTACTCTTCCATCTCTCCATGAAATAATAGTGGGTATTATGTCCACATCATTACCAAAGCAACTCACTAATACATGAAAAGAAGGAATCTAATGGTATTCTCTGATGCTTTATTTCTGAAATCCAGAGCCTTGAGCAAAATTTAAAAACAAGTCAATTTCTCCCCATCGCTCTCTGCACCTTTTTCTCTCCCAACTCACTCTGTCCCATCCCAGAGACATGCTTCTAGAAGAAGCCCCAGTAGTATCTCAACCCTCAAAAGGACCCCATTACTCCTTGTCTCACCTTTACTTTCAAGCCAAAATTTCCCTCCCTTAGAAATCAAAGTTGGAAATCAGGAAACATAATCAAATCACTGGCAACAAAATGTGATTCGTGCTCTTTACCCCACTTTTTCAGTGTCAGTTTTTCACAAAGCAAATTTACTGATCCCGGATGGAGCTTTAACACTGTTCATTTCGAAAGCTCCACAGGCAACTTCTATTTTAGTCATTGGCGACCACTCAAACCAAACTCTAGTTGATGGATTTCAAAATATTAAGGAGTATTTGCAAGGGTTAGAGAGGAAGAAATACAATAAAATCATGTTTATTTCCTCTGAATAAGTAAAAAGATACAAAAATAGTAAACTCAAAAGAGGTGGGACTTGTAAAAAAAAAAAAAACTTGTTAAATGTCTTATTCTTATCCTGTTGCTACCTTCAAATATATTCTGTAGGAACTACTAACTCTACCCCTTTGACAACATTCTTGGATCAATTCCATAGCTCGATGGCCATTTTTAGGTATTACAAAGGTCTAATTTCTCTCATGTCCCCATCTAAGAACTGACTTGTGGAAAAGGGTCCTACTAAGGGGAGAGAGGAAAAAATCTCTAAGCACATTCCATCTTCTGTATTCTTTTGCACCAGCATAGGCACGAGGAGTGAAGGAGAAGAGGAAATGAGGCAAACCCCCTGTACTACCAGAACCTACAATTTTTTTTTTTTCTTGGCTGATACTGACTGACTTCCATGCCATCCATTATGGCAGGACTCCAAAAGCCAGCTTAATTATGGGGTACAATTGTAGGTTCACACTGACTTCAAAACGGATCAATTCCCAGAGAGACTGATGCTCCCCACACACCTTAGTTGCTGACACTGTCTGGTAGGACCTCAGAGCAGACAGCTGTTATGGACAGAATCCCTTCAACACTGCTCTAAAATGTCACTTTTCATCGAATGAGAAGTTCTTATCTTCAGATGTTATGAATGAAGTTATTCTTCCGAGGCTTCCTTTCTGGGAATTTGGTCCCTAGGCTTAGGCCCAGGAATCTAATTCTGTGTTCCTTTCCTCCCTTACCATATTGGGGTACCTGCTCCAATCTGATGGGAATGAACTAAGAAAACACACAATTATGAAAGAGACACCAGCACACTTTCTTAGAAATATCCTCAACACCAGCAAGATCCCCTTTGAGCATTCTCATTAGACTTGGAAAGAACCAGCAATAGTTGTTCTTAAACACTGTTTCTTCTAATAATGGATTGGAAGAACAAATATTGTTAATATGTCTATGCTCCTAGAGCAATCTACACATTCAATGCAATCTCTATTAAGATACCATCAACTTTTTTTCATAGAGCTGGAACAAATAATCCTAAATTTTTATGATACCAGAATAGACCCCAAATGCCAAAGGAAAAAAAAAAAAAAAAGAAAACCAAAGCTGGTGGCATCACGATGCCAGACTTCAAAGTGTATTATGAAGCTGTTATCATGAAGACAGTGTGGTACTGGCACAAAAACAGACACATAGATCAATGGAACAGAATAGAGAATGCAGGAATGGACCCTCAACTCTTTGAGGTTCTGCTATTTGATAAAGCAGGAAAGAATGTCCAATGAAAAAAAAGTCTCTTCAACAAATGGCATTGGGAAAATTGGACAGCCACATGCAGATGAATGAAATAAAAATAGACTCAAAAGGGAAGAAAGACCTCAATGTGAGACAGGAATCCATCAAAATCCTAGAGGAGAACATAGGCAGCAACCTCTGTGACCTCAGCTGCAGCAACTTCTCACCAGACATGCCTCTAAAGGCAAAGGAAACAAAAGCAAAAATGAACTATTGGGAGTTCATCAAGATAAAAAGCTTTTGCACAGCAAAGTAAACAGACAAAACCAAAAGGCGACAGACAGAATGAGAAGATATTTGCAAATGACATATCAGATAAAGGGCTAATATCCAAAATCTATAAAGAACTTACCAAACTCAAAAAAAAAAAAAAAAAAAAAAAGAAGAAGAAAAAGAAGAACTAGAACTTATCAAACTCAATACGCAAAAAACACGTAATCCAATCAAGAAACAGGCAGAAGACATGAACAGACACTTCTCCAAAGAAGACATACAAATGGCCAACAGACACCGGAAAATTGTTCAAAATCACTCAGCATCAGGGAAATACAAATCAAAACCACAGTGAGATACCACCTCACATCAGTCAGAATGGCTAAAATTAACAAGTCAGGAAACGACTTGTTAATGTCACTTGCTAACTCACTTGTTGGTGAGGATGTGGAGAAAGGGAACCCTCTTACACTGCTGGTGGGAATGTAAGCTCATGCAGCCACTCTGGGAAACAGTATGGAGGCTTCTTAAAAAGTTGAATACAGAGCGACCCAGGGACCTAGCAATTACACTACAGATATTTACCCAAAGGATATAAATGTAGTGATCCAAAGGGGCACACACATCCCAATGTTTTTAGCAGCAATAGCCAAACTATGGAAAGAGCCGAGATGTCCATTAACAGATGAATGGATAAAGAAGATGTGGTGTATATATAAAATAGAATATTACACGGCTATCAAAAATTGAAATCTTTCCATTTACAACAGCATGGAGGGACCTAGAGGCTATTATGCTAAGCAAAACAAGTCAGAGAACAATAATTATCATATGATCCCATTGATGAGCAGAATTTAAGAAACAAGGTAGAGGATCACAGGGGAAGGGAGGAAAGATGAAACAAGACGAAACCAGAGAGGGAGACAAACCATAAGAGACTCAATCTCAGAAAACAAACTGAGGGTTGCTGAAGAAGGGTGGGTAGGGCGGGGTTAGGGTGACTGGGTGACGGACATTGGGAAGGGTATGTGTTGCGGTGGACACAGTGTATTGTGTAAGACTGATAAATCACAGACTTGCACCCCTGAAACAAATAATACATTAGATGTTAATAATAAATAAACACTGTTTCTAATATCAGTTCTTTCTGCAAATCAACTATATTGGGGCCTAAATTATATACAGTAAAATGTACCATTCTAATTCATATAATTCAACAATTACAAAAAGATATACTGACATCACAGAAAGTAGTTCTGCCATGTCCTCTTGCAAATGTGGTATTAACTATTTCTTTAATGCTAATTTGCTGGTTTTGATAATTTTTCTATAGATATTTGATATGTCAACATTTGAGAAGCTGGGTAAAGCTTATAGGATAATTGTGTGTACTATTTTTACAATTTTTTAGAAGTCTAAAATCGTTACAAAGTAGAGTTTAAAAAGGAAAGTCAAACTAAATCTAAAAAGAAAAAATTAAAATGCCAATTGAGGATGATTTTTAAAGCTGTTAATTTTATAAAAAACAGTAAAATGTTTTGATCCAATTTACCTTACAGTTTTTAAAAACAGACTGTCTTTTATTTATTTTGATCACTCATATATAATGTTTAAGTTAATGTTTATTGCATTAGGTACAAAAAATGCTACAGAAGCCTGGAATGTGTTGTAGTGGGGTAAAGCACATTATCTCTAAAATTAAAGTCCAACCTGATTTCTTTAAAAATATTGTAGAGTGTTTTGCTAACCCAAGACAATTTAAATATAACCTTTCCAAAACACATTACTTTTGCAATATCAGACCATCTGCAACTGTATCCTACTCATATAAATCTTACATACCTCTCTGTCATACATGAAAACTACTGTATGGAACAATTTTAGTATATGTTTCATAATGAATGTGGTTTATATTGAATTAAATACATCTGCTGAGATACCAGAAATCACTGAGTTAAAATGCTTTCACCAAGTTCAAAAGTACACTGATTTTCCCTTTCCCAACCATCAAATGTGTGTGTATTCATAAACAGATACAAACCCCATTTCAAAATCTGTGCCATTTAATAAGGTTAAACACTTAACAATCTGGTACAAATATTCTCATTTTTAAAAAGATACATATATGCATTTTACATAATTGCTTAAATTAAAGACAATACTAAAAGAAAACAGCTAAAATCTTACTTATATTTTCTCCAATTTACATAGCTAAATCAATCGTATATAGTTCTTTCATGTGTAAGAGTTTTAGATTTTTATGTCCTACAATTCAGGAAATCTAAATATTAAAAATAAGTTTTAAGATATGTATCTAATTATGTACAAAAATCACCACAGGTCGATTCATAGATTCAAGCTTAATATAAAATTAATCATATCAATTGTGAAAAAATATACTATGAAAAATTTTGTTCTTAAGGTAGCATACCAACACATATAACCTAGTTGATCCAAAAGTATAAATAATATGTAGTGTCTACATTGCCCTGTCATGAAAGGAGGTATTCTTTGTAAATATGTATAAAAGTCTGATTTCTTTCAAGGATCAAAATTACTTTCACTTTACTCATTTTCATTAAAAATTTGTAAAAATGTATCATCTTACAAAATTGAGTACACTGAATAAAGCAAAACCCTTGAGAACTAAAAACCATTACGAATGTCCATTATAAGCAACTTGTTCAAACTATTCGTATAGATAGGGTGACATTTTTTTTCTTTTTTCTAATTTAAGTATGAACTTCAATGCTTTTCTTGATCAGTAAAATTCTTAACCAGGTAGAATTATTTGTTGTTGTTCACTGATCTATTTCCTCTACATTCTGAATAGACAAAGGTGGCTTAAATCTGAGCTGAAGACATGGAATGTTATCATGTTATCAGATATGTGAAACAGTTTATCTGTCGAATAAATGGATCCGTTAAAGAGTCAAGCAACCCTTAATACATTCCTTCTGTGAGCAAAGTACTATTTAAGGTGCTATAAATAATATACTAGGTAACAAGTTTTTTAAAATGAGGAAACTTAAATTACTGAGTTATATAAACACTGATCAACAGTTCATTAAGAAATCTTTTCATATATAATTGGCACTTTTCTTTATTGAATCTGGTACTTTCTCCTGGAGGACATATAACTGAATAATACTGCCTTGGAATCATTAAAGGAAAATGCTAAAAATAAGCAAGATTAGCAAATTACTTCCTGGAATTCTTGAGTTAGAGTGACAATATGTATATATAATACTATTTCTGAACTCATTATATACTGGGACACAAAGAAGACAATCAACCTATATTTTAGTAGTTTAGTAACCTTCTGGGTGAAGGACAGACCAGTGTATAAAACTTAAAAACAAAAAGCTGGTTTTAAATTCCTGAGTTTTCAGTAATAGTGCTTAAAAATCATCACATATATTTGATTAGTTTACATTTTTATACCACAAATTTTATAAATAAGCCCAAACTACTGACAATGATAATTAAACAAATTTCAAGAAGAAAAGAAATGTCATTTTGTTTCTAAAATGTAAACTTTTCGTTAATAATTGGCTTTTTTTTTTTCTAATTTAGTTTATTAGCTTGTTATTTCACACCTTGAAAATGGGAAGTGTGTGTGTGTGTATTCTGAGGCATTTGGTGGGCTCTGAAGGCACAGGTCTGTTTCTCACATTAAAACAAAAATAAACAAGTTCATAAATGTACAGAAAACACATTTAATTATAAATACCAACTTTTAAAATGTGATTGTCCATATTGGGTAGATAATGCTGCAATGGCAATGTGCACTCTTACAAATGATGGCCAATTTTCCAGCTATAATCTGGTCTCCATTTTCTGCTTCACCCCTCATGTCCTATATTGCTGAGGTCACATTCTACTGAAACCGTACTCACAACTGGATTCTGATTTTCAAAAGATGCATCTGTGTCTAGTGGTGGCGGCTTATACAAGAAGACTGCAAACCCGTTGAAGAAAATGGTGATAGTTTTACAAGTAACACCTACATATAAAAACAAAAATTAATCATGCATTTAGGCCTTTAACTATTAACAAATGAATTGCTTTATTTTGTTTCTTTTTTTTTTTTTTTTGGCTTTCTTCGATTCCATTTATAAGTGAAGACATATTATTTGTCCTTCTCTATCTGACCTATGTCATTTGGCATAATACCATCTAGGTCCATTTATGCTATCACACAGTAAGATTCCATTCTTTTTATTGCTGGATAATATTTCACTGTGCATGTAAACCATATTTTCTTTATCCATTCACCTACCAATTGACACTTAGGTTACTTTCATAACTTATTATAAATAATGCTGCAATAAACATAGGGGTACATACATCTTTTTGGATTATTTGGTATATTTATATTTCATATAAATACCCAGAAATACCCAGAGGTAGAATTACTAGATCACATTTTATTTTTAATTTTTTGAGGAAACCCCATACTGTTTTCCATAGTGCCTGCACCAGTTTGTATTCCTACAAACAGTGCGTGAGAGTTCCCTTTTCTCCACAACCTCACCAATACTTGTTATTTCTTCTTTTTGATAATAGCCATTCTGATAGATGTGAGGTGGTATCTCATTGCGGTTTTGATTTGCATCTCCCTGATGATGGGTGATGGTATCTTTTCATGTGCCTGCTGGCCATCTGGATGTCTTCTTTGGAGAAATGTCTATGTGATCCTCTGCCTAGCTTTTAATTCAGGCTGTTTGCTTTTGTTGTTGTTGTTGTTATTGAGTTGTATAAGTTCTTTTTATAGTTTGGATATTAACCCTTTATTGGCCATCTCATGTCCATGTATCTTCTTCCATTCAGTAGTTTGCCTTTTCATTTAATGGTTTCCTTCACTGTACAAAAAGCTTTTCAGTTTGTTGTAGTCCCTTTGTCTATTTTTGCTTTTGTTTCCCTGGCTTGAAGAGATAGATCCCCAAAAATATTATTAAGGCTGCTGTGCTTACTATTTTTTTTTCTTCTAGGAGTTTTATGGTTTCTGGTCTTGCATTTAAGTCTTTAACACATTTTGAGTTCATGGCTGTGTATGGTGTAAGAAAGTGGTCCAATTTCATTCTTTTGGATGTAGCTGTCCAGTTTTCCCAGTGTGATTTATTGAAGAGACTGTCTTTTCTCCATTGAATGTTCTTGCCCCCTTAATTGTAGATTAATTGAGCATATAAATGTGGGTTTACTTCTGGGCTCTTTGGTGCAACTGTAAAAGGATTGTCTTAATTTTCCTTTCTCATAGTTTGCTGTTAGTACAGAGAAATGCAAAAGATTTCTGTGTATTAATTTTATATCCTGAAATTTCTGAATTTATTAGTTCCAAT
This sequence comes from Mustela nigripes, assembly GCF_022355385.1. NCBI lineage: Eukaryota > Metazoa > Chordata > Mammalia > Carnivora > Mustelidae > Mustela > Mustela nigripes. Next base: position 123,725,484 of record NC_081568.1, read on the forward strand.
AGTTTTTTTGGGGGGGGAGGGAATTCCAATACTATGTAAAAAAAAAGTGGTGAGTGAATATCGGTGTCATGTTCCTGATCTTAGAAGAAAAGCTTTTAGATTTTTACTGTTGAATATTATTTAGCTGTGGGTTTATCATATTTGGCCTTTATTATGTTGAGGTATATTCCCTTTATACCTACTTTGGTTAGTTTTTATCATAAATGGACATTGAATGTTTTTACTATTTTTGAGACAATCATATATTTTTTTTATCCTTCATTTTGTTAAGTCATGTGTCACGCTGATTTTTTTGTGGGTGTTGAACAAACATTGCATCCCTGGAATGAACCTCACTTAGTCAGCCTGTGTGATCCTTTTAATATATTGCTGAATTAAGTTTGATGTTTTGTTGAGGACTTTTGCATCTATGTTCATTAGGAATATTGGCTTGTAATTTTCTTTTTTGTAGTGTCTTTGTCTGGTTTTAAATGCTGGGCTCATAAAATGAGTTCCTTCCTCTTCTATTTTTTGGAATAATTTGAGAAGGATAAGTACTAAATCTTAAAATATTTGGTAAAATTCACCTACAAAGCCATCTGGACCTGGACCTGGACCTTTGAGGGAAGTGGTTTTTTTGTTTTGTTTTGTTTTTATTACTGGTTTAATCTCATTACTACCAACTGGTCTATTTTCTATACAGATTTCCAATTTCTTTAAGATTCAGCTTTTTTTTTTTTTTCCCATAACTTTATTATAAAAGTCTTTAAGTCAGATAGTGTAAGTCCTTTCCTGCTCAGTTTGGTTTTTCTTTTTTTACTTTTTTTTATAAACATATAATGTATTTTTATCCCCAGGAGTACAGGTCTATGAATCACCAGGTTTACATACTTCACAGCACTCACCATAGCACACACACCCCCATGTCCATATTTAAGATTCAGTCTTGAAGATTATATGTTTCTAGGAATATACCCATCACTTCTAGATTGTCTAATTTGATGGTATATAATTATTCATAATATTCTTTTATGATCCTTTGCATTTCTATGGTGTCCATTGCAATTTCTCATCATTTCTGATCTTATTTTTGGGCTCCCTTTTTTTCTTGATGAGTCTAGTTAAAAGCCTGTTGATTTTGTTAATTTTTCAAGGAATCAGCTCTCAGTTTCGCTGATCATGTCTGTTACTTTTTTAGTCTCTATTCCACTTATTTTTGTTTGGATCTTATTACCATCTTCCTTCTAAGAACTTTGGGCTTTGTTTTTTCCTCTTTTTCTAGTTCCCTTAAATATAAAGTTAGATTGTTTGAGATTTTTATTGTTTCTTAAGGTAGACCTATATCTGTATAACTATATATAATTTCCCTTTTACAACTGTTTTTGCAGCATTCAAAAAATTTTGGAACATTGTGTTTCCACTTTTATTTATCTCATGGTATTTTTTAAATTTCTCTTTTGGGTTTCTTCTTTGATCCCTGGTTGTTCAGTAGGATGTTTTTACATCTTCATATATTTTTGAACTTTCCACTTTTCTTCTTATAACTGATTTCTAGTTTCATATTTTTTGTCAGAAAAGATACCTGATTTAATTTCAATCTTCTAAAACTTATTAAGACTTGTTTTGTGACCTTGCATGTGATCTATTCTGGAGAATGCCCCATGTGCACTTGAATGTGTATTGTGCTGTTTTGGGATGGAATCTTCTTTATATATCTATTAGGTCCATCTAATCTATTTAAGGTCATAGTTACCTTATTGATTTTCTATCTGGATCATCTATCCATTGATCTAAGCGAGGTATTAAAGTCCCCCACGAGGGGCGCCTGGGTGGCTCAGTGGGTTAAGCCTCTGCCTTCGGCCCAGATCATGATCTCAGGGTTCTGGGATCGAGCCCCGCATCGGGCTCTCTGCTTGGCAGGGAGCCTACTTCCTCCTCTCTCTCTGCCTGCCTCTCTGCCTACTTGTGATCTCTCTCTGTCAAATAAATAAAATCAAAAATCAAAAATAAAAAAAAATAAAGTCCCCCATGAATATTGTATTACTGTTTATTTCTCCCTTTACTACTATTTCTCCCTTTACTATTACTATTACTATTTACTATTTACTATTAATATTTGCTTTATAAATTTAGGTGCTATGTTTGGTTTACGAATGCTGTTGTGTTGATTCCTTTACTGTTATGGAATGCCCTTTTCTGTCTTTCATTACAGTCTTTGTTTTAAAGTTTATTTTGTCTGAGATAAGTATCACTATTTCTACTTTCTTTTCATTTTCATATAATGTCTATTTCTATCCCTTCATTTTCAGTCTGTGAGCATCTTTAGACTGTAAGTTACCTCATACAGGTAGCAGATGTAAGGGTCTTATTTTTTTATCCAGACCTTTTGATCATATACCCTTTGATTATAGAATTCAATTCATTTACATTTACAGAAATTATTGATAGGTATGTACTTCTTACTATTTTGTTAACTGTTTTCTGGCTGTTTTTGTAATTCCTCTCTGATCCTTTTTTATTCTCTTTCTCTCTACTCCTGTGGTTTATTTTCTTTAGTGTTTTGTTTAGATTCCTTTTTCTTTTCCTTTCTGTATTTACCATAATTTTTTAATGTGTGTGATTACCATGAAGTTCACATATAACATGTATATAACAGTCTCTCTTAAGTTGATAGTAACTTAATTTTGAACGCATTTCAAAACTTGATACTTTTATTCACACCCTCTATGTTTTAGATTTTTGATGACACATTTCATAACTTTTTTATATTCCCCTAATTATTGTATTTTAAATTACAATTTTGTCTTTTACCCTTAACACTTGCTTTTTAAGAGGCTTATCTACTACCTTTATTATTTATTTACCTTTACTGCTGAGATTTTTGTTTTCATGTTGTATTAATTAGTGTCTTTCTTTTTTAGCTTAGAGAAGTCCTTTTAGCCTTTCTCGTAAGGCCAGTTTAGTGGAGATGAGCTTCCTTAGATTTTGCTTACTTCGAAAACTCTTCATCTTTCCTTCAACTCTGAATGATAACTTTGTTGGGAAAAGTATTCTTGGTCGGCAGTTTTTTCCTTTCAGTGTTTTGAATATTATTCCACATCTTTCTGGTTTGTGTAATTTCTGCTGAAAAATCTGCTAATAGCCTTACTGGGTTTCCCTTATATATAATTTTTTTTCTCTTGCTGCTTTTAAGATTCTCTATTTGTCTTTACCTTTATCATTTTAATTATAATTGGTTTTGGTGTATTTATTTTCAGGTTCATCTTCTGTGGAACTCTCTGGGATTTCTGAACCTGCGTGTCTGTTTCCTTCTCTAGATTAGGGAAGTTTTTAGCCATTATTTCTTCAACAAATTTTTCTAGCCCTTTTCTCCCTCTTCTTCTGAGGCTCCTGGAATTCAAATGTTATTCCACTTGATGCTCTCCCAGAGGTCCCTCAAGGTATCTTGTCTTTTAATTCTATTTTCATTCAGCTGCTTGAGTGTTTTCCATTGCTATCTTCCAGCTTGCTGCTTCTTGCCTCTAATTCATGCGTTCTGCTGTTGAACCCTCTATTTTTTAGTTCAGTTATAACTTAGCTTTGGTACTTTCTTATATTTCCTACCTTTTTGTTGAAGTTCTTGCTGTGTTCAACCATTTTTACCCCCACAATTGGTGAGCAACTTTACAACCATTGCCTTGAACTCTTTATCAGGTAGACTGCTTCTCTCCATTTCCCTAAGGTCTTTTTTCTGTGATTTACTATGGTTTTTTGGTTTAGAATCTTTCTTCTCATTTTGCCTGTCTCTCTGTGTTTATCTCTATTCATTAGGTATAACGGTTAACTCTTTCAGTCTTGAGGTAGTGGGCTTGTGTAAGAGTGTTTCATGTGGCCCCCAAAACAGTCTTCCCTCGCTACTGACCCAAACCCTCTATGGACATCCCTCATGGGGGCTGCATGTCTTCACTGTCTATAATAGGGACACACCTACTGTATGGGATAGATGAGGCTCGGGGTACTCAGCCAGCCCAGTTCTAGGTTGGTGGGCTGACTGGGTAAGGCAGGAGTTGGGATGTTTACCTGATTCAGTTGCGGCTTGTCTGCTACATTGGGAGGATGGAGCTCAGGGAACCTGCCCTCCTGTTTGCATCTTGGCTGCTGAATGGGAAGGATGGGGCTCAGAAAGCTTGCCTATCCTAGTTGTGGTCAGATCTCTGCACATGGTGGGAGGGGTGCAGAGTACTTGTCCAGCCTGGTTACAGTGCAAGGTGGACAGAGCATGCCCTTTGGTGCTAGCAGGCTAGAGAAAGAGCATGGAAATTGGCACTCACTGATTCTGTCACCAGCAAGTTAGGATAAGAGTACAAAAATGGTGCCCACCAGAGCTTGTGTTTCTGGATAAAGTCCCTGCATGTTCCTACCTCTCCAGAAGCCATTTTAAACTTACTAAGTGGGTCTTCTGTGCTTATATTCTAGATACTCTTCATTCTGTTGCTTTTGTGCTGGATCTCAGGACACATGGTTTGCACACAAGGCCTATAAGAGTGGGATCTCTCTTCCCTACAGTTCCGTGTTTCTCTTGGTCTTAATCCCGATTGGTTTTCAAAACCAGATGCTTAGAGATCGTGTCTTCCCAGTGCCAGTCCTCTGGGTCAGCACGCCTGTTCTGTGACTCAATCCCTTCACTCATTAAGGATGTACTCTTCATTTTTGGGATCTCTCTCAATTGTGGAATTAACATGTCTGGGGTAAGGCATGTCTCTACCTTTCCTACCCTACTCTTTTGTCCTTTGTTATGTGGTGCTGTGTCCAGTGCTAAGATCCTTTTCTTTAGAAATTATTCTATATGTAGCTATAAATTTATTGTATCCATGGGAGGAGAGGAGTTCAGGGTCCTCCTGTGACCAACTTGAAACCTCTAACTCTATTTTTAATTTAAATATGTAATTTTTAGGTTGATTTTAAATTTTTAAATATTAACTCCTACAAAACAGGTACACTGGTCTACTTTCTCAGTCTTCACTGTCATATATTGCTTAACCAAAACTATCCAAAGTAGACTACCAAAAGCAAAAAGGGTTAAACATCACAGCTAACCTTTTAAACTATAAAAACATTTTTTACAATATGCTTTAGAGCCAAAGGATATTTCCTTACTTCAGTTCTAAGTGCTTTCCAAAGCCCAGGTACCTAGATAACAATCATTCCAGAGAGTTTCTCAGAATTGTCTGAGCTTTTTGTTAGATGTTCAAAAAAAATTTTGAAAGAAGTTGTTTAAAAGAAGTGTATGTGATTTTATAAAAGCTAAAATGTTATTCTCTTCTATTTTAGACTGAGTCTTACAACTCATTAAAGCCTTTCACAACTTGCCATGATAACTGATGTCTGCTTCAGAATTTCAGGGTAGCCCAACAGCATGGACTGAGCATTACAAAACTTAAGTAAGTAACAGTAAGACCTTTTTCTCTTGACATCATCAATTTAATCTAAAGTTATCAAGAAATTACCACTTACTTATGGCTACTAGCATATGGGCCATCTTGATGTTATTATAAATCCAGCAAGCTCCTCTAGCTCCACATTCATTAATATCCCACAGAATACATGTGCTGTCAATTGTGAAACCAAATATAATTGGTCCAGGTATTGTGCCTAGAAGAATTTTATGTGAAATATACAATCAGTAAATATTACAGTCTCTAATTAATAGGTTTTTATTATAAGTGGTCATAAATATATTTTATATAAACAATAATAAAAACTAATCTGCCCATATACAAATCAATCAGGTCATGTACAAGTAAAAGGGATAGAAAGAAATACAGATAAAACATTCTGAAATAATTATATAATTATTATATACTTCCAATCAATTCAGAAAGTAATTATTTACATTAAAAAAATCTGGTATTTATTGGGTTAACACTTAGCTAGGTATTTTAATCCACAGCCTTCCTAATTTAATGAATGTGCCTTTGAAATTAGTTATTCTACTTCTTTTTTAAGATTTACCTATTTATTTTAGAGAAATTGAGAGGGTGAGCACAGGGAAGCAGAGAGGAAGAGAAACTTTAGCAGACTCCTCGCTATGCTCAGAGCCTGACAGGGCTTGATCTCATGATGCTGAAATTATGACCCTAGCCAAAATCAAGAGTCAGATGCTTAGGGGCACCTGGGTGGCTCAGTGGGTTAAAGCCTCTGCCTTCGGCTCAGGTCATGATCCCAGGATCCTGGGATCAAGTCCCCCGCATTGGGTTCTCTGCTCCACAGGGAGCCTGCTTCCTCCTTTCTCTGTCTGCCTCTCTGCTTTCTTGTGATCTCTGTCTCTCAAATAAATAAATAAAATCTTAAAAAAAAAAAAAAAAAGAGTCAGATGCTTAACCAACTGCACTACCCAGGGACCCCAGCTATTCTACTTTTTAAAAATCAAAATTATTTGTATGTGTTATGTGTTTGTGTACGTGCGTGCATGACAGCGCAACTGCCTGGGAATACTATTTCAAACACACCCCCTCCCTTGCATGAAGTCATGAGGTACTAAACTTTCATATATTTAAGGAGTTTACGACTGATACAAATCAAATACATTTCTTAGACAAAGATTTCCGCTACATCCAGCTTGTTCCTTCATGACCTACAACATAGCAGTCAAAGGAGCACTGGACTGAGAATAAGGATACCATTCTTCTAGTCTCATTTTCACCACAAATTGTATAACTATGGACAAATTCTTAAATGTCTCAGAGCTTTAATTTATTCATCTGAAAGGGGGAAAGTTGGTCTATGTGATCTCTATTGTCCCTGCTTTAGTTTTTGTTTCTATAAATGAATTCAGTATTATGTATATAATATTGTGGGTATAATCATATAATTATATGTATAACACAGTATTTCTGTCCTTCTACATCTTGCTACATATTTCTACATATTCTTTCTACAATATTTTCCAAAAAATCTTCCATCAATTCTCAATTACCCACAATACTATGTCATATTTTCATTTAAATGTTTTAGCTCATTATTTTTCATTGTTGATGCAACATAATTATGTCCCAAATGGAGATAAATGCTGGGAGAAAAGGAATTACCAGTTAAAAGTATTATTTCATCATTATTTATGTTGGTAATAGGCTTTACATGGATAGAAAAAAGACTTATGTATTTTACTATACTCTATTAAACATATGTTCATGATCCTCTGTATTTTAAATAAGTATGACATACTCCTGAAAGTTATATTTGGGGTTTTTTGTGTGTGTTTTTTAAAAAATTTTATTTATTTATTTGACACAGAGAGAGAGATCTCAAGTAGGTAGAGAGGCAGGTAGAGAGAGAGGGGGAAGCAGGCTCCCCATTAGCAGAGAACCCAATGTGGGGCTCAATCCCAGGAACTCTGAGATCATGACCTGAGCCGAAGGCAGAGCCTAAGCCACTGTGCCACCCAGGCACCCCTAAAGTTATATTTGTAGTAGAATATAGAATAGAATTGGAAACAACAGTTAACCAATCAGGTAAGTGAAAAGAAAGCCATTATTCTCCTACATGATATATAAACAATACTACATATTAAATATTAGAAAACAGCTTTTTTCAATGACAATTATATAGTTTTCCATGACATTTATATTAATTATTTTCTATGTACATACTGTGAGGACACCAATAGCACTAATGAACAAAAATAACCAACAGTCACCAATGAATTAAGAAAAACAGCATACCTAATAATCGAAGCAGCATAAACTGTATTCCCAATGCTAGGGACCGCTGCCTGTGATCAACACACCTGGAGATATCAAATACATGTTAAAGCAAAAGTGGCTGTATAGTATATTTACTCTTTGAGCAAATTTATTTTTATACCAGCATAGCATTTCTAGATTAAAGTAAATTTTATATGCATGAAATAAACTATTTGTAACAGCTCATATACAGTTCAACCTTTTGGAGTTCCAAAAGAAGTTATAGAATTATAAAAGAAGAAAAATGACATGTGAACTAAAATATTACAAATACAAATAACAACAAAAGGGTCAAATAAAGTTTAACAAATGTATTGAATATACATGAATTGTATCAAATGTAAAAAAGAAAGGATATTTATTAGTAAGAATTATTTTTAACTATCCCTTAAGTCACAAGCAAATAATTCCTACTCTAACTTACTAACTTTGAGACAGAAGTCATACCTACAGGATAATGTACAAATGTGGGTCAATGTAAAACAGATGCTGAGGCTCAATCTTATTTTAAGTAACGATTATCAACGATGAATGAAACGTGATGCTGGCACATAAGAGTTAGGAGAAAAGAGATCAACATGCAGTTGAAAGGTAATGCAGATAATTTTTCAAAAGTGAAGTTTTGGGGCGCCTGGGTGGCTCAGAGGGTTAAGCCTCTGCCTTCCGCTCGGGTCATGATCAAGCCCCGTGTCAGGCTCTCTGCTCCGCAGGGACCCTGCTTCCTCCCCTCTCTCTCTCTCTGCCTGCCTCTCTGCCTACTTGTGATTTCTCTCTCTCTGTCAAATAAATAAAATCTTAAAAAAAAAAAAGTGAAGTTTAAAAAAAAAACATTTTCTCAATTCTCTAAATAACTCCAAAGTCCACATGAGATCATCTTAACAGACAACTTAATAGCTTTTGACTGAATCTCTAATAAAATTTCCAATTGACAAACAATTTTGTGAAAAGGTAGTATGGGGGAACAAAAACTGAAGAGTAAAAAAGCTAGAGTTTGTTAGGAAAGACTTAGAAAGGCTGATGAACTTAAGAAAGAGCAGACAGAAAATATTTTTATCAAGTGATGTAGAAGGAGAAAGAGCAACTTGAATGAAGCTCAGAGACTATTAAGAGCTGGGGGCGGTTAGCTTCTCATCCAGCAGAGCACTGTCTACAGAACGGCTGAATATCACCACACCTACTACATAAGGTAGGATTCTGTCATTCTGACTCTGACACAGGTGTAACGCACTGTATTTCCATCACGCTCAAACACAGTCCAACAGTTCAACTGAAGCCTCACGAAAGAGGCAGAGAAACAAAAGTCACGTATATTCCAGATAGGCAATATTAAGACATTTTCACATACATGATCATATTTAAACCTCATTCCTCTGGGGTTCAATGAAGTAGCTTTTCCAGGCCATGGAACTAATGATTTTATGAGAACCAAATTAATATTGGAGCCAATGGTCAAAAGAAGCCCAACTGAACCTTTGAGTCCATATTCTTTTCAACGACCACGTCTTAGGGATGGCAAATTTCACAATATAATACATACCTTAGGATGGACACAGTTATAGGAGTACCAGCCATAAATGTAAAGACAATTGTAGCAAACAAAATGCCAAGGAAAATGGGCAACTTTGCACATCGATTTTCACATTTTCCAGCTTTAGCTTCTAAATCAAAATTTGCCAGAGTAGGTGTCATTTCTGTATTTTTTGCAATACAGGAACAGTTGTAATATACCTAGAAATATTAGACAAGAAAATATTGAAAGTACGTATCTTGAAAACAGAAAACATATTTTTAAAGATCTATTTATTTGAGAGAGAGAGAGAGAGAACAATGGGGGAAGGGACAAAAGAAGAGGGAGAGAGAGAAAATCCTCAGTCTCCCAGCCGACCAGAGATCCCAACATAGGGCTCCATCCTAGAACCCTGGAATCACGACCTGGGCCAAAATCCAGAGTCAGCCACTTAATCGATGAGGCCATCGAGGTGCCCCTCTCAAAAACATATTTTATCATTTTAAGTTAGGTGCTCTCTAGAGATGGCAAACATTTTACATAGTCTTAACCTGTACACAACAAATGATGCTGAGAAAGAGTAATTAACTCTTGGTCATATTTATGGTCTGTATTTGAGTTTTGTGTTCATTGATTCAAATCATAACCTACTATTGACTATGACTTATAAAATAAATTGAAAAGAATATAACAATTACCAGATCTCATATTCTAGACTACTTTTAATGGATCATAATTGTTCAAATAGTTTTCTAATATAGACGGCAAAGAAGCATGTAGGGTGGCAATCTCACTCTCTGTCTTAGTTGGAAAGGAAAAACACTGTAATTTCAACAAGCCCCACAGTAAAATCAAGTAATATATTACAAGTCTCTAGGGGGGAAAAAATGCTACTTTCAACTAAACTACTACAACGTTTCTAAACTTTTAGTAATTGCTTTACTGAAAGGAAACTATATGCATTCTAAGATGACATATGTATGATAATAAAAAACTAGAAGTTATTACTTCATTATCCTGAATCCTATTTTATATGTAAATATAAAATATTAACTGTTTAATAAAAATATACATATAAATAATATAAAGTATTAAAAGGTAACATGTTAAAAGGTCACAAGTATCACTTTTATAGGGAAAGAACTGAGAGTTTTAAAAAGTTTGTAAGGCATAATTATTTTTTAAAAGTTTTTTACACCTCAATTATATCCTTACTATAAATCTTTTTACAAGTTTAGGGCCCCAATAAAGTCAGAGTAAAGCTAAAGAAATCAAAGGGAAATGGTTCCTTTACTATTCTGAAGGCCAGAAACCTTTTCTCAGTGCTAAAGGCAATCTAAAGCTACTGGCACTGATTCAGGATGTCCAAATATGCAGATGACACTCCCAAAATGGAATTTTACATATTCAACTGGATAGATAAAATAATAAAGAAATACAGCCTTTTAACATTTTAAGAGAAAAGTATTTTCTATCTCAAAGTAAATTTACACCTCTCTTACATAAAAATATATACAATATTGTTTGCACTATAACTATACCTAGCTGTCAGTCAATATCTGTTTTGTTGTTTGGGTCACTAGTGTAAAATATAAGACTAATGTTTTTGTGAACAAATGTACATAGGTATTTACTATATTATTAACAATGTATTTTGCCTATTTGAAACATGAGATTAAGAAAAAAAAATCCTGTGAAAAAATGAGTTGTTACATGGACTAAATGGACATGAGAAAGCCAGAATGAATAGAAAATATGGAAGTCAAAATAATCTGTTTTGTTGTTTGGGTCACTAGTGTAAAATATAAGACTAATGTTTTTGTGAACAAATGTACATAGGTATTTACTATATTATTAACAATGTATTTTGCCTATTTGAAACATGAGATTAAGAAAAAAAAATCCTGTGAAAAAATGAGTTGTTACATGGACTAAATGGACATGAGAAAGCCAGAATGAATAGAAAATATGGAAGTCAAAATAATCTGTTTT
>NC_081568.1:123736692-123754297 GCF_022355385.1 Mustela nigripes
TCCTAAATAATCCCTAAAATATTAATATGCTATTTAAGATGGTAATTATAGTATTTGAAGAAAAATATAAATATCAAATTAATCATATCAAAATAACCCATACCAATTAAAATGTGCACAGGCTATTAGATTGTTTTTCTTTTTGGGGGGGTGGTTTCTGTATGCAGGGCAGTATTTGTGTCTGACATTTTCAGTTATGTGAGTAAAACCCTACAAATATCTCCTTGTTGTAATCTTTTTCTAAGTAGAGTTAGTCAATAACACTTCTTAACCATATTTTAGACACAAGAAAACAATACCTATATATCTGCCTCTCAAAGGAATATTTAGCTACCTTACACTTATTTCTGACTCTGTAATATGCATCATGCTCACTGGCAGAATTCGATTCCTTGTAACTGACACAAACACGTAATTTTCTCAGTCTGTTTTGAAACTAAAGCAATCCCAGATGTCTACTGGTTTGAAGAGGTCTACTGTTGAAGTCAACAGACTTGAGACCTCAAAAATCTTCCTGATCCCTTTTATTTTTCAGAGACACCTAATGGTAATGATCTAATTAGTTTAACCCAAGGATTAAAACTGCACATATGGCATCCACGTCTATTAGGTCTACCATGAGTCACCACAGACGTTTCTTCCACCATATTTTTCAATGTTCTTAGATGATCCTTTAAAAAATCTATAAGCCAGGTAATATGAAAAAAATGTACATTGTTTCTCATATTCTTAACTTCCTTCAGGAAGATCTAATCCTAGTAGGTTCAAACTTCCACTGTATTTATTACACATAAGACCATTAAAGCTATGTATGTATATGTACATGAACATACATAGATTTGTGTATTTATGAACATACAAATGTGTTCAACCACACACACACACACACATATCCATGTTGGTCTTAGAAGAAATTTAAAGTAATTTTATGGGTCATTTCAATTATCTATTTCTACTTATTTATATAGAAATCTTTTCTTGCAATCTTAAACTTCTCTTTATATGGGAAAACGAACGCCATTTCATTATTCACCATTTCAAATATTCAAGACTGTGCTGTTTTATCATATAATTCTTACATATCTTATTCATTGTGATGTCTTATATAATAGTATATATTTCCCTTATGTCTTCTTAAAGTTATCACATTATCCATTAATGCATATCATATGTACTATAAATAATCTGAATGTTATTTTTGCCCCTAATGCTTAAATTTAGCTAAGATGAAATCCAATAAAATTGGAGAAATTGGAGGGGGAGATGAACCATGAAAGACTGTGGGCTCTGAGAAACAAACTGAGAGTTTTGTAGGGGAGGAGGATGGGGGTTGGGTGAGCCTGGTGGTGGGTATTAAGGAGGACACTATTGCATGGAGCACTGGGTGTGATGCATAAACAATGAATCTTGGAACACTGGGTGTGATGCATAAACAATGAATCTTGGAACACTGAAAAAAAATAAAATAAAATTACAAAAAAAAAAATAAAACAGCTCACCAACCATAAAAAATAAAATTCTATTGGATTCTCTTAAACCATTTAACTGTTAAAAAAAAATTCTATCTAGGTAAACTAATATAATTTTAATCTATAAATTAAAAATAAATTTGTATTTGAAAACTAATGATATGAGTATTTTAAAATGAATCCATGGTAGATCAAATAAAAGCCACAAATATTTACTATGCTTCTATTATTATATACATGGTATTTAGTAAGAGTAGACATTCTCTGACTTCTAGGAGCATAAAGTATGGCTGAGAAAAAAATAAAACTATAAAAATGTAAATATTTCACTACTATCAGAAGTAATGTTACAAAGATGAATGTGAATAACTGAAAAATTGATTTTTTCACATTAGGAGTGTCTGAGATACAAAGGAAGAAGAGTCTTTTTCAGCTGTGTGCTCAGGGACTTAAGATACATACACAGAAGGGCACTTGAGTGGCTCAGTGGGTTAAAGCCTCTGCCTTCGGCTTGGGTCATGATCCCAGGGTCCCGGGATGGAGCCCCACATCGGGCTCTATGCTCAGCAGGGAGCCTGCTTCCCCCGCCCCACCCCCGTCTGCCTCTCTGCCTAGTTGTGATCTCTGTCAAATAAATAAATAAAATCTTAAAAAAAAAAAAAATATATATATATATATATATTAAAGTAAGAATGCTTTGCATGAACTCTACCCTCTTAACAAATTTAAAGCATACATTATTATTGATAATAGGTGCAATGTTGTACAGCAGATCTCTAGAGTTATTCATCTAACTAGACTGAAACTTTATGTCTGGCTTCTGAATGAAGGAGTAGCGTGAGCAAGGGAAGATCAAGCCCTACATAATTCCACTAGAGGGATAAAGATGGCTATCCATACATATACAAACACACAGCCTCATTAAAGCAAAGTAGAAGACACAAGTTACCTTTAGATGTCTTTTTGAAATATAATTTTTACAACCTGCAAAGCAGGGAGAAAAATACTGGATTCCATCTCCTCCACAGACGGGATAATAATAAGATCGCAGGCAGTTACAATTACTATTACAAGGAGCAGTCAAGTTTCCCAGTTTTCCTGTCCTGTTGACAAGAAATGAAATAAAGGCAAATTACCTATGTTATAACTTTTAATGAGCAGTTCAGAGCATTGCTATATCTTGCCGTTCCACCAATTATTTATTTACTTGCTCAACACATATTTGATTACTTAACAAATAAAACAAACAAAATATCTGCCTTTTCACATAGAATTTAATTTCTTATGGGAGAGAGAGAGGCAGTATAAACAATACTTATATAATGTATGTCAGTGATAAGAAAAATAGGCAGAGTAAGCAAATAAAACAATGTTTCTCCTTTGGCACTAGATTATTTTTTTCAAGAGGTGGTGGGGAAGAGAGGGATGATTTTGTGGATTGTAGGATGTTTAGCAGCATCTCTGGTCCTTACACACTAGATGCCAGTAGTATCCCTCAGTTACGACAACCAAAAGGTCTGCAAACACTACCAAATTCCTCTGGAGTGTTGGCAAAATTTTAAAACTAGCAGGATGATATTTGCAAATAACAGTACAGACAAAAGGTTGATATCCAGGATCTATAAAGAACTCCTCAAACTCAACCCACACAAAACAGATAATCATGTCAAAAAATGGGCAGAAGACATGAACAAACACTTCTCCAATGAAGACATACAAATGGCTCTCAGACACATGAAAAAATGTTCATCATCACTAGCCATCAGGGAGATTCAAATTAAAACCACATTGAGATATCACCTTACACCAGTTAGAATGGCCAAAATTAGCAAGACAGGAAACAACACGTGCTGGAGAGGATGTGGAGAAAGGGGTACCCTCTTACACTGTTGGGAATGCAAGTTGGTGCAGTCACTTTGGAGAACAGTGTGGAGATTCATTAAGAAATTAAAAATAGAGCTTCCCTCTGACCCTGCAATTGCACTATTAGGTATTTACCCCAAAAATACAAATGTAGTGAAAAGAAGGGCCCTCTGTACCCCAATGTTCATAGCAGCAATGGCCACGGTTGCCAAACTGTGGAAAGAACCAAGATGCCCTTCAACAGACGAATGGATAAGGAAGATGTAGTCCATATACACTATGGAGTATTATGCCTCCATCAGAAAGGATGAATACCCAACTTTTGTAGCAACATGGACAGGACTGGAAGAGATTATGCTGAGTGAAATAAGTCAAGCAGAGAGAGTCAATTATCATATGGTTTCACTTATTTGTGGAGCATAATAAATAACATGGAGGACATGGGGAGATGGAGAGGAGAAGGGAATTGAGGGAAATTGGAAGGGGAGGTGAATCATAAGAGACTATGGACTCTGAAAAACAACCTGAGGGTCTTGAAGGGGTGGGGGGTGGGAGGTTGGGGGAACAAGGTGGTGGGTATTAGGGAGGGCATGGAGCACTGGGTGTGGTGCAAAAACAATGAATACTGTTACACTGAAAAGAAATTAAAAAAAATAAAATGACTATTAAAAGTTAAAAAAAAAGAGTGTATGTACTGAAATGAGCACTGAGTAATATATAGAATTCTTGAATTACTAATTGCACATCTGAAACTAATATAACAATGTATGTTTATTATGTTGGAATTAAAATTTAAAAAAAAAACTAAAAATACTGAATAAAGGTTTGTAAAATACACACACACACACACACACACACAAAACAAAAAACTAGAAGGATGAGTAAAATTATGGCATTCAACATAGTCATTTTATCAGTGGGAAAATTAGGGCCCTAAGAGATTATGTTACTTTTCTGTCTTTGCCCAAATCCTGGTTCCCAGGCTCAGTTGTGCTCCGCGCTGCTTCTTAATAGGATGTGATATCTTTGGTAAGGTAAAGGGTTACCTTAAAAAAGACATTTCTCCAGTTCTTACTTATTCATTCACTCAACCAATAAACACTGAGCAAATGCTGGGCCCTATGTTAGGTATCAGGAATACAAAGCTGAGTAAGGTCCTCAAAGATCTCACAGTCTGGGAGCAGAGATGGACACAGATAATTACACACACTAACATGGTTGAGTAGTTACAGGTATTTACAAAGTGTACTTTAGAAGTACTGAAGAAGGTCAAGGCAAAGTCTGGGTGAGTGTCTTTAGGAGCTTCTCTCTGAGCGAGTCTTAAATGATGAGTAACAGCTGGATAAATGGGGAATGTGTAGGATACTTAGGGAAGCTGGTACGAAGGTGTAAAGGTGAGAAATAGCATCCTCTACGGACAAATATGAATGATGCCTGAGGCAGTGAATGATCGGAAATGTAGCTAGAGGGGTCAGGGACCAGATTATTGGGGGCTTTAATCTATTTTTGAAAAGTAATCAAAATAGTTTCACACTGGGAAGTGATACCGTCAAAAGCACGTGTTAAAGAAAGAATGCCAATAGTGACACGGGGTAATGAAATTAAAGGAAGGAGACAAATCACAACATCCCAGGCACTAAGTTATGACAATAGACAACATGCAGGAGAACCAAAATAGAACACTTGATTAAAGGAGACAGATTTGAAAAACATCCTGGATGTAGAATCATCCAAAAGATGAGATGCACGATTTGGTATTTTAAGATGGGAACAGGATGAAACAGTTGAGAGCGACTTCTACTGTCTAACTTGAGTGTTTTGCAGTTTTATACACATTGAGGTTAAGAGTCTTAAAATTTGGCGAAGAAATCTGGCCTGCAGCTGGATATTTTAATATTGTTTGCATAGAGATGTGGCTGACGCCGTGATAATGGTAAGATCAGCCATATGAGGAGCACAGAGAGAGAGGAGTACAGAGGTCTCAGGAGTCTGCTTACTTCATGAATACACAGTGAGCTCCAACGATGTGCTAGACTCTACTTTAAGTGATGGAAATAAACCTAAAAGAAATAAAGAGAGACAAAGAGAGAGAGAGAGAAAGGGAGGGAGGAAGAAAGGGAAAAGGCAGGCGGGGGTGGACAGAAGGAAAGGGATAATAAAACCCCTCTTCATAGAAACCCTGAAGCTACAACATGGGGGCTTAAGTGGGTAGGAGAAGAATCAATGAAACAAGATGGGATTGGGAGGGAGACAAACCATAAGTGACTCTTAATCTCACAAAATAAACTGAGGGTTGCTGGGGGGAGGGGGTTTGGGAGAAGGGGGGTGGGATTATGGACATTGGGGAGGGTATGTGCTTTGGTGAGTGCTGTGAAGTGTGTAAACCTGGCGATTCACAGACCTGTACCCCTGGGGATAAAGATATATGTTTATAAAAAATAAAAAATTAAAAAAAAAAAAAGAAAAAAGAAACCCTGAAGCTAACTTCCTTGCACTGGAGGTCAGAATCAGTAAAGAGGGCTTCATCTAAAGATCAGAAGGTAATAACTGCTCTATTAGAAAGCGAGGGTATGTGAGGGGTAGGTGGAGAAGAAGGAACTCATGAAAGAAACAGACTGAAGGACACAAAACACATTGGAAGCAAATCAGGGGAAGTTTGAAGGAAAGGTGATCAAAGAGCAAACTCCTAAATAATTTGTCACTCTGCCTGGAGTCTCTTCTCCTGATTGATTCCACGGGCTGCTGCTAGATTTCTTTGTCAAGCACTCTTTTACTCACAAGAAAAAGCAGTCTGGTATTCCTACCACTAGCTTACTGTATAGGTATACAAGTACAGCGACGAGAAAAATACTATCCCTTCAATCCTAGAAACAGCCTCTATACATTTTCTTTTCAATTTTTTAAAAAGTTATTTATATTTATTTATTTATATATTTGTCAGAGAGAGAGAAAAAGAGAGAGCAAGCACGTGCACAAGCAGGCAGAGTGGCAGGCAGAGGCGGAGAGAGAAGCAGGCTCCCCGCGAAGCAAGAAGCCCAATGTGGGCCTTGAGCCCAGCACCCTGGGATCATGACCTGAGCCAAAGGCAGAGGCTTAACCGACTGAGCCACCCAGGTGTCCTGAGCCGCTATACATTTTTAAATTTAAATTTTCCAATATATAATTCTCACATTACCAATGACTACTGAGAACATGAAAATATAAAATATGATGAGAACTTCAGTAGAAACAGAGAAATGCAGCATATATTCCTTACTTTCAAGGCTATATAAGCCACCGAAGCCTACATATTTTCTAAAGATGTACTGCCTGAGATAAAGGGGGAACTATTATTAGGAAAAAAACCAATGCTTGCAAAGTTTATTAAAGGGTCTTAATAGACACATAGTATTTTTAAAAAATATAAAATATTTTAAATTATAAAATTTTTGAGTATTTAAAACATAGCATGTGTATAAATGCAAACATCCATATATATGAGTAACATGTTTGTCACAAATAGAATTTAAATGTTAATTTCTTATTCAAATCCAAACTATTCTATAATTAGGCCTCTCCCATAAGCAAAGATTCCCCTAAACCTATTATAACATCCTAATAGGTATGCTTCTTTAAGGTGCTGTTTCATATAAGCAAAGACCAGATATATAAAAAATACTATGTGTACTTACTACAGTATTTCATATTTTATGAGGTTCCAAGTATAAAGTAAAACAAAATCACCACCACTATGGGAACTTTTAATAATTAACAGATTCTAGAAACGACAGTCTCCTTCAATTGCTGTGCCCATATTAAACATTTAAGAATGAATTTATGTAGAATATTATAAATACTAATAGTATTCCCTGAAATAATCAGTATTGTTGATTTTAAGTTATATATATATATATATATAAATATATATATAAATATATATATAAATAAAGACGATATTTCATTATTTGATTCAAGAAAGCAAAGACTTAGAAATATGCACATGATTTTAAGTTATATATATATATAACTTAAAATCAACAATACTGATTATTTCAGGGAATACTATATATATATATGGCTGTTTGACGGGGTTTTCAATGAACTTATCGATAAGCCTAACTCATTAATTCAGTCAAAAAAGCAGTTTTTAACCAGCTGTGATTACACGGCAAGGGCAAAAATTCGCATTGCCTCACTCTACTAGAAACTCTACATTTTCATAACTTCTTTCTTCCACTAAGATTCTTAGTCTATTCTTCTTCCAAATATACTTTTTCATATACATGTGTTTCTTGGATGAGACTATACTGACTAGCTGCCCATGCTGCGTACATTTTAATATATAGCACACAGAGCTAAAACTGAGAATTTGGGACCACAGAGACAAAACAATCTGACAATGACTCATCTCGTTTGTGACATTAAATTCTGTCTCTATCTATATTTACACCTAAACACACACACCCCCCCTCCAGCTGACACCTTCTCACTTGTCTTCCTTCCTGTCCATAGACTAAGGACAACTTGACTGGTAGTAATTCGTGTTTAAGGTTGAAAAATATCAAATAGATTCACATCTACGTCATTTATTTTTCAAAGTGATTAACTAGTGCTAAACTTTCTAGAACTTTCTGTTCTTCTAAAAAGAACATACAAAAAACCAGTGGTTTCTTGGGATATGCTTGGGCAAAGTTTGTAGGTGTGAAAGGTCTGCAGAGCTCACCTCTATCCACCTTTGGATATTGTCAGGTACTTTTTTATTTATAGGCACATGACTTAAGTCCCATTCAAACTGGTAACTGAACCTAGCCTTTACTTTCTAGCTTTCATCGCTAACATATTCCCTTTGCCTCTCTCTCTTCTCAAAGCTCTTTTTATCCTTCAAGGATATTTAAGCCCATACCCTTCCTGAATCTTATTAAATGGAACTGAAAAGCTCTCTTTCTTTTGAATTTCATGGCCCTTTGTATGTCTCCCATTACCTAATGCATTGTTCATTTACCATTTTGTTTCCCAATCTCTCCAGCTACATTGTAAAGCTCCTTTAGAATACAGATTCTGTCAAAAAGGTCAGCTAGAGGATGGAGTCAACAAATGTTGAATAAATGTAATGGAAATGAACTTAACATTGCTCAGCATCTCAATGTAGACAGAAATGAACAGCAGCTACAAATCTTAATCGCTACTGGCAAACTCATCCAAACAAACTACATTCTGTTTAAGTTATCAGAATGCCATATTCTACAAAACTGTGGAGTCCTTGACCTGGATGGATTGACAGTTCACTCATCAGCCTCAAACACATGCAATGAAACAAAGCAGCAGGCTATAAATACACCACTGTGCAATGCCCTCCTGCCTGATCCCCTAACTCACGGTTTAGGATTTCAAAACCAAACAAACAAGGCAAAGAAAGATAAAATGATCACACCACTTATAAGTGAAAACATATTTACAGGTCAGAACAAGAAGAAGCCATTTATTTCTCTATGATAAACATGAACTCCTATAGGAGAAACATTCATATATACATAAGAAACAGTAATCATTACTATAACCTCAGACTACCTCCATTTTAATCTCTCTCCTAGACTATTTTCAACCTACCTAATACATGAATTTCATCATAGGGAGTCACCTCTATTTTTAAAGACTTAAATCAATAGCAACATAAAATGTGAAATTCTCCCTAGAACGTGAATCCCTTCAGGGGATTCAAGATTCTGTTATATTCATCTCTGTATCCCTGAACATAGTACCCAGGATGGAATAGATGCTCCTTAAAATTGCTCTCCGAATAAATACCCAACATTTAGTAAGATGTCAATTATCTAAATGAAACAAAACAAACCTACATTTTTTTTAATAGGAGAAAGTCTTCCAATTTAAATAAAGACGATATTTCATTATTTGATTCAAGAAAGCAAAGACTTAGAAATATGCACATTGTGTAGATAAGGGTGATTCCATCATACTAAATGGGAAGAGAAAGTAAAAAGGACATGCTGATGAAAAAACTGGGCAAGAGCGCCAGGGTGGCTCAGTTGGTTGGGCGACTGCCCTCGGCACAGGTCATGATCCCAGAGTCCCAGGATCGAGTCCTGCATCAGGGCTCCCAGCTCAATGGGGAGTCTGCTTTTTCCTCTGACCTTCTTTCCTCTCATGTTCTCTCTCTCTCTCAAATAAATAAATAAAATCTTTAAAAAAAAAAAAAAAAAGAACTGGGCAAGCTCCAGTTATATTTCAATAAAGAACAGATGTAATTATTATTAAAAAAAATGCACATTGTTTATTACCCTGATATTAATACCAAAAACACTGAAATATATTTACCCATTATATAATTCAGACACACCAGCAAATGGCTCATTTTCACAGTTGGCATAAACAAATACAAAACTCAGTGCAAATGCAACTAAAGATGTGAGCAAAGCAAACTTCATTGAGTTTTTACATGTCATTTTGAGCTTTGAAACAAGGATACCACCTAAAATCTGACCAAGAGCGGCTCCAGGAATTAAAACAGCCCCTGATGAGAAAAAAAACAAAACACAGAAAGTAAGAACACATACAAGTGTACTCAGTTACTCAGATGACAACTGGAAAACAAGCAAACATCAAAAACAAGTATTGTTTTAACATATGACTTACTACCACATGATTTAGAAACCTATGAATAAAATAATGGTTATGTCAAGAGATTAATAAAATTAATATGCTGAATATTAAGATCACCAAATATTCTCTTTAGCTACACAGCCTCTGTATTTCTCATTCATACAACAGACTAATATCAGAAAATCAGAAACTTGTATCAAAATCAGTGGGGTTTAAATTTTAAAAAGTGGGGCTATCCAGAGTATACACTATTCTAACAAGCACTTAATGTGGTAAAGTAAAATTATTCGATTAAACTCGAATAAAGAGGAAAATGGTTTACCTGCAAGGGTGGCTGCAAAGCTGGAAGACAATCCAAACTGATTTTCTATAAATTTAGGTAAAAATGTAGCAAACCCAGTAGTAATTAAGGCTTCCGAAGAAGTTGAAATAACTAAACACATAAAGACAGCATTCCCCATCAAATTCTAAGGAAAAAATATAGTTCATCAAATGAGTAACTATGATTATACTGCAAAATGAAGCATTAGAATAGCAGCATGATAAAATGACAAAATTTTAATAAATACAGCATATTTATAAAACTTCAACATTTTCTCCAGTATAAAAGCATAAATATGGAATATTAATAGCTTTACATATATTACATTGAGAACACTGATATGTGCAGGACCTAGAAAACTGACAGGTGATTCATTAAGAGGGTGACTGTGCCTTATCATATACAGAGACTGAGTAAAGCAGGTAAAAGCAGGCATGGAAAGGTTCCCTTCCCCCGTCTACTATAAATCTCCATATATTAAATCTACCTCTTATCTGATTTATTTTACTGTTTTGAACTTCCATATCTAATAAATGAACTCGGCTATAAGCACAGATGAGAATGGTCTCACCAAATTTGTACTGTTCCATGAGTAAAGGACTCAATACCTAAGAACCTTGGGAAGTTATAGAGTAATTTTAAATGTGGATTGCTAGACTTCTCAGAATCTTTTCCATCTATCAGGGGAGAGTATAGAGATTAATAAGCTAATTTATCTAATCATAAGGTGAAACCAAATTATAGTTCTAGAATATTAAATGCAAAAATATTTCAATCAAACAAAATACACGCATGTACACACCCACACACAGGAGTGACAAAAGGGGCAAGATAAGAGAGTTAGAAGTCAGATCCAGATGATCTAACATAAGAATAACAATAATGACAAAAGGAGAAAAAGTACCTGTATGAAAACATTCACTATTTTGTAAAAGAGTAATAGCAGAGAATATTCAAATCCTCAGATTAAAAAAGATAATGGATTCCTGGCAAGGATTAATGAAAAAACACATATAATTGAGGCATAACCTAACAAACTGCCTGAAATTGTGGAGGGCACGTATTGCATGGAGCACTGGGTGTGCGGCATAAACAATGAACTCTAATACACTGAAAAGTAATTTTTAAAAATTTTTTAAAAATTGGGGGTATATAAATCTTACACTTGGGGTTCTTTTTCACGAGGTTCTTCCTTTATTTGCTTATATATATATATTTTTTTTCTCTTGTCATATACTTTTATCAGTCTTTTTGTTTGTCTGTTTTTGTTTGTATACTTCATAAATCTTACCCTGGGGTCCATTTGGGTTGAACCTTCTCTTTTATCTTCCCTTTCTTTCCTGTCTCTCTCTCTCCCTCTCTCTCTTTTTTTTTTAACTTTTCTTTTCTTTTTTCTCTTGTTTGGGTGGGGACTCCTGATTGCTCAGAAGTGTTCCAGGGTGCACCTTGACTGCACCACGGTCAATACATCCAGCTACATCTGTTCAGTCATCTCTCACCAAAATGACTAGGAGGAGGAATGTCCAAAAGAAGAAAAATACAGAGGATGGACCTTCTGCAACAGAGCTAATGGCTATCAACATAGACAATATGTCAGAAAGAGAATTCAGGCTAACAATTATCCAGGCAATAGCTAGGTTGGAGAAAGCCATGGATGACCAAACGGAATTGATTAGGGCCGAACTGAAAGCGACCAGAGATGATATTCACAATGTTAGAGCAGAGATGATATTCACAATGTTAGGGCAGGGCTGAGGTTCACAATGCTCTCAATGAGTTCCAATCTAATCTAAATTCTCTCAAAGCTAGGGTAACTGAGACAGAAGATAGAATTAGTGATCTGGAAAACAAACAGATAGAGAGAAAGGATCAGGAGGAAGCCTGGAACAAACAGCTTAGAAGCCACGAAAACAGAATCAGGGAAATAAATGATGCCATGAAACGTTCCAACGGCAGACTTATTGGAATCCCTGAAGGGGAGGAGAAAGAAAGAAGTCTAGAAGATATAGTGGAACAAGTTCTTCATGAAAGTTTTCCCAATCTCGCGAGTGAATCCAGTGTTCATGTACTAGAGGCCGAATGGTCTCCAACCAAGATTATAGATTCCAAAAAAACATCAAGGCACCTGATAGTCAAATTGAGTAATCATAATTGTAGATATAATCTCTTGAAAGCAGCCAGGACAAAGAGGCTCCTTACTTACAGAGGAAAGCCCATCAGAATAACGTCAGACCTGTCCACAGAGACCTGGCAAGCCAGAAAGGGCTGGCAAGATATATTCAGGGAACTAAATGAGAAGAACATGCAGCCAAGAATACTTTATCCATCAAGACTGACATTCAAAATGGATGGAGAGATAAAGAGTTTCCAAGACCGGCAAGGTTTAAAAGACTATGCAACCACCAAGCCAACACTGCAGGAAATATTAAGGGGGGGTTCTATAAAAGAGGAAAAATCCTAAGAATAGCATTGAACAGAAATATAGAAACAATCTACAGAAAGAAAGACTTCAAAGGTAACACGATGTCAATAAAAACGTATCTATCAATAATCACTCTCAATGTGAATGGCCTAAATACGCCCATAAAACAGCACAGGGTTGCAGATTGGATAAAACGACAGGACCCATCCACATGTTGTCTACAACAGACCCATTTGGAACCTAAAGATACACCCAGACTGAAAGTGAAGGGTTGGAGAAGCATCTTTGATGCCAATGGGCCTCAAAAGAAGGCCAAGGTAGCGATTCTCTTATCAGATAAATTAGATTTTAAACTAAAGACTGTAGTCAGAGATACAGAAGGACACTACATCATCCTTAAAGGGACTATCCACTAAGATGATCTAACAATTGTAAATATCTATGCCCCCAATATGGAAGCAGCCAATTAAATAATTAAACTGTTAATCAAGATAAAGAGTCATATTGATATGAATACATTAATGGTAGGATATCTTAAACACCTCTCTCAGGATTAGACAGATCATCGAAGCAGAAAATCAATAAAGAAACAAGAGCATTGAATGATACATTGGACCAGATGGACCTCATAGATATATACAGAACATTCAACCCTAAAACAACAGAATACTCATTATTCTCAAGTGCACATGGAACCTTCTCAAGAATAGACCACATACTGGGTCACAAATCAGGACTCAACCAATATCAAAAGACTGAGATTATTCCCTGCATATTCTCAGATCACAATGCTTTGAAAGTGGAGCTCAATCACAAGGAAAAGTTCAGAAGGAACTCAAACACCTGGAAGCTAAAGACCACCTTGCTTAAGAATGCTTGGATCTTGGGACGCCTGGGTGGCTCAGTTGGTTGGACAACTGCCTTCGGCTCAGGTCATGATCCCAGAGTCCCGGGATCGAGTCCCGCATCCAGCTCCCAGCTCCAAGGGGAGTCTGCTTCTCTCTCTGACCTTCTCCTCGCTCATGTTCTCTCTCACTGTGTCTCTCTCAAATAAATAAATAAAATCTTTAAAAAAAAAAAAAAAAGAATGCTTGGATCAACCAGGAGATCAAAGAAGAACTGAAACAAATGAGAATGAAGACACTTCGGTCCAAAACCTATGGGATACAGCAAAGGCAGTCCTATGGGGGAAATACATAGCCATCCAAGCCTCCCTCAAAAAAATGGAAAAGTCCAGAATACACCAGCTGTCTCTACACCTTAAAGAACTGGAGAATCAACAAAAAATCAAACCAACTCCACACATAAGAAGGGAAATAATCAAGATTAGTGCTGAGATCAATGAGGTAGAAACCAGAGATACAGTAGAACGTATCAATGAAACTAGAAGCTGGTTTTTTGAAAGAATCAGTAAGATCGACAAACCATTGGCCACACCAATCCAAAAGAAAAGAAAGAAAGCCCAAATTTATAGAATAATGAATGAAAAGGGAGAGATCACAACTAACACCAAGGAAGGAGAAACAATCATCAGAAGTTATTACAACAGTTATATGCCAAAAAGCTAAGCAACCTAGATGAAATGGATGCATTCCTGGAAAACTATAAACTCGCAAAATTGAACCAGGAAGAAACTGACAACCTGAATAGACCGATATCTAGTAATGAGATTGAAACAGTGATCAAAAACCTCCCAAAAAACAAGAGCCCAGGACCTGATGGATTCCCTGGGGAATTCTACCAAACTTTCAAAGAAGAAATAACAACTATTCTCCTGAAGCTGTTTCAAAAAATTGAAGCAGAGGGAAAACTTCCAGACTCTTTCTATGAAGCCAGCATTAGCCTGATCCCCAAACCAGGCAAAGACCCCACCAAAAAGGAGAATTTCGGACCAATATCACTGATGAATATGGATACTAAGATTCTCAACAAGATCCTAGCAAACAGGATCCAACAGTACATTAAAAAGATTATCCACCATGACCAGGTGGGATTCATCCCTGGGCTACAAGGATGGTTCAACATTTGCAAATCAATCAATGTGATAGAACAAATTAATAAGAGAAGAGAGAAGAACCACATGGTCCTCTCAGTTGATGCAGAAAAAGTATTTGACAAAATCCAGCATCTGTTCCTGATTAAAACGCTTCAAAGTATAGGGATAGAGGGAGCATTCCTGAACTTCATCAAATCTATCTATGAAAGACCCATAGCAAATATCATCCTCAATGGGAAAAAGCTTGCAGCCTTCTCGTTGAAATCAGGAACACGACAAGGATGCTCATTCTCACCACTCTTGTTCAACATAGTATTACAATTCCTAGCAACAGCAATCAGACAACAAAGAGAAATAAAAGGTATCCAAATTGGCAATGAAGGAGTCAAACTCTCTCTCTTTGCAGATGACATGATTCTTTATATGGAAAACCCAAAAGACTCCACCCCCAAACTACTAGAACTCATACAGCAATTCAGTAACATGGCAGGATACAAAGTCAATGTACAGAAATCAGTGGCTTTCTTATAAACTAACAATGAAAATACAGAAAGGGAAATTAGAGAATCGTTTTCATTTACTATAGCACCAAGAACCATAAGATACCTGGGAATAAACCTAACCAAAGAGGTAAAGAATCTGTACTGGAGGAACTACAGATCACTCATGAAAGAAATTGAAGAAGACATAAAAAGAGGGAAGACCATTCCATGCTCTTGGATCGGAAGAAAAACACTGTTAAGATGTCTATACTGCCTAGAGCAATCTATAGTTTTAATGCCATTCCGATCAAAATTCCACCGGTATTTTTTAAAGAGCTGGAGCAAATAATCCAGAAATTTGTATGGAACCAGAAGAGACCCCAAATCACTAAGGAAATGTTGAAAAACAAAAATAAAACTGGGGGCATCACATTACCTGATTTCAAGCTTTACTACAAAGCTGTGATCATCAAGACAGCATGGTACTGGCATAAAAACAGACACATAGACCAGTGGAACAGGGTAGAGAGCCCAGATATGGACCCTCAAAACTACAGTCAAATAATCTTCGACAAAACAGGAAAAAATACACAGTGGAAAAAAGACAGTCTCTTCAATAAATGGTGCTGGGAAAACTGAACAGTTATATGTAGAAGAATGAAACTCGACCATTCTTTTACACCGTACACAAAGATAAACTCAAAATGGATAAAAGACCTCAACGTGAGACAGGAATCCATCAGAATCCTAGAGGAGAATATAGGCAGTAACCTCTTCGGTATCAGCCACAGTAACTTCTTTCAAGATATGTCTCCAAAAGCAAAGGAAACAAAAGCTAAAATAAACTTTTGGGACTTCATCAAATTCAAAACCTTCTGCAAAGCAAAGTAAACAGTCAAGAAAACAAAGAGGCAACCCACGAAATGAGAGAAGATATTTGCAAATGACAGTACAGACAGAAGGTTGATATCCAGGATCTATAAAGAACTCTTCAAACTCAACCCACACAAAACAGATAATCATATCAAAAAATGGGCAGAAGATATGAACAGACACTTCTCCAATGAAGACATACAAATGGCTATCAGACACATGAAAAAATGTTCATCATCACTAGCCATCAGGGAGATTCAAATTAAAACCACATTGAGATATCACCTTACACCAGTTAGAATGGCCAAAATTAGCAAGACAGGAAACAATATGTGTTGGAAGGGATGTGGAGAAAGGGGAACCCTCTTACACTGTTGGTGGGAATGCAAGTTGGTGCAGCCTCTTTGGAGAACAGTGTGGAGATTCCTCAAAAAATTAAAAATAGAGCTTCCCTATGACCCTGCAATTGCACTACTGGGTATTTACCCCAAAGATACAGATGTAGTGAAAAGAAGGGCCATCTGTACCCCAATGTTTATAGCAGCAATGGCCACGGTCGCCAAACTGTGGAAAGAACCAAGATGCCCTTCAACGGACGAATGGATAAGGAAGATGTAGTCCATATACACTATGGAGTATTATGCCTCCATCAGAAAGAATGAATACCTAACTTTTGTAGCAACATGGACGGGACTGGAAGAGATTATGCTGAGTGAAATAAGTCAAGCAGAGAGAGTCAATTATCATATGGTTTCACTTATTTGTGGAGTGTAACAAATAGCATGGAGGACAAGGGGAGTTATAGAGGAGAAGGGAGTTGGGGGAAATTGGAAGGGGAGGTGAACCATGAGAGACTTTGGACTCTGAAAAACAGTCTGAGGGATTTGAAGAGGCGGGGGGTGGGAGGTTGGGGGAACAAGGTGGTGGGTATTAGAGAGGGCACAGATTGCATGGAATACTGGGTGTGGTGCAAAAGCAAGGAATACTGTTACACTGAAAAAAAAAAATTGGGGGTGCCTGGGTGGCTCAGTGGGGTAAAGCCTCTGCCTTCAGCTCTGGTCATGACCCTAGGCTCCTGGGATCGAGCCCCACATCGGGCTCTCTGCTCAGCAGTAAGCCTGCTTACTCCTCTCTCTCTGCCTGTCTCTCTACCTATATGTGATCTCTATCTGTCAAATAAATAAAATATTTAAAAATAAGTAAATAAAAATAAATTTTAAAAAAATTTCTTTTAAAGATACATGAAAAATGTGTAAATTTGTAAATGGAGATACAAACGAATCACACTAACATGGAACTTCTCATATACAACACATTTAAGTAGAAAAGTGCAAGATGACACCCACAAACTTCTAGGACTAAAAGAATGTGATCTGAAAGTGTCCATCCTGTCAGAAATATCATTTAAGATTCAAGGATACTTAGATGGTATTCTGCCTGAGGAAAACTAGAAATCAAATATAATACCCAGAGAGAGCTGAATCAGAATTGAGACCTCGAAGCATGAAACCGTAAGGATTAAAAAAGAAAGCAGCATGAGTACTTTATAGTTTTCTGAGTATAGATTCTGTGTCTCTTTGG
>NC_081568.1:123754697-123924120 GCF_022355385.1 Mustela nigripes
GTACCCCTGGGGATAAAAATATATGTTTATCAAAAATAAAAAATTAAAAAAAAAAAAAAAAAGAAGTGGGAGAAAAAAAAAAAAAAAGAAAGCAGCAGGGAGTAATAACCCTTGATGGCATAAGAATTTATAAAATAAATAAAGTTAGTATAAAATACAACAGTTGTTGGAATTAAAAATCATGAACAGTCTCAGGAAAACACAAGAATTTGCCTGCATGGGAGAGAACAGAGAGTTGAAAGGTGGGATAAATGGAGTAAGAACATTTTAGGCTTTCATTTGAGGGGGGAAATGAAAATAATTGAAAAGTATATAATTTCAAATCTTGAAAAGGTAAAATTATACTCCTCTATGTATAAAACTTTAATGATGATAAATGGAAAGAATGCAGCAGACCATAACACTTGTTTCTTTAACCTCAAATCAAACCAAGTAACCACTAACTGCCACTTCTTTCACAAGGCAAAAATACTGGTTTGACATTCTCAAATATAGCGCTCGCTTCAGCAGCACATATACTAAAATTAGAACGACATTCTCAAATATATATTTACAATTCAGTGATAACTGATTGATCCATTCATTACATGAGGAAAATGGGAAGGAATAATGATTGACTATAGCCCTAATGAGGGACCATTGAATATTTATATTGCCAATAAGAGAACTCATGTTCTTTCAACCATACTACTCTGGAGTAGTTCTCATTTACTCAAAGCATAATAAAAATAAATCTGAAATTATTTATTTATAAGAGCTATAACTATAGTAAATAGGCAAATAAAACTGCATCATGAAAATATCTGTATATATATATGCATATATTTATTCATGTGTATATGTAATATATACATATTTAGCTATTTATATGTGGAGGAAGGTATATGTGTGTGTACAGTGTTATTTTACCTTTAGAGCAGCTGGGAAATCTTTCCAACTTGTTCCAAAATTCTCCTCTGTGTGTTTTAAGGAACTATGCTTTTCCTGATGAGTCTGGCAAGTTCTTTCACTATGAATTTTTGCTGTACCTAAAAAAATAGTAAATGTACTTGCTCCATCACTTCATTTTTCATTTTTTTAAATGCCTACTTTTTAACTGACACACAGCTCTACAAATATATAAATTCTATAACATAAGAAGCCAGTTCCTCTATTTGTCAATCAAAATTATACAAATTATTGTGCATGTGTAATTTGCCTGGAGAGCTAGTATTATTCCTATTAGCTAAGGAAGTTCTAATCAGTCTAGAAATTAAACTGAGACAATTTTGTTCCAATGACATATTTATTCCCTTTATTTACAAATATCTCTTAAATGCTTTTCTTCCTTTAAAGTGGATCTCTTTTGCATCCATTATATATTAAACGAAGTATCTTTTCCTTTAGTCTCTTTAATCCTAACATGCTTTGCAGATGAAGTATTTACCATGTATTACCATGTCCCTTTGATTTTTAATAAGGGCGCTGTGAATAAATCTGAGAAGACAGTCAATATATGGAATTATACGTTTGATGGTCCAGGGTAGAAAGAAATCAATGAGTCATCTACTTCTACTCTGTCAACTTCTGCTCACTCTGAAAAGTTAATCATCTATCCTGTTACACGTGACAGTAGAAAGAAGTATTTACCTAATTTCTGCCTATAGAAAAATACTTTGATAGATAATGTATTTGAACTACATGATTATATACAAGCAAAATTTTACAGAGAAAGGAATGGATATTCTTTTCTATTAATCTTTTCTTTTCAGGCAACCTAATATTGAAATATGGTAAAAATGAGTACACTACAGTATTACTTTGGTGAAACTGAAAAAAGTATTTGTAACTCTCATCAACAAATAACATCAATGATTTAAGGCAGATTGATTGTTGGTTAGTGAGGAACTGAATGCAAACTAATAGTTTGAAAGATCCTATACCTTGCATATACATAAAGCAAGATTCCAGATAACACACAGGAAACAAATTTATTATTAAGTATATACACAATAATATGTTATTAACATGTTATATATTATTATAATATTCTATAGTACATATAATGATTAACATAGTTATTAATAATATATTATTAAGTATATATTTATATAGTAAAAAAGTGAATACATACAGTTTTACTGCTTTTGTTAACTGGAAATAAAGGAAAAACATGAGTAGTAAGAAAGCTACCCAAAGTTGTCTTTTCAAAAAGACAAATATTCAAAAGTTTGCGTAGACAGACAACTGAAATTCTATAAAACAATGAATTTTCTAGGGTTCTTAGAAATTATAAGCAACCTTTGGCCTACAATTAGAATAAAGCTCCTTGATTTTAAATAAAAACATGTTTACCTGGTAAGTGTTTTGGAAAGCATAAGAAAGGTATTATCAAAGACCAAGCAAAGAGCCAACACAGAAGAAATCCAATCCACCATGCCCCCAGCCATCGTGGATCATCTTCAGTGATAGCTATGCTATAGGACAGAAAAACAAAATATAAAAGTCAACTCTACCTTGTTCATTAAAATGCAGTTACAGTAAGTATATACTTTGTAATTCAAGTGCATATATAAGGGAATAGTATTATAATACCCAACATTTTAAGTTGAGTCATTGTGATGAATCAGACAACAGAGAGCAGGCATAAATGAGATCTATAAGAATAATGGTTCACAAAGTATTTCAAATGGCAATATGACACAGAAGTGCAAACTATTTAATAGTAAATACAGGTATGCTGAATATCTGAAAGCATACGTAGAATTTCTGAACATTGTTTACCTAACTTTGGCTAAGTTTTTCTTCTCTACTAACTGAATACCTCTTACAGCAAATCACTGATCTGTGTTAAATGCCCATATACTGTACTTCAATTAAGGCATACTTTTAAATGTAAAATTCATTTGTTTTATTTATTTACTCATTTACTGAGGTATAATTGACATACAGTATATTAGTTTCATGTATACAATATAATGATGTAATATTTCTATATATTACAAAATGATCACCACATTAAATCTATTTAACATTGGTCACCATATAGTACGGAATTTTTTTTCTTGTTTTGAGAACTTAAAGATTTATTCTCTTAGCAACTTTCAAATATACAATCCAATATTACTAACTATAGTTGCCATATTGTATATTACATCCCATGACTGAAATTTTTACAAGCAGAAGTTTGTACCTTTTGACTCCTTTTACTTATTTCTCCCTTTCCCCACCTATGGTAACCACAAATTTGTTCTCTGTATCTATAAGCTTTTGTGTTTGTATGTTTTTTTTAGATTCTACATACACATGAAATCATATAGTATTTTTTTTTCTCTGACTATAAAGTTCTTCTTAAAGTAATTTATTAACAGTATTTTATAATGATTCTCATAGTTTTTTTTTAATTTTTTATTTTTTATAAACATATATTTTTATCCCCAGGGGTACAGGTCCGTGAATCGCCAGGTCCACACACCCCACAGCACTCACCAAAGCACACACCCTCCTCAATGTCCATAACCCCACCCCCTTCTCCCCAGCCCCCTCCCCCCAACAACCCTCAGTTTGTTTTGTGAGATTAAGAGTCACTTATGGTTTGTCTCCCTCCCAATGCCATCTTGTTTCATTGATTCTTCTCCTAGTTTTATATCAATAGTTTTCCCCCCAAACATACCATTCCTACAACTCATGTAATTCTCCACTGAAATTAAAAACCTTTCTCAAAAACACAGCTCTCTGCTTCAAGAACTTTCTCTGCACGTCTTTTACACAGTCTCTAAAATATAACCTGGGACTAACAGCTCAAAGAACAAATCAGGAATCTATCACCACATTTTCTTATTCGTTACTCAGAGTCACACAGAGGACTATGCAGTTCTGATTCCTAGTGGTAAAATGAGAAAATATGGCCTCGCCAAAATTTACCAACTTCTCTATATTCAGGAAAAAGCGAAGGTAACTTGGTGGTTAAAAGAAGAATTTGGGGGTCAAAAAGATCAACTTGAATTCATGCCTCAGCCATGTATCAATTACTTATTGGATTATTAAAAGGATTAAATTAAGTGGTATGTAAAATAAAGTAACACACAAAACCTATGACATACAGAAAATAGTATGGGATAAATAAACATTACCTATTATTATCCTCTATTGCCACATTTAAAACCACACAATTGTGACTCCCACGACCATATCAGAACTACTACAGAACTTGGTCTAAGGATCATAAACTCTTCAGGCTTTTCAGGTTATCTATATCCAGCTAAACCTACTAATAGCACAACCAATTTTGATTAAATTCTTCTTTCTGAATAATGTATGGGGCCCTAGATGTGCATTTTGAAAATTTCACAGGTAACTTTTAAGCATCCTTATTTATGAATAAATGCATTATACTAGGAGGTGGTACAGCATTAATTCAGGAAGTAATGCAGCTAAAACATTATAGAAAAATTGTGTGTATTCAGGTTTTTTTCCTGAAAAAATCCCTCCCTCTAGCTGAGGAAATTCTTTGGAAATGTTCTATGATGTTAACATTATTAAAATAAAATAAATTTAAATTAAAAATATAGATAATGCCTTGCCTTTGTCCCATACCCACATCAATGTACAAGGATAGCAGCTGTCCTCCCAACACATAGCCAACAGCAGGGCCTAATATTGACATAGAATAGCCAATTCCTAGAAGAACAAAGACATGGAAAAATAGTCAACTGTACATGCTATGAATGTCTTACCGTAGTACAGAAAGATATATTTTACAATAGAAAAATTGAAATGATTAGAATTACAACAAAATTACACATATTTTCGGTAAAAAAGAATACAGTCTGAATGGTACCACTTGTTAAGTCAAGGAGCTTAAAAATATTTTTAAAATAAATACAACTATAAAATACATTTTAAATATAAATATATATGTAATTCAGTGTAAAAGTTGTTAGACTATAATAATTTCAATAAACCCAACAACTATAAATTCAAGGAAAATTACATTCTGTTAAATGGCAGCAAGAGGTAGTACATCTACTTTTTGGATGATGATAATTACTGTTTACAATTCTTATGGAAGAAAATACTGTGAAATGAGAAGCCTTCTCTACTGTGTACATACTCTAAAAGCAATATGTATTTTGCACTCCAACAGCTGATTTTAAAACATGGACCTGGTGATTAGCCTGTTTCATAAAAGTAAGCCACTAATTTAAACTATGCACTTAGGAAATCTTCCATTTCTACTTGTAGCAGAATTAAATTGACCTTATTTCTCTTGGATATTTAAAATTTTGCCATATGTAACATTTAAATTTCTGCAAAAAATTATGCTTACATTAGTATCTTTATATATTACCACCTTCTGAATTTTTTATTAACTGTTAAGATTCTCATTCACATACACAAAAGACCAGAATCTATCATACCCAAAGCTAAGCATATGTCAATGATAAAAATGACTATGTACTTGACCAAGTTTCCAAAGTAGAGTTCATGCAAGATGATTTTTTGAAGGACCACTGAGCCAAGATTCTGGAAAGGTCCAAAAAACTGGGACTGATTATTTCCTGGGCATATTTGCTGATTCCACAAAAGGCACTGGAAAGGTTAGCAATCCTTGCTAGTCTCTAGGAAGTAGGGACACCAAAGTTGCAGTTCAGTGCTGCTAATTTGGGAGTTATACCTTATAAACTGTCCCCATCCTACATTTTATATTGGCACCTAGGAAGCTATACTCTAAAAGTAAGGGTGAGTTAGAAGTAGACTTGCCCACTAAGTAAGTACAGCTTTGCTTCAAATAAACTAATTCTGTGAAGTTACATAGAGGGGATCCCAAATCATATTCCCAAATATATCAGAGATTGGTAATTTATTAAAAAAACACACAGAGTGGGGTTTGGAAAAAAAAACTATAGTATAAAACACCTTTGTCAGAGTTAAAATGAAAGAGATACATAGCAGATTACTCAAAACTGAACTGAGGATTACCAAACTGGACAAATCAATTAGGTCAGTAAAAACTTACCGAGAAACACAAAAAATATAAACAGAAGGTAAAAAATATAGAAAAGAACAAGATATGAAGAATACATTTTTTAAAAGTTTTAGCATACATTTAAGTGGAGTCCCAAGAGAGGAGATAATAGGATAGAAGTCATATTTAAATGAATAATCATAGGAAATATCCTAAAGCCAATAACAAATACCAAACAACATATTTATGAAGTCATAAGAATCCACACAATGAGTTAAATAAAAGGAATTTTACACCTATACACATCATATAAATAAAACCAATGAAAATCAAATGCAAAGTGAAAAATCTTCAAAGAGCAAACCTATATTAAACAGTGGAAGTGAAAAGACAAAGGAACAGTATTTTTAAAGTACTGAAAAAAAAAAATCAATGGCCAACTAGTCATCTATTCCTAGTGAAAATATTCATCAGGGAAAAGCATTTTAAAAAGACTATTTTTAGTTAAAGGATTCTAGGATATCTATGATGAGCAGGTATGTGGTAAAAGTATCAATTAACATTAGAATTTCATAAAATCAAGTTTACATATAAGGTCATTAGTAGATGAATAATAAAATAACATATAGCTAGGAATTTGAGAGGGAAGAAATCAAATAATATTAGATTATCCAAAAGAAAGAAAAAAAGAGCAAGAAATAAGAACATGGAACAATTAGGAAGCACAGGTTAAAATGAAAGATTTAAACACAAAATAACATTAAATGAATTAAAATGTTCAATGAAAGAACAAAGGGAAACCCAGGGAAAGCATCAAAGAAATAAAGGAATAAAGAGCGAATGACCTGCAAAAGTCCATGAAGATAGGTATGTCACAAATTCATTCTAAAAATGAGCAGATTGTGACCATTTTCATTTTGCCCGTTTTGCCTTGTTATGCACAAAATGTGTTTCATTGTTTCATAGAAGAATGTATGCTATCAGTAATAGATGTTGTTTTAAAAGAAAGAACGGTGGACGATTTTGAAAGTGGGGAAATTAAAAGTTATAAAAAAGGAAGGATTTCATGCAAAAAACCTAAGTATCTAGTGAAAAATATGGTTATCTGAAAGTGAAAAGAACCGTTTAAGATACTGTGATTAAGATAAGCATTTATATCTTCCATAACAGAAAAATAAGAGATAAAACTAAAATGAGTTTTGCAGTTTTATTGCTTTTGTTTTTTTTCCTTTACTCAAAAAAACTGCCATTTGATGAGTTCCTATAGTATAGGAAAGACTTAACATAGAGGCCTGCGACTGTTAACTTTAGAAAGCCATGTTGGCAAGGTTGGCCCTTGACTAGCGTTTGGGATTTAACTGTCCAGAGGGATGCCACCATTCCACAACTAATAAGGGTGACTCACTGTGTGGGCTTTGCATAAACAATGTGCTGACCACCTGTATTCCTTTTGAGTCTAGAACTTTGATAGATGCAAGGCAGAGTGTCGCAATAGGATCAACCCCCAATAAAATCCCTGGGCACTGAATCTCTAGTGAACTTGTGATTTAAAAAATTTGAGATATATATATATGTATACATACAT
This sequence comes from Mustela nigripes, assembly GCF_022355385.1. NCBI lineage: Eukaryota > Metazoa > Chordata > Mammalia > Carnivora > Mustelidae > Mustela > Mustela nigripes. Next base: position 123,762,230 of record NC_081568.1, read on the forward strand.
GTATGTATACATATATATATATCTCAAATTTTTTAAATTTGTATGTATGTATACATATATATATATCTCAAATTTTTTAAGATATATATTGTTAACTTAGCAAATACATACATGTATGTATACATATATATATATCTCAAATTCACTGCCGGCAGGATTAATTGCAAGCTGTATGGCTCCGCTCGGGGGAGCTAAATCTTGGCAGGCTGCACCCAGTTTTTGTCTGTACTTTGCCTCCTGCATCTTCTCCCCTTGCTGATTTTGCTTGGTTTCCTTATGCTGTAAGTATAAGTATGATTTTATGCTGAGTCAGTCTTCCTACAGATTTATGGAGTCTGGGATGGTCCTGTGGGCCTCTATCCCACCAACCGTGTTTAAATAATTTTTGAAAAACTTCCTATTCTGTGTGTTATCAAAACATAAAGATTAAAATTGCCTTATCAGGTGTATTGATCAGAAGAGCACTTCAGAAAGGAAATTTATTGAACTGGGAGACTGGAAAACATCACCACTAGCTAATTGAAATAAATCATTGTTAACTTAGCAAATGCAAGAAAAGCTGTACAGATCAGCTGGGAGATCAGAGAGAGAGAATCAGAGCTTGCTGAGAGACCAAGGCAAACGAGTACAGAAAATAAACAGAAGTGTAGTCGTTTTCACATTATGGAAGAGCCTACGTAGATTTAATAGTCTCTGTCAGGGCTATGTTGAATGCATTGGACTTCCAGGGACGATGACAATAGGTTCTTGCTATAGGCTGAATGTCTGTGTTCCCCCTACCCCCCCTACCACAAAAGACTCCTGTTGAAACCTAATCCCTAATATGGTGTGAGAAGGTGGGACCTTTGGAACAGATTACATGAGACTGGAGACTTCATAAATGAGATTAGTGCCCTTATAAGAAGATACTCCAGAAAGCCCTGTCCTCCCATGTGTCATGTGAGGACACAGGAAAAAGATAAACTGTCTATAAGGTAGGAAGGAGCCTCACCAGACACTGAATCTGTGGGTACCCTGATCTTAGACTTTTCAGCATCCAGGGCTGTGAAAAATAAAATTTCTATTGTTTATAAGTCAACTAGTCTAGGATATTCTGTTTTGGCAGACTGAAAGAACTAAGACAGCCCCCTTTATTAGAATAATAAACTGATAAAATGAAATGTGAAACACAGTCATTTTAGGCCAGGCCATGAATAGCCTAGTAAGCTCTACCCTGCAAGAGTATAGAGAAGGAATTTAAGAAAAATTTAAGCTACCAAAAATTAGATTCCCTGCCCCCATGAATTGAGCCATATATAAAAAGGATTGATCGGAAATGAAAAATTCCACAGATTTTTGAGTACTATCTTGTCGTTTCTTTTGTGGATTCTAGTCAGGTCCATGTAGGATGTAGTAAATCAGGTAGAATGGGAGAGCTCCATCCCCCACCCTGTGTAAATTAGCCAGAACTCAAGTAATCTAGACAGCCTACTGCTTGGATGGCACTTCTAGGAAGGCTGGGGTGCCAAGAACAGGAAACAGAGCAGGAAGTCAACAAAATTCATAACTGCATTCAACCAAAGGACATATGTCAGTAAATAATGAAACAAAAACAGTAATATTGCTATATCTGCCATCTATTGGGAATCTAATGGAAAGACCCATGAAATTACAACTAACTTTTTAAATAAGCTTCTATTGTGTTTTTACTTATAAATTAAACAAGCAATAAAATGAAGTGCTACTGAAACAACAGGACAGAGAAAACTTACCAATGTAGAGAGAAGATTTGTGTGTGGGCACAGACTCATCAATAAAGGCTGTTCCTAGGGTATAGAGAGGAGTTCCTCCTGTTCCCAGCAACAGTTGTCCCAAGATGAAGACATACAAGTAGTTAGAAAGCGAAGAATTTGAAGAGTTACAATTGGTTCTATTCCTTGTTGCTATGCAAGTACCTTTGAGGAGGAAAAAATTAAATTGTGAATTTATGGAAATTTGGCTAAAAATTGAAATATCTATTTTTATCAATTATACTTGCCTAACAGAACCATCTTTATTTCCTTCAATCACTTCATTTTGATTAAACTGTTCTTAAAATATATACATTACTTAAGAAAATTTAAGAAATATGTTAAAATTTAGCAATGTAAAATAAAACTGAGAAACGTTACTTTAACAATCAAAATTAACAAATTTGGGGGTAAGTTGAAATAAACACAACTGAAGCAAGCTGTGCCTGGGAAGGAATTTTCAAATAATGGGAAAAACAAAACAAAACACAAAAAAACTAGCTTTTATTTTTCTTTCCAAGTCATAAATATAGTATGACCAGCATACTGAATTATCAATCAATACCCTGAACACATGTGAAAAGCGTACTTAGGTTATATGACATTTTGGTCAAAATGGTAATTTCTTAATATTCACTACAAAGCCATAATACTTGAAGTTATGTCTAGTTCTTTCTTATAGCTCAAACTAGTTTACTAAATTTATTTTTTGAAGCAAACTTTGGCCCTATAGAATATTCTTCTGAATATCATCAAAGGAAAAATTGTTACTTTTAAGATTTCATTAAAATCTTAAAAATCACAAAGTCTGGAAATTATAGTAAACCCATATTTCCTAAACTCACCTGATAATATTAATGAATAAAAGTGTTTGATAAAATATATTCCCAGCACCTTCTTTCCCTTTGAAGCTGGTAGTATCCAGGAAACTGCATTTTAACAACAGCCTTAGATGATTTTCATTTCCTTAATATCAGATCAAGATGTATTACTTCCTGAAGAGTGAGATGAGTAAGACCTCCAAAGCACCAATCTTGAAGACTCTTTAACTGGTCCATGGTCATCAGATTTTCAGATGTAAATTTTACATGTAAAAAACTTACTCTTTTAACTTAAAATGTAAAATATACCCTACAATTTAAAATATACCCTATAATATGCCCTTTTATAATCTGACTATTATACGAGGTTGATGATAATTTATATTATCAGATAATCAGCAGATAATTTATATTCATAACCAGGCCAAGTCTGCATTATTTGTCTTACCTTCCTGGCCATGTCAGACATTTGACCTGTGACTTCTGGTTTCAATATTCACTTTTCTGGAGGTAGCAGATTGTACTAAGAATGATCTCTTATTATTTGATACCCTGCACAATTAAATCTACTGACACGTATTTCTTGGTTTATTATTTTTTTCCCATTTCTTTTTATAGTAGAGAAATATCTCTTTGTAGTAATCTACTTGATATTTTGACCATGTGGGTATGCTGTGGGGTTCTGGTGTTTGTTTTTTCCCCAGAGGAAGTAGTCCATGAGGTTTCAACATGTTTGTTTAAGTAAATTTTAAATAGCACAGAAAGAGACGAAGAGAAATACAAAACTCTCCCTTCCCCCTGCTTGCCTCTACCTGATGCTCTCCCCTGTAACTCAGATGGAGGTAATGACCACTGCCAACAAACAGTTCCTTTTATTTTTTTTTTCAGATATTTTCTCACACATTCACACATCTTATATCCATTTACTTTTTTTTACACAAGTATTGTCATACTAAACATACTATTCTCATGCTCAACAACTTCCAGATTTCACTCTTGTGCTGACATCCTTGATGTTGGAATTTAACTGTATTTAAATTTCTTTGTGGGCTGCCATAACATCCCATAGCATAAATGTCGTATATCTTAATCCACAACTTACACATAATAATTAGTAACATAACATTTATTCTTATTATATTGTACATATATTTAGGTCATTACAAACATATTGTGACAAGCATTTTAAAAAATTTCCTTGGCATATTTATGCAAGCCTAACTGTAGTACAGTTTCTAAAAAGTGGAAATGCTAGGTCAAAGTGTGTAAATATTTGTATTTTGATATTGCCAAATGCCTTATCAAAAAGTAAACAGATATGCAATCACACCAGCAATGCAGCAACACTTTGCATAATAAAATTAAACTACTTCCAATCTCTCTGTTTAAACAAATACATGCACATGTGCGTGTACATATTTTTTTATTCAATTTTTTAGGATCATCAATACAATGAAGCATTTCTTATATGTCTATTGGCCACTTGCATATATTTTCTATAAATTTTTCAAATTTACTTCCTAGGTTCCGACTTTGATATCTGACTTAATGAAAGTCTTGCCTTCTCCAAGAGTACACATAAGTTAACATGATTTTACCATAGAATTTTTCTTACTTTAGAGATGACCCCAGAACAACGCAGGTGTTGGGGCACTAGTCCCTGCACAGTCAGAAATCCATGTATAACTTTTGACTCCCCCCAGAACTGAACTACTAATGGCCTGCTGCTGAAAAGAACCCTTACTGATAAATAGTTGATTAGCACATATTTTGTATGTTTCATGTATTAGGTACTAAAGTCTTACAATAAAGTAAGCTACAGGAAAGAAAATGTTAAGAAAATCATAAGGAAAATACATTTATAGTAAGTACTGTACTATATTTATCAACAAAAAACAACAACCCTGTGTACAAGTGGACCCAACACAATTCAAACTCAGGTTTTTGTGTTTCTCAACTGTATTTTTAATTCATATGTAATACAGTTTAGTGGGAAAAAATTGGAATGTAGTATTCTGTCTGATTAACCAAATTTAACCAAATTAAATGTCTTGGGTATGGGTTTACTTTTGGATACTGTTTTTTGTGACTGATCTTTGCAGTCTTTCTCTGGACCAAATCCCTTGTAATTACTTCAGTTGTCTAGGCTTTGAGATACCAACATGTTATCCCAGTTATGACCTATTTCACAGAACTACATGAAAAGCCTGGTAACAATTAACATCATCTTGTATCATTTTTCCCAAGTAAACAAGGCCTAAGATCTACTTACGAAAACTACTATATCCAATATATTACTCTCTATATTATTTCTGAATAATTTCTACTGCTTTTCTTAGAATTGATAAAAAGAAATGACATATCAAGCCATAGAAAGGCTTGGATGAATCTTAAATACATATTGCTAAGTGAAAGAATCCAACCTGGAGAGGTGGGGTTAAGACCTCACAGTAGTAGGAAGATCCTATGCTTGCCTCCTCCCTCCAACACAGCTAGATAAAAATCAAATCATTCTAAACACCCAAGTAATCAGAGAACGGAGAAATCGAAATGCACAGCTAAAGGGAGAAAAGGCCACAACAAGGAAGGTGGTTAGCATGGAGATGAGACAGTGACTTTGGGGAGGAGGAAGGAACCCTGATGATGGAGAGTGGAGACAGAGAGAGAGGGAAAGACTGAGAGAAAGAGAAAGGGAGCAAGTGCACACAGCATGCAGGGGATCTCACATGAAAAATACTTCCCCCAAACCAATACCAGGGAAAATGAGAGGCACGGATTATTTTGAGTTTTCACAACCAGTGTAACTCAAAAACTGGAGTTTTAGAAATCCATGCCACTGTCAGAGTGGAGCCCAACCAGCAGAATAGTGCTTCTGGGGGTGGAGGGGGAGGAGGAAGATGGGGGAGAGCAGAGGCCTGGAAGCAGATATCGTAATATGATGACCCCCTGGGACAAACTGGGGGAGACAGTTATTCCTTGGAGTGCATGTGGGAGAGGTGGCATTACATCTCAGGGGACAAATGTGACAGAGGGCACCACTGCGCTGCCCTTAGCAGAGGGGCACAGACACACCCACTGAAAGCAGCTACTCTGGACACCAGCTTTTTGCTCTGCTTTTCTCTGAACTCCAAGCTCCTGTGAATTGGTCTGGGACAAACTGGCACCAGCCACAGCGTAGGGAGACCCTCCTTCAGAAGACCAAACATAGTCTGTGTTGAGCTGGATCCCTAAAGTTTAGAGTTTTGAAAGTCAGCTGGCATGCCTAAGATAAAACACAGTGCAGTGCACTGCTGGGAAGGCAGACAGTCTGGACACAGATAGGGTGAAGGCAGGGACCTGAGGAATGCCTGGGACACATAAGGAGAGAGTGACCCCTCTTCTGCGAGGGCTTCCCAAACAGCATTAGGCACAAACTGTGAAGACCAGGGAGGGGGCTGGCACTATTTTTCTCTGTCCCACATCACCATGGGCTGACTTAAGCAAGCAGAACAGCACCAACAGTGAAGGCCTCAGCCGCTTACACAAAGCCCCACCATCCTGCGCTGTGCAGGTGATTCTTTACAAGGGCAAGTGTGCCTGAGAACCAGAGCAGCAGAAAACCAGCACCCCTCCCCCAGGAGACTGGGATGAACCTCCCACAGACATGAAGTCCACTGACCACAGAATGCTGCAAAGCTTCAGCCCTAGTGGAAACAGGATCCAGTCCCTTTTAACAAGCAGCCCATAACACACCTGGTTAAAACTCTCCACACTTTGGACAAGGACCAAACATTCCCACTGCTGGCAAGGATAAACTCTGCAGAAGAATGACCTGAGGGAAAGAGCAGCCAAAACACGGCAACAGAGTGCACACAACATACACCAGAAACACTGCCTAATGTCCCAGGTCCTGGAGATTACAGGCCCTCTTCTTCATAAAGCTATTACTCTCGAGAGCAGGAAACATAGCAGGCTTTCTTAACACAGAAAAGAAGACAGACACCTAGATAAAATGCCAAGGAAGAGGAATTCGTCCAGAAAGAAATAACAATAAAAGGTCATGGCCAGGGATCCAATCAGAACAGATTTAAGTAATATGACTGACCCAGAATTTAAAACAACAATCATAAGGATACTAGCTGGGCTTCAGAAAAGCAAAGAAGACACCAGGGAGTCCCTTACCACAAAGATAAAAGACCCCAAACTGGTCAGGCTGAAATAAAAATGCTATAACCAAGATGCAAAGCCAAATGTATGTAATGAGCACAAGGATGGAAGAAGCAGAGAAACAAATCAGTGATACAGGAAACTCAGTGACTACATAAAACATAGTAACATTCATGTCATAGAAGTCCCAGAAGAAGATGGGGGAAAAGAGGCAGGAGGTTTATTTGAGGAAATGATATCTGAAAACTTCCTTAATCTGGGAAGGAAACAAACACCCAAATCTAGGAGGCACAGAGAACTCCCACCAAAATCACCAGAAGCTGGCCAACACCAAGATACATAATAGTAAAATTTGCCAAACACAGGAAAAAGGAAAAAATCCTAAAAGCAGCAAGGCAAAAAGAAATCCCTAACTTCCAAGGGAAGGCATATAAGGTTTGTAGCAGACCTATCAACAGAAACCTGGCAGGCCAGAAAAGAATGGCATGATATACTCAACATACAGAATGGGAAAAAATACGCAGTCAAGAATACTTTATCAAGCAAGATTGTCATTCAGAATGTGAAGGAGAGATAAAGAATTTTCCAGAGAAACAAAAACTAAAGGAGTTCATGACCACTAAACCACCCTACAAGAAAGACTAAAGAGGACTCATTGAGTTGGAAAGAAAGACCAAAAGCAACAAGCACTAGAAAGGAACAGAGAAAATCTCCAGAAACAATGACCTGATAGATAACACCATGGCACTAAATTCAAATCTATCAATAATCACTCTTAATGTAAATGAACTAAATGCTCCAAAAAAAGACAGTGGGTAACAGAATTAAAAAAAAAAAAAATAAGACCCATCTAATATGCTTCCCATATAAGAGACTCTTTTAGACCTAAAGACACCTGCAGATTGAAAGTGAAGAGATGGAGAATGAACATCAAAAGAAATCTGGAGGGGTACCTGGGTGACTCAGTTGTTAATTGTCTGCCTTTGGCTCAGGTCATGATCCCAGGGTCCTGGGATTGAGCCCCACGTCTGCTCCCTGCTTGCCAGAGAGCCTGTTGCTCTCTCTCACACTCCCCCTGCTTATGTTCCCTCTTTCACTGTCATTATCTCTGTCAAATAAATAAATCTTTAAAAAGAAAGAAAGAAAGAAAGAAAGCTGGAGTAGGCATACTTGTGTCAAACAAACTAGATTTTAAACCAAAGACTGTAACAAGACATGAAGAAGGGCACAATATCATAATAAAGGGATCTATCCAACAAGATCTAACAATTGTAAATATTTATGCCCCCATCTAGGAAGCATCCAAATATATGAAACAATAACAAACGTAAAGAAACTCATTGATAATAACACAATAATAGTAAGAAACTTTAACACCTCACTTACAACAATGAACAGATCATCTCAGCAGAAAATCAACCAAGAAACAATGGCTTTGTATGACACACTGGACCAGGTGACTTAACAGATGTATTCAAAACATCTCATCCTAAAGCAGCAGAATATACATTCTTTTCAAGTGCACAGGAGGCATCCTCCAGAACAGACCACATACTGGGTCACAAATAGGCTTCAACCAGGAGAAAAAGACTGAGATCAGACCATGCACATTTTCCAACCGCAGCTTTATGAAACTTGAAGTCAACCATGAGAAAAAAATTGGGAAGACCACAAATACATGGAGGTTAAAGAACTTCCTACTAAAGAATGAATGGGTCAACCAGGAAATTAAAGAAGAAATAAAAGAAATACATGGAAACAAATGAAAATGAAAACATGATGGTCTAAAACCTCTAAGATGCAGCAAAAGCCGTCATAAGAGGGGAGGATATACCAATACAGGGCTACCTCAAGAAGCAAGAAAAATCTCGAATATACAACCTAACCTTACACCGAAAGGAACTGCAAAAGGAACAGTAAATGAACCCTAAAGCTAGCAGAAGAAAGGAGAGAATAAAGATTATTGCAGAAATAAATGATACAGGAAAAAAAAAAGTGATAGAAAAGATCAATGAAACTAGGAGCTGGTTCTTTAAAGGAATTAATAAAATTGATAAACCCCTAGCCACACATATCAAAAAGAAAAAAGAAATCATCAGTGGGAGAGGAGATACCACAATCAACACCAGAGAAATACAAACAGTGACAAGATTTCATTGAATCATCAAGAATACCAGGAAAAATTATATGCCAACAAATGGGGCAGTCTGGAAGAAAAGGGATGAAAAGTTTGAAGTCAAGGAGGGCTTCTCTGAGCTATTGCTGGCTTTAAAGATCGAGATGACCATATGCCAAGGAATGCAGAGAGCTTCTAGAAGCTGACAGCAACACCCAGTGATGACTGTCAAGGAAATGGAGATCTCAGTTAAACAATCCACCAAAACCATTACTTTCAACAATTTAATGAGCCTGGAAAAGGAGCTTCTGAAAAGCTGCAAATGAGATAGTCAGCTGATGCCCTGAGTTTCAGACTCTGAGCAGAGAATCCAGCTGAGCTGTGCCAGACTCTTGATCCACAGAGACAGTAAGATAGAATTACTGTGCTGTTTCAAATTCAGTTTGCATAATATGTTCTGCAGCAATAAAAAACTAATACAAACATCTTACAAAAAGTTAACCAAGGAAGAATTTGCTTCCTTGAAGGGTGAATAAAAACCAAAAAGGAAAGGCAAAACACATGGCAGAATAGTCTCCACAAAAACGTCACTATGATGTAGATTTTTAAATTACTGTCGTTCCATGCTTTAAAAGTGATCATAACAATTGCTTCTTAAAATCAAAAACTGAAAATGAGGATTAAATAAGCTCATAAATGTGATGAATAAGAGAAGAAAAAAATAAATGGAAAAAATTCAAGGCAAGACATGAAATAAAATGAAAACTGCCATAGAAATGAAAGTCACATCAAAATGGGCAAAAGAAAACAGGACTCTAAGAATTACGAGGAGAATACATATCCATGACTTGAGAAATATGAACAAAATTAAATAAACCAAAACTAAGACTTAAAAGATTTGAGAGAAAATTATAGAAATGAGGTCCAGACAAAGAAAATCAAACATGTGCATAATCAACCAGAATAGGAAAAAGTATATACTTTGAGGTAAAACTTAGGAAACTTTTCTGAAATAAATGAAGACCAATCTATAATTTAAAAGGCATAAGGCACCCCAGGAAAATTTGATGCAGGGCTTTCAAGACTATTCCCTTATAAAGTTAACAGATTTTAAAGATGAAGAAACACTTGTGCCATCAAGAAAAAAGATAGTCACTTATGTAGAGGGAAATAAAAAACACTTAATTGGCATCAGACTTCTCTAGAGCAACATATCTCATAAAGCAAAGGAAATTATTTTTAAAAAGTAATCAGTGAAAGAAAAGGTGACTCATAAATCTTAAACTATCATTCAAGTATAAAGGCAAAAGACAAATAAACACATTATAAATCTCAAGGAATTACCCCTTCCTGAAAAAAACAAAAACAAAAACAATAACTACTAGAGGGTTCAGTTCAGCCTACCAAGAAATACTTCATTCTGAGATGCCATTGGAGACATGAAGATTATTCATCCTAAGTAATATTAAATAATTTATTATATTGCACCTGTTCTAAAACAGATTTTTAAAATAGCTAGGTTTACCTATGATGTGAATTCTGCAGTATTATTAGTTGAAGAAAGTGCCTGAACCCATAATTTCAACATCTAATGAGAAATAAAACAATTCCTGGCAAAACACATTCAACACTAATTTAAAAACATTGTTTTGACAGTACACCACAAGAGGGAGTGCCTGCGCTCTTCATGAGCAGAGGGAATGTGGCCAATAAAACTAAGGCTTAGAACTTGCGTAAGGGACAAACCAGTGTTCAGTCCTACCCACTAACCTGTGCAGATACTAAAGGTAAAGGAGAAAATGAAAATCTATATACCTGGACATTTATAAGTTAAATATCAAACTTAGTCCAATCCTCATCCCCACTCAGAGGCTCACAGCCTGCTTCTCCCCAGGCATTTACCTTCAAAACCTGGACGTTAAGAAATCACGTTTTCCTCTGGGCCCATCCTGCTGCCAAGGATAGGGCAAAATGCTGCAGGCTGAGATGGGATTTCACTCCCCCAGTCACAGGGGGAGTGGCAGGCAGAGGGAGAAGCAGGCTCCCTGCTGAGCAGGGAGCCCAATGCGGGACTCTATCCCAGGACCCCGAGATCATGACATGACCCAAGCCGAAGGCAGCTGCTTAACCGACTGAGCCACCCAGGCATCCCTAGAACCATATTTCTAATGCCAAATTTCTAACTTAAATGTCTTAAACAGAACTCATCATTCTCAAAAAACCATCTTGTCTGCCTCATTTCCCTGTATGTTTATGTTTTTTAGTTATCAAGCTTAAAACATGAGAATCACTCAACATTATATTCCTTTCCTAAAATGACCACACCATATGCTTTTCCCACTGTAATCATATCCGTTGTTCAAGTCCAGCTCAATTTCCACGTCTCCCAAATTGCCCAAAGGAAACGCTATCTTTATTTACTATTCTCTTTCTCCATTCAGTGACAATGAACCCTGATTTAACTGCCTGTATAACTCACCAGGTTCTTGCTTATCATGCTTTGCTTACATTCGATCCTCACTTATGTTAACAGCCATAATAGTGATCATCTTATGCAAGATCCTTACCTATCATGTATTATCTAATTCCCAGAAACAACTTTTGAAGGAGGTACCATTACGTTCCACATTTTACAGATAGGCAAAATCAAGATTAGATTATCTACTTCCAAAATCTCTACGACTAAAGAGCCTAAGTACATAACAGATTCATCGCATGGTTAATGGTGACATAAAGTAAAATTAGTTGGTTATTTAAATAGCTTGCGATGTAAATTCAAAACATTTCTATAAGGGTTTCTATCAACATAAAATAAGGAGAAAAACTTAATATAATTTCTAACAGCCAATCTACTTTTCTAAAGTAAGTGGCCATAACTCACTACAAGATAAGAAAAGTAGAATCCAGGGTACCTGGGAGGCTCAGTCAGTTAAGTGGCTGCCTTTGGCTCAGGTCATGATCCCAGGGTTCTGGGATTGAGCCCTGAATCAGGCTCCCTGCTCAGCAGAGAGCCTGCTTCTCCCTCTCCCTCTCTCTGCCACTCTCCCTACTTGTACTCTCTCTCAATCTCTCTGTCAAATAAATAAATAAAATCTTTAAAAAAAAGAAAAAGGAAAGAAAAGTACAATCCGACACACCATGAATCCCATAGGAATGACCACAAAGGCATAAAACCCTTTTTTAAAAATTAGAAAACTCTATGTATAATCTTATACCAAGAAATTTGAAAATGTCTTGAAACTATTGACTTTAAGTTATATAAAATTTGTATATATCTATGATTCTGGAATAAATTGAAATGGGAATCAGAAGTCTACCTCTAAATATTTTTTCTGGAGAATTTATGTCAAAGCTCAACCAAAAACAATCAACCCTTGTATATTATTTAAACTATTCCTATATAGAGAAGAAAATACAAAGTTTCCCAATTTGTTATAAAGTATTAGCACTACTCCATTTCAAAACAGTAGTCATTTGTGGGGTGCCTGTGTGGCATAGTCACTAGGGCTTCTTACTCTTGGTTTGGGTTTGGGTGTTGTTCTCAGGGTCATAGGATTGAGCCCCACCATGGGCTTGTGCTTGGCTCAAGGGTCTACCTGGGATTCTCTCCCTCTGCCCCTCCCCCTACTCTCTTATTCTCTCTCTCTCTCTCTCAAATAAATAATAAAATCTTAAAAAAAAAAAAAAAGTCACTTGTAAAGAGGAATGTTAAATCAAAATGTTTTTTGAAAGACGATAAGGCTAGAAAATATGTATGCATTTTTTTAATGTATCACAGAAGATTGAAGTAGAATACAGACAAAAAGGATAACTGGGGGAAAATTAACATTTTTTATGGGTATGGATTTTTTACAAAGACAGAGTTAAAGGGAACAAATAGTAAGTGCCAGTACCACTAGGCAGCTGCCAAAACACTACAAAAACTGTAGCTTAGTTATATAAAGGCACACAGTAACTTATGCACCAACTCTGGTGGGGAACATACCAGGAAAGTAAGTAAGTACTACGACCTCTTTCTTTCCAATATGCAAACTCCCATTGGCTAAACCCAACAAGAATCCTGGTAGCAAAGTACTAAGGCAACATAGTCCATGGGCCTTACTCTATTAAACTGGATGATAAAATGAATGACAGATCTGGAAAGACAAACAGAGAATATCCATTCAGGACTATCCATTTCTTGTGGGGTATTTTTGGTATCTTAGCATCCATTTTTATCTTTGTCCAGATGAGAAACACTATCTTCAACACAAGAAATCCACAAGAATCTATCACCAAAACATCATCATGGGGTAACGTCAATCCAGCTATTATCCTACCTGAAACCAACACTAAAATGTTGGTCCTCATCAGTGGTCTTCATGTAACAGGCAGAGGAAAATAACAGCAGGACAATTAACAAGCTCCATAGTTCTTCCTTCTAGAGTTGGTCAGAAAGACCGAGTTGACAAACATTGCTTCCTTTCCTATCATCCAGGTTTTGTTCCCTTTACCTCCTGCCTGTACCTCAGCTGGTCTAGGATTTTACAGAGCATTTATAAGTCTTCAGCTCTTTTATCTCTGTTTGGTTGCCATAGTTATCCTTTAACAAGTACTATTGAGTGTGGGAGTGTTAAGAGGCACTCAAGTAAATTCCCTCAGTCCAAAATATATTTTTTGGAGATACTGTATAGAAACAACACAATTTCCCCTGAGTAACTAGGACCTATCACTTCTGCCAGCTCAGTGACCATCTTCTCTTCCTGTTGATTGTTTAATATAAATATATTTATACACACACACACACACACACACACACACACACACACATATATATATATATATATATATATATATATAAAATTAGGGTACAGTCTAGGCTTTGACTTTAAGGGAATAATGACTGGGTTATCTGATGAAAGCTTTTTATCTCCGGAGGCTAGGACTCAACAAGACCAAGGCAGAAAGCAAAAATCCCATAAATGGAATTTTAGATACAGTAAGAAGAGGCACTAGTCCTTTGGTACTCTCTAGCTCCTTACCTATGCATTCTGTCTATAAAGGATCCAGCAAAACAGAGTGGTTTCTGCCTTATTTAACACATGTATCACGTTCTAAGAAAATTCTGTTCTACAAATTACAACACAATGAACACCATCCCCGCAAGTCAGTTGTTTCTGGGTTTAGGGTACAGAGTAAGACATGCAGGTGAATTTCATGCACACGACTTTGTTACTATATCTCTTTTGCTGCAAATAAGTTTCTTGGTCAGAAGTGGTGTTGTATAGAATATAATTATAATGAATAAGGTATTCCGTACGTCAAACAATGTTGAGTGTTGGTAGAGGCATGGAGAGCAGTGAGAAGAAATTCCTATCTAGAATATATAGTTAAGTTAGGAGGATAATTTGCAACTAGTAGAGATATATTTTAACCTTTGTGTATATTGGTTGCCCTGGGAAAAGCTGGCATATCAGAAGCTCTCAGGACACACCCCTAGAGTTAATAAATTAAGCAGTCCATCTGCAGTGGGGGTAAACAGACCAGTCTTGATGAGGGAAAGGCATGATTGTGGATCCATGCTTATATCATTATGGCCACTCTTTACATGGTACTATTCCACAAGACACTGAATGACATTCCCTGCACAGACCATCGTTTGTTCCTCATTGAGAACCTCTTCCACAAAGGATATGTCCAAATGAGCATTAACAAGTGGCAAAAATATCTTTACATCCATCTACAAGGCAATAAAAACAAGCAGCTTACAAATGTGAGATGCTTGCCTATATAGTTACTTGTGCTTTCCAAACCTACTTGTATCTACCATTTCATTTAATAAGAAATACTGTTTCACATGATTAATTTTATTATTTGTTATAGTAAATAACAATGCTTCATCATGGCAAGTTCAGATCATGATCATGTTTATGTCTAACATACCAACATCTAGTGGCAAACCAAGAGCCGCTTTTCAAATGGAGACTACTATAAGAAGAAGAAACATGGTCTTACTACAAAAACCTGGGGTCTTCACGGTGACTTCCCTGTGAAGACTTGTCAGAGGCTTCTGACACCCTTCCTCTCTGCCAAAAACACTGTCTATACTGCTGTAAGAAATTTACCTTTTTTCAGTTCCTACTCAATTCTGGCAATCTTAGGCATTACCTAATAAATATGTTAGATTAATGTATCCAAATGAGGTCGGTGATGCTTCCCAAATCCCAAAAGATATACCAAGGGCTATGCAAGTGCAGAATGTGGAATGTGCGAAGAGGGTACTATAATATGGCCTTGGCCATACTGTTATGGTAGGCTCTTGATGTTTTTGTGGTTTTTCTCTAGCATGCATGTATTTTACTGAGGCTTCTAAAATACAATAAGTAAATAAATAAATACTTAACTGACCAAGTCCAGTTAGCGTAATACCATCAATATAAGGTCCAGCAAGACATTCTGTTGGATAGTAAGATGATCACGGTACCTCTAGACTAGATTATCGCAAATGTCAATTTGGGGCTAGGTAATTCCTTGTTGGGGAAGGGCCTCTCCTGTAGGTCTTGTAGGAGGTCTACCAGTGTCCTCTACCCACTAGGTGCCAGTAGCATCCTCCAATACAGTCATAACAATCAAAAAGTTCTCCAGAAAGAAAAACTGGCCTCAGTTGACAACCACTGCTCTAGACCATATTATACCAAAGAGCAAAATGAGTGTGCAGGACTGATATAAGAGAATAGTGATGTACTCCTGTTCTTCTATAGAAAAGCAAGTCATCTTGATTATTTTGTAGTTGAAAAATGAAACAAAACGTGTGCCAGATCAATAACTATATATTAGATATCAGAGTCTATGTCAATTTGCTCTAGAAAAGGTACCAAATCTGGAAACATGGCTATAATCAGTATTATGTATACTCCATGATTATAAAGTAATAAAAAAATAAAGTTATAATTTTGATTATGTTTACAATGGTCTAAAGTCATTTTCCATGATTTTATCATGCATTTACACCAAATTCATTAAAAAAAAGTGAGAATGTAGTAGGACTTACCACCCTGGTATCTTTCAAATCTTGATGGCATCACTAAACTCTACAATCCTTTTAAGAATACCGTATTATTTCCAGTTTACTATTTCATTCAGGGGTTTTTAATTATTTCTTCCTACAATAATATATCTCAATTCACAGGTCAGGTAACCAGTGTGGAGATTCTTCAGGCTAGTATATCTATCCCCTTTCTATATCCTAAGACTAAGAAAAATTACAGGATGGGTTCTCACTGTGATCTAGAGCAGCTTGGGGCCAAGTCTATTATTGGACCTCTCTAAGTCCCTTTCTTATCAGTGGACCATGGCACTACTCTAGAACTCCAGAGATCAGATGAGTTCAGAGCTATTATCTAACCATCTCCATTGAATATGAATACTACCCTTCCCGCTCAACACTGGATAAAACGTTTTAAGGTAGGAGGAAGCTCTTTCTTTCCTCTTTAAGGAAAGAGAAGCATCATATTCTCCTGACTTTGTTGTACAGCTCTTCAAAGATATATAGCCTTCTTATCAATAATGAACTCTATCTATGAACTAACTTAGGTCTGGGAATTAGTAAAAGGGTTGTGAAACCCTATAATATTGATTCAGATTGGGTTTCTGCCCATAAAACTTAGAATTTTCCCACTTAAATATGTCAATTTGGTCTCTAAAACTCAATCAGTAATGGAGCTGACCTTGCCTCTGAAGGTTAGCATAGCCCCAGGATCTGGATGGACAAATGAAGAATATCAATACAACTTATATCCTACAGGTCTTTTTGAATTTTCAAAAAACAAGGGTTACCACAAGAACACAAGATTTGGGGTGCCTGGATGACTCAGTCAGTTAAGCATGTGACTCTTGTTTTCTGCACAGTTCACCATCTTGGAATTAAAAGACCAAGCCCCGCATCCAGCTCTGTGCTCAGCTTGGACTCTGCTGGGGATTCTCTCCCTCGCCCCTTGTCCCTCCCCCACTTACCTGTTCCGTCTCTCTCAAATAAATAAATAAATAATATTTTTTAAAAAGAATATAAGATCAATTAAATTTCATAGCAAGAGGCCCTGGGTGTTAATTCAATGTATTAAAAATTGACATTTTAAAAATATATTAAAAATTAAATACCAAAAATGATGAACAAATTATAACTCCTACATTCCCCAAAAATTCTATCTGATGTAGCAATAATAGTAATGGATACTATAAAAATTAAAACCTGACCAAAAAAAAAATTAAAACCTGACAAATACAAAATTTATAGCCTCTAAGTATTATAGTAATAAAGTAAACAAAAGGAAAATAAGAATAAATACCAAAAAATGAATTAGAAATGTCAGAATATAACAGATTAATATGAAAAATAACAGACAGAAATCATAGATTAAGAATAGTAATAAATGAAATTTATATGTTACATTAAGACTAGAGAATATATTTCAGTTTGAAGTAACCAGAATTCGGTCACAGAAACTATATCCTAGAAAATGTCATATTTAGCAAAGCTAAAAGGACCAATATTTTATATTTTATACTTAGTTATTATGATTACTTCTTAATACCACTGAGTCTATCTTAAAAACTCAGACATAAGGTAAAATATTTTGTATTATAGCAATTATTTGTTCTTATAAAACTGAAATTAGAAACATGACCACATTGATAACAAAATGGAGATAATAGGAAGTACAATCTATGAAAAGAAAATGGCATGGTTACAGATAATTTTTCAAGAAAGAAGTGTTTTTCACATTATCCCAGAAACCACATGAACAATTTAGTATTACTCAAGATCCTCAGAATCATTTCAATAAAGAAATCCTGTAATTTATTTATTCACTAACTTTCTGAAAAAGTTCCTTCCTCTCTTCTGCTCTTTTTCAATGTGGCAGGCTTTTCTGTGCATTACAGGGGGTCCTCATTCAACAAATACCTACTAACTATCTACCCTTTGCCTAATAATACGCTAAAAAACAGTGCAAGCTTGTGCTGAAACTCTTTTTTAAGTAACATATTTTAACATCCTACAGAGATTTATGGGTCGTTGCCTTTCTGACCTCTTCCAATAACCTAAATAAATGACAGTAATGACATTGTGGGTGATCAGTGGATCTGTGCCAAGCATTCTGGATGGAATGAAAGGGAATAGGATTAGACTTCAGAGTTGGAAGAGACAACTGCTTCTCATCCAAATCCTATAAAAGATAAAATTCAGAAGTCCTTTCTGAGTAACAAAGGTCAATTAAAACAGACCATGTCAAGGATAAAAACAAGGCCACACTCACTGTTAATACCATTAAATGGATTAAGATGGTGCCAAGCAAGTACTTTTAATTGGAAAATACTGCTTAGAGAAAAGTACCTAAGGGTATTACTCTCCCATTAGTCTGATATGCTTAATTAAGTCCAGAGAGAGGCATGAGGTTAAGAAAGATAAGACCTACAACAAAACCATGAGTATGGCTATTGGCACATATACCCAAACCAATGAGATAACAAATTGGTTTCTGAAACTGTTGCATCACCAAATGAACCACCAGCCTCTTCTCAGACAGATTATAACTGAATGAGTATGAAAATAACCCTTAGTTCCTAAATTTCTACAGGTAAGAAAAAGGCTGATAGAGATTCTAACTATACAAGGAATATGCCCTCCATTTGCCCTCTTCAAATATAGCCAAAGACGACTAAAAAACCAACAGAGAACAATAAACGCCTCCCAAGAGGCAGCTTTACTCAAGGAACAAGCATACCATCTTCCCAGTGGGATTTCAGGATTTCTCTGAACTAGTGACTGCTATGTATTTTCCTCTTTCCAACCAGATGATTATCATGACAAATATGTTTCTTACATGTTTGGTATATTAAAGGAAAAAACAGAGAATGCTAGTGCTAATGGGAATACAAAGAGAGTCAAGATTCAAAATGTATCACAGACAAAAATGGAAAACTAGAACTTTAAAAAAAAAAATAGAAACTCTCTAGGATCTAGGACTAGGTAAAGAATTCTTAGACTTGGCAACAAAAATATAATCCATAAAAAGAAAAACTGGTAAACTGAATTTCATCAAAATTAAATCTTTTGCACTTATGAAAAACCCTGTTAAAAGTATGAAAAGATATGCTATACTGGATGAAAATATGTGCAAATCACCTATGTGACAAAGATCTAGGACTTAAGATACATAAGCAACTTTCAAAATTCAACAGTACAAATCAAACAATCCAGCTAGAAAATGGGCAAAAATCATGGACAGACATTACACCAAGGTTAAGCAGATGGCAAATCAACACGAGCAAAGACACTCAACATCATTGGCCATTAGGAAAATGCAAGTTGCAGCCACAGTGAGATTTCACTGAAACCTATCAGAGTGGCTAATCTAAAAAAAAAAAAAAAAAGACAGCACCAAATGATAGAGTCACTCATACTCTGCTGATGGGCTATAAAATGGTACACTCTCTCTGGAAAATAGTTTAGCATTTCTCAAAAAAATAAACATAAAACTATCACATGACCCAGTTGTTTCACTCCTGGGCATCTATCCTACAGAAATGAGAACTATGTTTACACAAACATCCATACAAATGTTCATAACTTTATTTGTAACAACCAAAAACAGATCAACGCAGATGTCCTTTAGTAGGTGAATAGTTAAACAAACCATCTCTGATACATTCATTACATGAACTACTTGGTAATTAGCAATAAAAAGGAATGAACATTGGATAACCACCACTCTGGTGAGTTTTTAGAGAATTATTCTGAGTGAAAAAAGACAATTCTGAAATGCTAAATACTGTATAATTACCAAAATAAAGTAAAATCTTTAAACATAATCAATGTTAGCATGAGGTAATTTACAATAGAAAACTTTCAAATATAAATATTCAACTTCATGAGAATAGTTAAAATTTAAAAAGGAATGTTATATAAGAAAAGAATGTTCAAAGTTTGAAAACTATACAAAATATTATATTAACTCTATAATAAATAGGCACATTATGGGGCTCAGTGGGTTAAGCCTCTGCCTTCGGCGCAGGTCATGATCTCAGGGTCCTGGGATCGAGCCAGGCACCAAGCTCTCTGCTCGGCAGGGAACCTGCTTTCCTCTCCCTCTGCCTGCCCCTCTGCCTACTTGCAATCTCTATCTCTCTTTCAGATAAATAAATAAATAAATAAATCTTTAAAAAAAAAAAAAGAAAAGAAATAGGCACATTAAAAACATTAACACAGTCCCAAAGTTCTTTTCCTTGAGAAAGAACAATGAATTGTTTTTTTTTTTCTCTTCTATTCCTTAGTATTGTCCAAATTGTCTGCAATGACCCACAGGACTTCTCTAACCAGAATAATGTACTAATAAAAAAACACAACAAAAGAGGAATGATTAAATAGGTTATCTATAAAATGAATATAAAAACATAAATAATTTGCAACTGTTTTAAAATAGAACAATGACCAATATATATTCTTAAAGAAAAAGTGAATAGCTATAAATTCAAAATGTTGTTTCCTTTAAATGTACATTTGAATGCATATGTATAAATGTGATACAAGATGTATGAATATGTATGAATGTTAGTAAGAATGTGTGGATGTGAGTGAGCATGACTGTGTGTTAATGACTGTACTGTAAATGTGTGTATGATGTGTGACTATTTGTGAATACACATAAAAACATATATATACATTAAGAAAACTGAACAATATTAGCAGTGGATAATCTAAGTTATGGTATAAAAACTTATTTCCTTCCTTTTTTGTTTCATTTATTCCATTTTTTTCCTTTTATTCCATTTCTTTCGGGTTTTTTTTTTTTAAATCTTCTGAATGGCTTGCAAAGGATGTATCATGTTTAAAATTAGATAAAAAAAATTAAAGATATTTAAACTGGCATTTTGCCTATTTAAAAGTTAATATTTTTGTGTACTATTTTGAGTGGATCCATTTAAGCTGAACTACACCAGAGTTATCTTCTTATCTCCTAAGAATATAATCCTGGAAACATAGCTAATTAAAATCCTCTCTAATATATTACTTTGGAAGTGTTTAGCCAGACTTTTGAGATAAACTAAGAAAGGTAGTTTTTTGGGGGAGGGTGGGGGGGTTGTTTGTTTGCTCCTTCTTTTGAGAGAGAGAGAAAGAGAGAACAAAGAGGGAAAGCTGAGGAGGGAGAAGGAGAAGTAGGCTCCCAGTTGAGCAGACAGCCCCCAGGCTCCATCCCAGGGATCTGGGATCATCACCTGAACTGAAAGCAGAAGCTTAACCAACTGAACCACCCAGGCGTCCTAAGAAAAGTAGTTTTTAACATTAGTATAGCTGTTACTTAATTATCATGAACAAAGCTATTATTCATTGCTACTATTTAATGAGTTCTTACCATGCACCAGGCACTGCCTTATCACTATGGTATATAGTACAGTATACAGTATCATACAGTCTCCAGTGAGGAGGGGTTATTATCATCATTGTAATTTATAGTAAAGCTTGTCCAGGCCCACACAGCATTTGAGCAAAAATTTAAATTCAGTTTTGTCTGACCTTAATATCCCTGCTATATTGCTGCATAATTTCTCTCAAGGTAATGTGCTAATGGTAATTAACTGGGGAAAAAATACATTAAAACACACAGTACCTCTTTGGGCATTTTTTTAAGAACAGTGACTTCCTCATTTCTTTCTTGCCACAAACCACATTTTTACCAACCTTTCTGAGGAAGCAACAAAAGCATTGCTTAATTATCACCTCCCATACACTATACCAGTAAGACACAACTATGCCTCTGGTCAAGTTGAATGCCTTAGCAGAGCATTTCCTTTTATTTTATACATGAAAACAAATAAGGATAATCACTACTAATAGTCTATCAAGAAAAAATCCTGCCATTTCAGCATCACCTTAGAAGCATGGTAGCTACACAGGGAAATCAATAGTTTAGCAAGTAATTAAGGCAAAAACCAAAAGTAGAATACCAAAACGTTGTATTATTATTACTGAATATGCTTCTCATTTTAGCTTCCTCTTTTGCACTGTAAATTTTTCAGATCCCAAATCTTACCCATAAAGATCATCTATGCTCTGCCACTGATAACACAGTTCCTCCCAAAACTCGCCTCGGTGCCCCCCCCCCCAAAAAATGCTCCATTACTCTTTAGGTCAAGTTTATGGAAAATGTGAACAGAGCATCCCAAACTGCCTCTATCTGACATTAACTGCTCTTACTGCCCTTCTATGGAGGGGAAGTCATTAGACTCTTAATATGCCTCCACTGAAAGGATCCATTCATTCATTAAAATATGTGACAACTCAACAAACGTTTCTTGAACACCTACTATCCATCACAGGCTGTTCTAATTCTGGCCATAATCAAGATTCTAAATTCAACAAGGGCTTTCAAAATGATGTAAGACAGCACAGAACAGATGTCCCCAAAGCCTGTTCACCAAAACACTTATCTGGGGGAGAAAACATGAAGTGAGCAGCAGAAGTAGAGCAAAGGGGCCAACCAGTGGAGTCCTTTGATACATATCACATCCTCTTAACTACAGATTCAAAACTGCATTAACTTACAGGGATGTAACAGAGACAGCCCTTAACTTTGATTTTCCCAACCTCATTGAACCATGAAACATATTTTTAAGATACTCTTAATATCTTCAGAAGCTGGGCTCTGCAGATCATACTTTAAGAAATGCGGGACATATTCTTTTGCTCAAGGGCATGCGTTTTTAAATCTTTATTTACAAATTATAGCTGTGAGCAGAAATAAGTTTGTGCTAATAACTCACTGACACATGCCTCCTATTTAATTTTCTGTTAGTTTCCTTTTTTTTCAGAAGCCTGGTCATTTGAATTTCAACAAAACTGGCTACATTAAAGTATCTAGTATTTCATGACGGTTGTGAAACTTCTATTTTAAAGGAATTTATAAAGCAATAATCCTGAAATGAAAAAGAAACCTCTGTGCCCATAGATGAAACTGTACAAAATAATTAAGCACCAAGCTGGACATATGTTTCCCCAAATGGACTGATAAGATAACCTTGTTAGTTTTAAAAAATATAAATTCCTGAGTCTTACTACAGACTTACTGGGTCAGGGTCCCCAAGAGGCAGTAAGTGACGGTAGCAAGCATCTAGGGTAACTCATATAATCTGGGAAGTTTGTGGAAAACTGAAGTGCCTTGGATATTAAAAACTGTGATAGTTCCATCTGGAGCACTGACTACCCCTAGAAGTTAGTTCTAGCTCTTTTACTATACGTATGGAATTTAAAAATCTTTTGAATCATTTGTTTTATTACATCATTACATATTCTAAGATATTACCTTTCCTTTTTTATTCATTTGTTGCAATTAAATTGAAATATAAGAAAAATAAAACTGATTCTTTATAAGGAAGAAGAAATATCAAGGAAGAAGAACATTCAGAGGCCCAGGGAAATTATACTGTATTAAATTAGCAACTGTAAAACTGTAAGATCCTTGGCCCTATGTCTTCTCCAATCTAGAGAAGTATTCCATGTTAAAAAAAAAAAAAAATCCTTATGAATACAAGATAAAAGGCAAAACAGTAACTAAAATTAAATCACACATTTGAGTCTCACACTAATCATTTTCCCAGTTCAACATTTTAGTCACTTTGCATAACCAACATCTTTCGATACAGAATTCTTCCTGAAATACCAATCTAAAACATTAGAAATTTAATGCTGAAGTAAATGTAAAGTGTTCAGAGCTATCTTTTTCTGAGAAAGGAATGGAAAAGAGAAACATGAAAATAATATGACTTAAGAAAAGTTATCCAACTATTGGTCAATAAAGAAAAAGAGCTTCACTGGATTTAGTAATTACTTACCTATAATTTCTAAGTATTTAATAAGGATCCCCCTCCCAACAATCTCAAAGAGTCAAAGAGATTATTTTCCTTAACACCATTAAATTAACACTCATCCACAAGGAATTAAAAAGTGGTTGGAGGAAAACAAAATGTTATGTGGTAAAGATTTACTTATTATATTTTTATAATATTTGAAAATTATATTAAAATATGTAATAACAAGTTAAAGTATATCAAAAGTGAATGTCAAATACTATTTACTTTAAAGTATTTTATGACATATTCTATTTCCAGGCTAACATATATAAAAATAAGTTCTGAGAAGCATTTCTGTCAATTTTAATTCTTCCCATTTTTTGTATCCAATAACAACCAAAACTTCCCTTTGATAAATATCTCCGAAGTTAGATAATCACCTCTAACCCTTAGGTCTTCATAAGTTTCCCTTTAAAAAATATTTTCCCAAATTTTATTCTTACAGAATAGAAAATTCAAGCTGTTTCAAACACCCTTTTCTACCTTTTTGCTAACTCTTTACCTCATTTGTGTTTTTCTATCACCTGTGGAAATTATACAGGCTTATCATATTTCACATTTTGTTTTCCTCTAATTATGAACTATATTACATTAATCTCCTCTTATAGAATAATTTCATCCTGAGCCCTGACTTTTCTCAAGTTCAAAAAACAACAACAAAAAGGCATCCAAAGGAAAATGCTAATTCTCTCAATGTCATTTTCAAATTAAATTACACTATAATTTCAATTAATAAAATGATTTCTTAGTGTGAGGCTCTTTAGGTTATTTATGTTATATTACCTAACAAGATTGTACATGCCCTTGTTTCTATCTATTTACAGAGAGTTTTCAACTCTTGTTTCTTTTCCCACTCATATCGTTTTCCAGTATATTCTCTTTAGACTTAGATAAATCATGAAGATTTTTGGTTATAAGAGTCCAAAATCTGCAAAAGTGGATTAACTTACTTGAACAGACCAGTTATTGTGTTTTTAAGAAAGAATAGGTCATTACAACCGGCTATTCAAAATTGGGGAAAAATGGTTTAAATTCACAAAAGTAATTATGTAATATGTAAACACTTAAATAAATAAATTCATAAAAATATTAAAACTATTCAATATAGTTAATAAACCTATGAGAAAATTTAAAAAATTAAAAACATTAAACAAAGCACAAAAACTAGTATTAGTTTTAGCTGTTATTGTCCGCTCTATGAAATCACTATGAAGCCACTTCACCTCTTGTCCTAGAGGTGTAAAAGAAGAAATTTATGATTTCTAACATTCCTTCTGTTTCTAAATGCCTGAATTCCTTCCCTTTAGATATGTAATACAGTTTCAGTCCTTAGTTCTTATCTGCTATATATGAATACCTACACATACACAGAAACATACCTCAAAGACACATTCCTATTAAAGAAAACTTTCAGGGAAAAAAACGGAGAAATTCAAGATAGCAACTGGGCATTTTCATGTATTGGCTTGAGAGAGCAACTGGTACATCCCTTCCTAAAAGTCAGTGTGTCATTACCTATCAAAAATTTGAATGGGGCGCCTGGGTGGCTCAGTGGGTTGAGCCGCTGCCTTCGGCTCGGGTCATGATCTCAGGGTCCTGGGATCGAGTCCCGCATCGGGCTCTCTGCTCGGCAGGGAGCCTGCTTCCTCCTCTCTCTCTCTCTCTGCCTGGCTCTCTGCCTACTTGTGATTTCTCTCTGTCAAATAAATAAATAAAATCTTTAAAAAAAAAAAAAAAAAATTTGAATGAGGAAGCCCTTCAAACCCAATATGAGCCCTTCTAGGAATGAAGACTAAAGAGTAACTTGCACATTCATACAAACATGTATGTTCAAAGATATATATTACAACACTATCGAGATATATAATATTGAGCTCCCACTAATTCCAAACCTGATTTCTTGATTTCCACTCCCAATGCTATTCTGCATTCTAGTGAATTGCTCCAGTTGGCCAAGCCAGGTATCAAGGAGTCATTTTTCACTCCTCTTTTGTAATCAATCTACCAAAGAGTACTCTTTTTCCTTGAAAATACATCGAGAATCAGTCACTCCTTGAAATCTCTACTAATACCAACCCAATCCAACCACCTTTATATCTCTCACCTGGACTCTAATAAAAAAAAACCCCTAGGTGATTCTCTCCTATTTACTCTCATCCTTCAGAACAGAAGCCAAAATGATCGTATCAGAATGTAAGGTCACACATGTCCCTTTGGAAAACTTTCTTGGGGCACCTGGGTGGCTCAGTCAGTTAAGCATCTGTCTTCTGTTTAGGTGATACTCTTGGGGTCCTGGGATCAAGCACTGCATAGTCAGGTTCCCTATTCAGTTGGGAATCTGCTTCTCCATCTCCCTCTGCCCATCTCCACCCCCACTCGCTCCTGTGCTTCCTGCTCTCTCTCAAATAAAATCTTTTTAAAAATGGGGGGAGGGGGAACTTCCTCATGACTTCCCACAGCACTTAAAGGAAGATCTAAATGCCTCATGTTGGCATCTACCGGTCTCTCCAAGTTCATGCCATGCCATGTTCTCCCATGCCTTGATCATGCTGGCCAAAGTGACAATTCCTAAAACCTGCCAAACCCTTTCTCCCTCCAACGCCATTTATCATGTTTTTCTCCAGCCTGGAAAGCATCTTTCAAAGCTGGTTCCTCATTATCCAGTTATTGTCAAAACGACCTTCGCTTGACCACATATTTTTTCTTTTATGCACTATTACTTCATACTATTTGTTCTTTTATAAAAACACTTTCATCTTTGATTATTTCATTTGTTTATGAACTCCATATTTCTTCCCACTACCACAGAAAATCCTGATGGCATGAAACTGTTTCGCTGTTTATCGCAGCACCAGGTAGAGTCCAAAGCAATATTCATTGTATAAATGACAGAACATAAGGGCAACCTGAGATTCTGTTTCCATTTGCCAGTGATAACCTATGATTTAAATTATGAGTCTAATTTACACTAAAAACCTCACAATCAGCCAATTCCTCAAATCTACTTCAACTAAAATAATAAAAATATCAGTAAGACATATCAAAAAGAACTTGGTGAAAACTTACATAGTACAGTATAATGTGACCTGGTTTTAACAATCTTCTTGGCTTCATCTCTGTCCCCAATGACACACACCTTAATTTGCAGCCATTTCCCATGGAGAATTATAAATTGTTCAGATCAGCTACAGTTCAAAGTGTGTCTGGCAAGAGATGAAGCTAAGAAGATTGTTGAAGACAGATGAGGCTTTGGTACTGGAACAGGTGTTGTGGTTTTAGTTTAGAGAGTCAGAGATAGTATCAGAGCTCATATACTTTAAAAACAAGTAGGGCATCTGATCAACTGGAAGACTGGGGAATTTGATTTAGTACAAAGATTACCATGTAAATGCTATGAACAGTATTTTTGCTATCACAGAATCAGTATCATGTTTCCTATGTGAAAGACTCAAGGTTAGACTTTAGTGTTACGATTTCAAAATTGTCATACTAAAGCCTAGTGTGCCTTGTTCCTAAAACTACCTCCAGGGAAATTATGTGACATTGGCCTTACAGAATCTTGTCCAATCTAGAATCAATAAAAGTGATCTTTTCACTGATAACATACTTTCCTTATCTCATTTATTCCAAACTCTACCAAAACTCTTTAAAAACACCCTCTATTGGTCCTATATGCTTGCATATTCTATTTTTATTTCCAAAATGAAGACTGCTTACCTAAGTATACTCCTAAAACCATGCTGCATAATTGTTAAAAATATTATTGTTAAACTGTTAAAAACATTTTCCTATTGGTTGTCATTCTATAATTTGGAAGCTGGTCTTAGGAATGTTAACACTTTAACATTAATTTTCAATATTGAAACTCGACAAATGTAAGAACCTTAACTTTTTAAAAATAATGCCTATATTGCAACAGGCCCCAGTTCTCCTTTCTTCATACTCTAAGCCTTTTCCTCACTTATCTAACTCCTGAAAGTTAATTTTATAACATTCTTTTTCTCAACATTTGTTATTAAAAATCCCAGGAAAGACAATAAAAATGTTAAGGTCTTCATTAGAACATCCCTCTGGCTCTACCATAATTGTTTTCTTCACTGAAAAGGATTCTTTGGGAGAAAAAAAAAAAAAAACAACATAGAAATACAGTCAAATTTCCTTTTGAGCCTTTGAATAATGTAGTTTTTCAACTAACCAGAGCAACACGTTAGATAACTCATAAAGTTCTATGTCTCTAATACAGTCGAAAGTACAGCTAGCTTCAATTCTTAGGAAAGGCTTCAGTGCTATAAATTTCATCTCTCTTTTCTCAGGAATCAGGAATTGACATGTCCAGAGTGCGGAGCTATAAGCACACCAAATAAAACCAGAAAACAGGGGTTGGGGGATGCCTGGGTGGCTCAAAAGTTTAAGTGCTTGCCTTCTGCTCAGGTCATGATCTCAGAGTCCAGGGAATCCAAACATCCAGCTCCCTGCTTAGTGGGGAGTCTGCTTCTCCCTCTGACCCTCCCTTCTCTCATGCTGTCTCTCATTCTCTTTCTTTCAAATAAATAGTAACTTAAAACATACATACACACACACACACACACACACACACACACACACAAGAGAAAACTATAGCTCTTAGAACCCCAACGACATACAAATGCAAAGGAAAACTGATCATTGCTTTTTTTTTTTTTTTAATTTATGTTCGGTATAATAGTATTCATTATTTTTCACCACACCCAGTGCTCCATGCAATCTGTGCCCTCTATAATACCCACCACCTGGTACCCCAACCTCCCACCCACCCGTCAATTCAAACCCCTCATTGTTTTTCAGAGTCCATAGTCTCTCATGGTTTTTTGAGCAATGAGTAATTTGGGGAATGAGATTCAGAGGATTAATAACGTGAACAACCACTGAAGCAATGAATAATGCACTAATCTACTTCACACAATTCACATCAAAACAAAGGAGTAAATAGTGAAGGAGACGAAGTCCTTACCCTTCTCACCTGTACAAGTAAGTTGCAATATAAAATTAAAGGCCTTGTTTTAAAGTACTTCTTAAATTAAAACAAACAAAAACGTAACAGAGACTTACCTTCAAAAAAGGACCCCAATTGGTATCTTCCACTAAAAAATTTTGGCATTGAAAACACAAGTGCTCCCAGTCCTATCATAAAGGATGCAAATGCAAGCCATCTTGGTTTGTGTCCTCTTTCACCAAAGAATGACACAAATAAAGACAACAAACAGAATGAGATATCATAGCTTGATGATATCAGGCCCGTCAGAGAACTCTTCATTTCATAGCGCTTCTCAATAGTGGAAATGCTAATATTTACAAGGCCATTTACGATAATACCTGAAAGAGAGAAAAGAAAATGTATGTACATGATTTTTATTAACTTCCCCATATGGATTATGAGTTTTAAAACAATGTACTAAAGTTTGGTTATGACTAAAGTTTGAGTGTTCATTTATATTGATTCTTTTTAATGTGCCAAATTTAAAAGTCCCAAAGTTTCAAAGTTAGCAACTCAAACAAACTTCCTTAAAAATTAGTTTGCTTTTAAATGGTACACTTGTGAATTTTCAGGTGTTAAATAAAATCGATGCTTCTCCTAAACAAAATTGTAGATAACTGCATTTTTCTCTATATAACAAACAAAAAATCAGACTGGTGAATTCTTATGAAGCCAGTCTGCGAGAGAGACTCCAAGAGTAACATACTCTCTTAGACCTCACTCAGAAGAATACCAAAAAGTACAGGTGACTCAGAGGTCATTAAAGAGGTCATTAAGTAATAATTGAACAACCATCCCAGGTTGTTCAATTATTAAACATATTTATATATTACTAGAGATCCTTGACTTAGTCTTATGAAAGGTGAAATTTAGCTTCAAACATCTTTTCCTCTAAAACTTGTATAGACATGAAAGTTATAACTTAAGAAGTCCTAGAACAAAAATAAACACACACTGAGTCATTTCAACTACTGGCATTCTAAATCACATGCAAAGTAAACGAAAAACTATACATTTTATCTGTTAATAACAACTGCGATGGAAGACTATAATGTAAACAACGAAAAGCTGGAAATCTAATTGTGACTGACTTCACAAAAAGGTTATGTCCAGATACAGATTAAATTTACAGGAGTTTAAACATCAGTATAAATTGAAAATAAAAAGCATCTGATCCAATTATACAGTTTTTAACTAGTTACTCCCTTTACTTAGGAGGATACCATGACTCATCTTCACTCGTTAGCGAGCAGAATATACACAAGTCATGATTTCTACAACTTCTTTACATTTTGCTTTATCAAGACTGCAACTGTAAATATATTTGAAGAAAACCAATATGACAAGTTTTAAAAGTCTTAACATGATTTTATTTTTATGCCAATTTAATAAGTCAAAAGCCAACTTACAGTTCTTAAAATTTAAAGGTATAGTGTCTAATGTACCTAGGAATGACATGCTTATGAGATAAACGTATCTGAGAATATGAAACTTTCCCCATCCAAAGATCAACCCACTCCCCCCACCCAAAAAACCAACTTCCCAACACACTTGTCACACTGATTAAAAGTTAGTCATGAAAACTCAACTGTCTTTATGGTATAACTTCTCTGAGAAAGTAAATTTATAAACTCTTATGGAGATTTGGCACTTAAAGCCTAGGAATACCACTCTGAATTCAATGCTACAGAAGTTCTAAGAACTCTCCTTTACTAAAGGAAATTTCAGGAAATATTGCATACTACATGTCTCTATTTTACATACATGAAAATAGGAGGCACATTAGAAGGTTAAGTGCTAAGAGAAACCCTGTTTATCTTTGAGAAATTCTGGGTTAAGTAAACTAACCTGACAAGAGAGGGGTTTTGTTTTTCCCAAACACTACTTAATATACCACGGAATTGGACCTCCCAGGGATCATGTTTGAGAAACATGATTAAGTAATAATTCAAACTTAAATGGTAATAATTCAGATTTAAACTGAGAATTTATTGGGTCACTTTCATCTAGGCTTATGCTTGTTAAATTGGGGGCCTCTAGATAGCTATAACTCTAGGCTAAACCTGACCCATCTTTCTAGGGCTGTCAATAATATTTGTTAATAATTTTAAACAATATTTTACTGGAGACTTCCTTTGGGAATTCAAGAATGTGTTCCTGAATACAGAAATTTCTGAAGAGGTTTCAAGATAAAACAAGAAATTTTAATTGTGCCTAACTTCTTTGAACTTTGCATTCCTATGGCACTGAAATATTTGGTCACAGATTTTGGACAATTAAGACCAAGACGTTGAGAGAAGGTGAACTTGGGTGGGGGCAAGAAAGGTGGAAATGGAAATAACTTTTTGGCACAAAACAACCTTTGGCAGAAAAGCTGCAGTTGACCTGCAATCAATGCTTGCTTACTGAACACCTATTATGTGCAAAAGCAAAGGGCACTGAATTCTGAGTTCCCTTCAGATAGGGAAGCAGGAATAAGAATAGAAAGAATGGAGTGGGGAGGGAGGGAAAAAATGAAACAAGATGGTAAGGGGAGGGAGTCAGACCATAGGAGACTCTTAATCTGAGGGTTGCTGGGAGGTGGGAGGGAGGAAGAGGGTAGCTGGGTAATGGACATGGGGGCGGGGGCGCTACAGTGAGTACTGTGAATTGTGTAAGACTGAAGATTCACTGACCTGTACCCCTGGGGCAAATAACATATTATATGTTAATTAAAGAAAAGAATATATTTAGATTTACTCTTCTGTTAATCTTAAAAAAGAGCAATTTCCAACTCCTCCCCCTCCTCAAAAATATTTCTTGGATTACAGTTCTTCCAATCGGCCCTGGATGGCCTTTTTACAAAATACTTTGAAAATAAGGTTCAAGTGACTAAAAAAATATCTACATACCATCAAATTCTAACTAACCTTCAGCATTTCCCTCAGCATGCTTCATCTCAATGCCCACCTGTCCTCAATGTGTCCGTCACCTTAGTGTAACTTCCCTTCCCGATTCTTTCACCCCTTGCATCGGGCAACCCAGCAACAGCTTTTAAGAATCTCCCTGCTTTCTTTCCTGGGAGCCGTTCTTCCTCTATTCTACCACTCACTCTTCCAAACCAGGTCTAGACTGCAAACTCCTAAGGGGATAAACGTGGACTCTATCAGTAACTCCCAAGAGACTCTAAAAGAGATCCTGGAGCAAAACAGTCTGCACAACTCCTTTGCGTTTCAAAAGCCTCACCCTTCACCAACGCCTCCGGCCTTTGCTAACATTGACTGGGTTCCACCTGTGCGCACACACAACTCCAGCTAAATGTACTCACACTACATGAATGCTGCTACCTAACCTATCCACAAATTTCTCCTTGGAGAACTACCTTACCCTCACCTGTAAATTAACCCTTGCCTTCCAGAAACCATGTAAAAAAATAAAATAAAATAAAACCCCTTTAATAAGGGCTTTCGCAAGATACATGCTTTTGTAGCACAGAATGGATACCCCCGGTGTAAAACTCTTCCCAAAGGAAGGCTCCAGTGATTTCCACTTCCTTGAAGGAATCGGGAAACGGCTAAACTGAGATAGAACGCAAAAGGGGGATGGAAAAGCTCCTACGGCAAGTTTTAAAAGTTGGTACAAAGGAAAAGCTCCAATGCGGATGCCTGAGCCTGCGGACGTCTGCGGGAGCGCTCCCAAGTCCCCAGGCCCGGGGCTGCCTCGCCCAGCGCGTGGACCACGCGGGCTCCGCCGCACACCTGCCCTCTCCGCCCCACCAGCTCCGCGCGCCCCTCCTCGCCCTCGCTGGGCCCCGCTCGCCCCTGCCCATTACCTTGCGTGAGGGCCAAGAGGCAGTAGTACAGCAGAAAGCCCTGGGGCGTGTTGCAGCGCTGGAGACTCTGCGGTTTTAAGTTCCCACACCCGCAGGGTCCCTCCTCAAACTCGGACAGCGACTCTGGAACGGACAGCTCTTGGGAGACAGCGGGATCCGCAGGGGGCCGGGGTGGCTCCGGCGACTTCTGGGGCTCCGGAGGCTCCCGCGGCTGCGAGTTCTGTCGCTGGGTGTTGATGGACAAGTCCGAGACCTCGACGTGAGAGGGCGATGCAAACAGACGGTGCGGGGTGTCTGGGCTGGAGGCGACGAAAGCCGGGTTCTCGATGCCTTTGCTGCCCTTCATGGTCAGGATGAGTTCTCCCAACTCCAGTGCGCTCCGGCGGCAGAAAAACCCGGTTCCTCTCTGGCTCCTCCCCCGCGCAGGGGGCAGCGCCCCCGTGCGGGAGCAGTTCCCGCCTCCCTGCCGTCGCTCCTGCAGGGCTAAGCCGCCGCTGCTGCCGCTGCCGCCGCCGCCGCGCAGCCGCCGGGATCCTCCTCCTCGAGCTCGCCGCCGCCCGGAGCGCAGAGCGCCGAGCGCCGAGCGCCGAGCGCGGACGCCGGGGCGGGCGGGCTGGCTGTTTGATTGGCGCTCCGCCCGCCTCACCTGTTGCCGCAGCGGCCAACTGGAATGCCGGGCGCGGCCGTGCGGCCCGGACGCCGCCTGGTGACCCCGCGAAAGCCCCTCAGGCCTCCGCGCCGCTTCCCAGAGCCCAGGGACTGGGAACGAACCAGGCGTTGTGAGTCTGGTGGCCATAAAGCTCCCTCTGGGTCCTGACAGGAAAGCTGCAAACGCAGTTGCATCAGGAGATCATTCCAGAAAATATCCTGCCGGGTTTCTTCCTCTGTTGGCTACCAACCCGGACTAGGTCTGAAATGCCGAGAATCTGGGCAGCCCCAAAGACAATACTGGGGATTTTGAGCATCATGGTGAGACTTTTACCTGTCATCCTCCCTAGAAACGGACATCCCCACCGGCCTACTCCCCATGACCAGGGCCATTAACGTGGCAACATAACCACCTGCTTGGTTCGACTAACCCCAAAACTGAAGATCCAGAAATGAGAAATCTTTAAAAGCCTATATATGATATTCGTTCTGCTGTATATTGCATAGCTAAGATCAGCAATACTACTAATCATGTAATAATTTCTACCTGTGGAATATATTTAAAAGCACAGACTCTGAAGAACCGAACAACATTACGCCAGAGTTAAAAAAAAATCCCTTCATTCTTTCATTCATTCATCAGAAAATGGTGGACAGGAAAGGCCTGAGTCTGAGCAAAGACCTGAAGGAGATAAGGGACTCGACAGTCTCCTGTGCAGAATAGAATGGCTGGGGTGAATGAAATGGTTGGAGAACAGTAGGAGTTGAAAGCAGGTGAAGGGGTGCAGATGGGGGGTGGCGGGGTGGAAGGGGTGGGGGGAGAAGTGATTGGGGCTAAACCTTAGAGGCCATAATAAGGACTTTGGCTTCCATTGTGAGTAAATTGGGAGGTATGGAACCCAGGAGGTATGTCACCTTGATCGTGACATGATTAGGTTTTTCAAAGGATCCAACCTCTTTGCCTTCTGAAGATAGACTAATGCGTACTAAAATAGTATATTTTAAATGAAGACATTTTTAAAGCTATATCAACATCTCAAGATGTTTATCTTTCCATAAATGTGTATTGTGATAAGGAACAGAATATAAATCACATATATTTCCATTTTGCTGTGTAATGGGCCTATATACACAAAGCTGTTACGTTTCATAAGACTTCAGAGTATTAAGGAATCTACTTCCTCAAATCTAATTGTTGATTATAAAACTTCAAAACAATGTGTCTGGACTACCTTTACCAGTTAATATAGGTCTCAGTTGTCCAAATACTATACCCACTATATTATATTGTTGTCAATACACTAGTACTATTATTTATTTATAAGGGTCCTTTCATTAAAAGATTACTTCACTAAAAATTAATCATAATCTGGAGAAAGTTTCCACATTTTGCTGTCTTCATTAAACATCTGGCTGATTGCCTGTCCAAGAAGCTACTTCTAGATTGAGCGCTAATACCTCCTGAATAGCAATGATTTGGTAGTATATAATGATCATATCCAAGCATAGCCTTCATCCTAGAGAAGAGAATATAGTGATGGAAAAGTTACCCCCATCCCAAAACAAGATGTGTTTATTTCTTCTAACTATAGTAGCTAAGCTCATTTAAAAGGTCTAGAGGAATGTTTTCAAACACTTTTACTTCTTAATGAGATAAACTAGAATTCAGAAGAAAATGCACAGTGCATGACACATAATAGCTATTATTTTGTGAAAATTTTGTTTCAATTTTATCTGCTTTATATACTGAGCTGGGGATTGAGATAAAAAATACATATATTTTACTTTAAACAAACATACATCTTGTTCCTTCTTCCCTGGCAGTCTAGACTGATCAAGAACATAGGGAAAGAGTAGAAGTAGGAACTATCTTTTTTTTTTAATCTCTCCTAAATATTCCAATATTAATCCTTACTAAAACAGTAGCTATTATTATCTACCTTTTACATATTAAAGAATCTGTATTCTAGAAAGGATTAGTAACTCTCCTAAAGCCATATAGCTAATAAGTGGCCTGGCACTTACTTAGGATTTGAACTCCAAGTTCTGTCAGATATCGTCCCTGAACCTTGCATTTTCTCTCTTTGAATTGCTACAGCCTATCACTGTCAGTTAGAATTTTTGCTAGCAATTCTAAGAGATCAACAGTCATTTGATCTGATGTTGATAAGTTTGGAGATTAATTCTGCTCTGAAGTGCAGATATTCAGATTTTGCAGATATCCAAATTGGGCTTGGTATGGAATTCCCCCTAGGCCTTCTATTGTAAAAAGTTTCCACAGAAATGAACTTAGAATGATGTCTAAAGGTGTAAATATACACTTTGTCTATGAAATATGAACTAATTTAAACAACCAGCAAATTTTGCTTTGATGAAATATGATAAACACAGTCATGGCTTAAGACTCTTTTGCACAAGCTTTGAATTAGCAAATTCAAATTATACTATCAAAATCAAAGTAGCATACTCATCGTGCACTTAAGTCCATACTGTGTAAGGAAAAATCTTCACTCCTGCAGTGCTCCAGAAGAGAACTCTTTTTAAAGATTAGTCAAAGTGCTATTGCTTCATCTTAAATACATCTTGCTCTTACTGAAAGTGTTATCAACACCACTTTCCTGTTCCCTTACATCCTTTGTGATGCAATGTTGGAAGGAAGGGGGTTCAGGTTTGCAACAACAACAACAACAAAAAAGCAAAACCAAAAAATTTTGATAGAATTTTTTTCTAATTCTGTGGAAAGTCGTCATTTTTTTAATTCTTTGGTCAAGGTAGGGCATATCTAGTGAGCATAGTCAAAAAATTTAAATTTGAGAAGGTAATTAATAAATTGCTATTCTTATAATAGATATCATTTGATGTATTTTTAAAGGGTAGAAAATGGGATAAAGAATAGTATTCAAACTTTGTAGTAAAGCTCCAACAGCATACACAGGAGCAGATGCCCCTGCCTATGGATCATTCTCTGGAATGTGCAGTAGATCTTTCCCTTCAGGAACTGGATAAACCAAAATAAAGTGGCTTAATGACAGGAGCTATCAAGATGATCAAACCAACTCCCCTTGCTTTGATTCCATGCTTTAAAGAAATCTCATCGTTATATGTTGGCCTTCCATGTAGGTATACCTACTGGAATGAAATATACTTATATGTCTATCTTGGTACTTTATCATTTTT
Source organism: Mustela nigripes (assembly GCF_022355385.1). Lineage (NCBI taxonomy): Eukaryota > Metazoa > Chordata > Mammalia > Carnivora > Mustelidae > Mustela > Mustela nigripes. The sequence continues at coordinate 123,798,615 of NC_081568.1, forward strand.
CTTTCTGTGTGCTTTTAATAGTGTATTAGTTCCCTTTCAATTGTGCAGTGGATCCTTTAGTAATATAACACTATGATGCTCACAGAATATTAAAATTACAGGATCTTGAGAGAGCCTGAATACAAAGATGGTCAAGTGCTGATATTGTTGTGGTAATTAAAAATCCCACTATTAAGGACTTATTAATACTCTTGGATCTTATGTTTATTAAATGAAAGCAATGGCACAATCTAAGTGATCTTAGTATTCTTCATTTATCTTTTCTATTTTAAATGCTCTACAAAATGTATAATTAAAAATAAATTATATTTAAGAAAAAATGTAATGTTGAACTAGATTATTTTTGGTACTTTTTGGTTGCAGTTGCACAGATACATTTATGTTTAGAAGAAATAGCAGTTATATTTTCTTTAGTAATCATTAATCATTAAGTAACCATAAATCATTAAGAAAGCCATGTATCTATGAACATGGATGAATATAATTTTTAAAAAACAAAACATGTAAACATTTAATACTATAATTCCCATAAGAAAGCTAACCCAGTAGGCAGTGAAAAAATGTATTCTAGCATAAAATTTGCTGTAGTATCAAGTTAAGCTTTTCACTGATAAGTAAATACTATTATAATTTACTCAAAATACTGTGAACTCTATAGAAAGATATTTATTATACAAATATAACATTAGGTATAGTGAAGATAGCGCAGCTGGATTTATATATATATATATACATATATATATATATATATCTCAAGAAATGCTTTAAGCTAGAAGAAATTCTATAGCAAATAAATAGTGTATTTCTAAAACATGTTCTTTTCTACTCAAAATCTGATTTTGATGCCAGGAAACGGTCTTCAATGTGATCATTTTATAGAATATATAATCACAATGTCATCCTCATGACAAAATGCCAGCTTTATTGACTAGAGAAACAGCCATGCTTCCATTCTTGATAGTTCCATCATTCCCACAATTTAACCACTACCATTTCTTAACAAAGTGGATGATGACAGTTATTAAAATTTAGACTTACAAGAGACATCAAGATGTCATTTGTTCCAGCAGCCTGTTTCTAGGCAGGTTAATGTCAAATGCACCCAAAAGCTCAATGCATTCAGAAGCAGGAAATAGGACAGTAACAGGAGGAGTGGTAGTGGTGAGTGAGGAATTATCATTTATTTCACAGTAATCATTTTACAATTTATTGGGAGTTGGTAGAAGTCTAGTGTGAGGTTGAGGGAGCTAGCAGGCTACTATTACTTAGTAAAATAATTTACTTGTAAATACAAATAAGAGCTTTCATGAACAGTGCTCAAGTCAGTAGACAGAAATAAAACAAACAAACAAAAAAACTTTAAAAAACCCTTATACTTCCACTTTATAATTTGTGAAAGTTCTCAGAGCATGTTCCTAAAGGACAGGGATGAAGATTTTATACTCTACAAAAGAGATAAGAAAACAGAGAATTTCTTAAGTGAGTGTGAGAGAAAATCCACAGAAATAAAGTGTCTTCCTTGATTGAAGAGAAGATACAAAGATTACCATACTTCTGCTTATCAGGGGAGAGGAAAATTTGCTAGACTAGAGGAGAAAAGAATATCGAAGAATGATAAGAAGTAAAACTTCTGAGGCCGTGATGGAACAAAGGCAAACTTTTTAAAAATAAATTTTTAAAATGGGCATTAAAAGTAGAGCCAAATGGAGGGACCTCTGCTTCAAGACAAGATGGGATAATAGCAAAGACCAGATTTAACTTCTTGGAACACTCAAAAGAAACAAAGAAGAAGAAAAAAATACATAAGGAAAAAAAAAGTTTCAAGGCACTGGATTTCATGTAATAAAAAAAAAAAAAAAATAGTCCTGGGACGCCTGGGTGGCTCAGTCAATTGGGCATCTGCCTTGGGTTCAGGTTATGATCCCGGGGTCCTGAGATGAGGCCCGCATTGGACTCCTTGATTAGCAGGGACTCTGCTTCTCCTTCTGCCTGCCATTCCCCCTGCTTGTGCTCTCAATCTCTCTCTGACAAATAAATAAATAAAATCTTAAAAAAAAAAAAATCTTTAAGAGATGGGAAGTAAACTAGGTGAGCAATCTACTGCCTTGAGAGAGCTTTCAAGTGATGGTGTGGGAAGGGTGAGGCAAGATGTGAAAGGCACAGAAAACCCCGCAGACTCTGAGTTCATGGAAAGAATACTGAAGGTCCAAGGACACCAAGGTGGTTGGAATATATAGAGCAGAATACTAGAGAGGAGACAGCTGCAAGAGTTGATGTCAGCGGGATCCCTCAAGTACTCAGCAGAGTACAGATGGCATGTTCACATGAAGAAACTACCCTTGACCACAGATGGAGTCATATGAAGGGATTAGAGAGACAGCAGCCAATATTCAGAAAAAAAGCATAAGATAACAAAGTTTTCCAGCATTAAAAAAAAAAAAAAAAGGAAAAGGAAACATAAATAATTTAATACCCAGAACCCTACATACATGTTAAAAGAAGTCCTTCGGGCAGATGGAAAATGACACGATGTGGAAATAATGCTTTATTTATACAAAGGAATAAAGAGCAACAAAAAAGAGGAGATGTAGTTTAAGACTGATAAATATATGTGATTTTTTAAAATTTCTGTCTCTCCAAAAGATAAACTACTTAAACAGAAATTTAAAAGTATTGTGATATTCATAAGTAAAGGTAAAATGTATGGTAATAGTGCAAAGGCCAGGTAAAGAGAAACGGAAATAAGTAAGTAAATGGAAGTATATTATTGTAAGTATTTTATATCTGAAACGATATACTTGCCTTATAAGTGAAGTGATATGCGAAAGATAGAATATTATGGGGTACCTGAGTGGCTCACGGGTTAAGCCTCTGCCTTCAGCACAGGTTGTGATCCCAGGGTCCTGAGATCAAGCCCCACATCAGGCTCTCTGCTCAGCAAGGAGCCTGCTTCTCCCTTTCTCTCTGCCTGCACTCAGCCTACTTGTGATCTCTCTCTCTCTCTGTCAAATAAATAAGTAAAATCTTTTTTAAAAAAAAAAGGTAGAATATTATAATGACTTGTAAGACCTAGAGCAAGCTCTAAAATAGCAACAATAGAAGAGCCAATAAACAAGATAAAGTGGAAGCCTAAAAAAATATTCCATTAATCCAAAAGAAGGCAGAAAAGGGAAGAAAAATGGAGAAGACAGAAAGAAAACATGTAACAAGGTAATGATTGCCACCAGACTATATTAATAGTTACATTAAATGGAAATAGAGTAAATGTTCTAATTAAAAGGAAAAGATGATCAGATGGGATATTAAAAAAGCAAGAACCAATTAAATACTGCCAATAAGAAAAACAATTCAAATATAAATGCTAATAGGCTGAAAGTAAAAAGTTGAAATGATATATTTACATTAATCTTCAGAAAGCTGGAAAGACTACATTAATAAAGTCTAAGTGGACTTCAGAGCAAAGAATATTACCTGAGATAAAGAAGGTTATTTCCTAACGATAAAGAGGTGAATTGGTGAATTCACCAAGAGGATTTAAGAGTCTTAAAAATTAGGCACTTAAAAACAATGTAAAATGCATGAAAAAAAACAGATATAACTGCAAGGAAAACTAAGCATAATAACAATTATACTCATTTTAATTTTTAAATAATTCAATTAATTTTTAAATTAATTTAAATTAAATAATTTTAATATCTGTCTCTCAATAACTCAAAGAATAGATAGAAAATCAAAGTGGTATGGTGTACTTGAACAACACTATGGTATGGTATATTCGAACAACACTATCAACAAATTTGACCTAACTGACATTGACAGAAATTTCCACCACCAACAGAAGACTACACATCTTTCAGGGTACACATGGAACACTTATCAAGATAGACCAGATCCTGAGACATGGAAAAAGTCTCAATTTTAAAGGGATTCAAGTTATACAAAGTACATTCTCTGGTCACAAGGGAGTGAAATTAAAAATCATTAAAAAAGATAACTGGAAAATCTCCAAATGTGTAAAGAAAAAAAAAAAAAACGCATCTCAAATAACCCATGGGTCAAAGATAAAATCAAAAGGAAAATTAGAAAGTATTGTAAACTGAATGAAAATAAAAACAAAACATCAGAATTTGTAGGGTGCTACTTAAAAGCACCACTTGGGGAAAACCTATAACCAGCCCATATTAAAAAGAAGAAAAGTTTCAAATCAGTGACTTCAATTTCTACCATAAGAAATTAAAAAGTGAAGAACACATTAAATCCAAAGTAAATAGGACAAAGGAGATAATAAAGACCAGGAAGGAAATTAATGAAATAGAAAACAGGAAAACAACAAACAAACAAATCAAAAAAGAGTACAGGAAAACAATAGAGAAAATTAATAAAACCAAAATGGAGTTCTTTGAGGAGATAAAGTTGGTAAACCTCTAGTGAAACCAGAAGAAAAAGAGATAAAACACATATTTTCAATATCTGAAATGTGAATGGTTATAAAACTACAAATTCTACAAATATTTAAAGGATAAAGTTATACCTAACTCTAAGTTTGGCCATATGGATGAAAATGACAAAAATCCCTCTAAAACAAATTACAAAAGATCTTTCTAGAGGTAATAGGTAACCTAAACAACGTATGTCTATTAAAGAAATTGAATTTGTAGTTAAGAATGTTCTCACATGGGGCGCTGGGTGGCTCAGAGGGTTAAGCCTCTGCCTTGGGCTCAGGTCATGATCTCAGGGTCCTGGAATCCAGCCCTGCATCAGGCTCCCTGCTCAACAGGAAGCCTGCTTCCCCCTCTCTCTCTGCCTGCCTGCTTCTGATAGATCTCTCTTTCTCTCTCTGTCAAGTAAATAAAATCTTTAAAAAAAAAAAAAAAATGTTCCCACAAACTCACGAGCAAGGACTTCAGTAGTAAATTCTACTGAGCATATAAGGGAGAACTAATACCAATTCTACACAAATTCTTTCACAAAATTAAAGATAAAGGAACAAAGGAAGTCTGGGTGTCTCAGCTGTTTAAGCACCTGCCTTCAGCTCAGGTTATGATCCCAGAGTCCTGGGATCCAGCTCTTCATCGGGCTTCTTGCTCCATAGGGAGCCTGCTTCTCCCTCCCCTCTGCCTGCTGCTTCCCTGCTTGTGCTCTCTCTCTCTCTCTCTCTGTTAAATAAATACATAAAATCTTTAAAAAAAATAAAGAGAACACATCCCCAGCTCATTCTGATGACAGCATTACTCGTCATTTATCCAAATTTCACCGTAGCATCTATCAAAAGTTATCTTGTATTCTTGTGGGTAAGATAAGTATGGGATAAATGACGGCAGGATTAGTACAATTAGTATGGCTGAAGTAGTATGGTCTTTTTTGATTGAATGACTATAGAAAAATAGTGACTGAATAACAGATTAATGTCAACATAGAGTGTTTTAATAAAGCTGAGAACATTTCGTGGCATAGGCTATCAAAAATCCCAAGAGCTTCAAGCAACATCTAACACTTTCTAGCTCATAGAAGAATCAAGATGAAATCCATCTTCCCTTCCAGAAGCCTCTGTGGAAAGTTGTCCTTCAAAATAGTGAACTCAGATCCAAGTTCCTTCCACTTTCTAGTTCTCTCAGAGTTCTTCACTTGCAGCAAGTCAATTGTGGGGATACTACAAATATTTATACTGCATGTTTCTGGCGGGCACTGAACTGTACACCCCACTGACAAGAACTCAGTCCTAGGCTCTACCTGGATACAAGGAGGGCTCAGTATATGGTTCGTGCTACATGTCCAGGAGGAAGATGAAACAATTTGGTGAATACTATCTGCCATAAATATTATGATATATTTCATATACCATCAAGATCCACAAGCTAAAATGATGATCCATCTTCTAATAAGATGACATAGAATTTTTTTTTAATTCTCTATATCAATTAAAAACTATAAAATAGGAAAGACAATATTAGCAAGTTAAAATCTGGATCAAATTGTATAGAACTTAAGAGATGTGGAATCCAGGTTAAGATTTTTTTTTTCTCAACTTCCCAACATTCAGACTATCTTGAAATATTGTACTCAACACTAATTGTTACACCAAAAGAACAAATGACTAATGAGTGCAGGCCCAAGGATAATATAACTAAGATAGAAAGAAAAATTGAGATTTGCCACATGAACATTAGTTGAAAGAACTATGAACATTGATCCTGAAGGAAAGATAAAAGGTTAACAAAAGAGTTGTCATAAAATATTTGAGTGGAGATACCATTTAAAACACATCAGACTTACTCTTTATGGTTCTTGAGATTAGAAAGTAGAAGAAAAATATGGGCTCCAAATAAAGAAAATCTTTATAATTAGAGCAGTGATTCTCAAAATGTCATCCAGGATACCTAGGAAAATTCTGAAATATTTTCAAGGGCTCTTCCAATTCACAATTATATTCAAAATGATACTGGGGTGTTATTTGCCTTTTAGATTCTCATTTTCTCATGAGCCTACAGTGATGTTTTCCAGAGACCACTAGACATGTCATATCACAAAAAGAAGACATAAGAACCTCTTAAGCCAGACATAAAACAGATTTGAAAAAAGACAAAACCATTCCATTCTTCTCACCATAATTTTTGAAAATATATTTTTCTACTTTATTGAGGTATGATTGACAAACAAAAATTGTGTATATTTATGGTATACAACATGATATTTGATATATGTATATATTGTGAAATAATTACCACAGTCAATTAACATATCTATCAATTTTCACATAGGTATCTGTGAGTGCACGTGTGTGTGTAAAATACTTGAGATCTACTCTCTTAGCAAATTTCTAGTCTACATTAACTACAGTCACTGTGCTGTATATTAGATCTCCATAACTTGCTCATCTTACAACTGAAAGTGTATAGTCTTTGACTAACATATCCCTTTCCCCCCACAACTCCCAGGTCCTGGTAACATCCAGTCTGCTTTCTGTAACATGAATGCAAATGTTTGTTTTGTTTTGGGACTCCACATACAAGTGATGTCATGAGATAGTTGTCTTTCTGTGTCTGGCTTGTAACTATTGAACCTTAAAAATATTTATGTTAATATAGAAATATATAGCTATTTAAAATGAATCATTAAAATTGTTCATTTTAATTTCCAATATGACAAACATAAGTAGGTATATCCCACAAAAACAAAAGCTCTTTGCAGTTTTAGTAAGTGCTAAAAGTATAAATGGGTCCTGAGACAAAATAATTTGAGGCCTGTAGAATTAGAGCTTTACAAAATGGGATAAAATAGACTGAAGCCTTTGAAGCTCATTCTAAATCTGATATACAATGATGCTAAAAATCTGTAATCACCTGTTAATTTAATACAATATTGACATGAACTTAAATTTAGTTAAATTTGTTTCATCAAACATCTATTTACTGTCAGAACCATACTTAGAATTCCTTTATCTTCTTACTAGACCACTTTTATTCCTTTGCCTTATCCTATTCCCATAGTTTAGTTTACGTTAATCTCCAGATTTTGGCCAAACGATTAAATGGACTGTGATGTATTTTAACTGGAAACTTTCATGAGTTCATTGCCTAAGATGTTTGTTGGTTGTAACTACCTTCCTCTCCTAGTGCTCTGTCACTGCATAGACAAAAGATTTCTCAGCCTTCTGATACACTGTTTACCTAGACTCTTGTTTTCTTTATGGGTCTAAGGCATTCAAAGTACGTCCTAGCAAAGAAAGATTCAGTCCTGGGATGTGGGTGGAAAGTAAGAAAACAAGAATGAAGCCAGATGAGGATACTACCTGCTCTTGAGGTTATTCATGAAGTGGGATGAGTCATAAAACAGTAAGCCATACACAATTGTACACTAACAAATAATTTCTCAAATAATGTACTTGAATATAAGAGGTATATTGAACAAATGCCACATGAGACTTACTGAAGTATGATGTCGGTAAGTATGCTATGCTATAGTCATGATGATACTGTAAGCATAAACAGTAACTGGTTCCTATAATGTAGGTGTCATAATATTCAAACATCACAGATGGTCAAAACTTTGGAATCATTTATACATTCTTTAATAATGTCCATGGTTGAGAAACTTATACCTAATATTTCCTTGTCAAAAAAAAAAAAAAAAAAAGTCAAGGGGAAAGGCAAACATCCTAAGGTAAAATTCAACCAGTAAAATAAAATTGCCATGAGATACCTGGAATGACACAAAGCAATAGAGGGTGATCTGGAAAATAGTTTCCCATTAACCAGTAAGTACTAATCTGTGGATCTCCTAAACATAAACACTACAGATAATCTTAATGGTCCTCCCAACATTGTTGCAGTTATTATCCAAATTATTTGAAGGGAAAGGAACCTAATTATTATGATTTCTGGTTCTTAGATAGTATGTACAGATACGTCTTTCTTTGAATCCTAGAAAAGTAAAGGCCAGTATACCATTTAGATGTTTTAAATAGAATAGATTTGATCAGAATAATACAAAGCTGGCATGGTCATATAATTTTCAGCTCACATGAAGGATGTTTAGAACTTCCTTGCACTCTTCTTGTCAGTTTTCTTTATAATTTTGCAATAAGACCAAAATTTGTAAAAGTAAGATCTTGATATTACCTTTCATAAAACTCTCCAATGCTTTCCATTATACTTAGAATAAAATACTGTTCTTCCCACGACCTACAAGGCCATATATATTTTAGCCCCTATCTACCTCCAACATTAGTTCATAACTCTTTACCCCTTGCTAAATATGTTTTAGTCCTAAGGCTCTCCTACTTCCTTCACTTAACAAATTCTTCTCTGCCTTATGGCCCTTGAACCTGCTATTCTATCTATAAAGCTGATATTTTCACATCATTCAATCTCAGCATAAATGTCATCTCAGGAAGGCTCTTCTGTATGATTTAAATAATCATCATACATGCACACGAATACACCTTGTCCTGATTCCTTTCCTTATATTACATATCACAATTCACAAATACTTCCTTTAAACTTTTTTATTATTATCTTCCACAAAACCCACGAGCATGTGGAGAAAAGTGATCCCAAAAAGTAGGAAGCCAAAGAGAAAGGTATTTGGATTCAACAGAAGGACCAACCTGCTGCACCCAAAGGAGCACACTTGGCAAGAACCAATGGAAAGGAGCCTGAGCTGCTGGAACCCATTTCCTATGAGTTCATGGCATACTAAGTGTAGGAAAATAAAAGATCTCAAGGCTATAAAAAAAAATTTTGATGCTATGTCATTCTGAGACTAGTCTACAGAAGGCGAATTTGCTTGTGCTTACTCTCTGGCTCTTCTAGCTTGCTGCTCTGATGACACAAGGTCTATGATGTGAGCCCACATGGACAGGCCCACATGACAAGGAATGGAGAGTTGTCTCTGGGCAAAAGCTAGTGAGTCCCTAAGGCCATTGGTCCAACATGCCTTGAAAAAACTGAGTTCTACCAACAACCGTGATGACGAGTAGGCGATACCACTCAACCGCTTAAAGCAGGGGATCTGGGTCACAGAGCTCCAAAGGGCAGCAGCAGCTCAGGAAGTTTTATAGGTACAGGTTTTATCCATGGCTGGCAGATGCTGGGCACTGTTTTCCGTGATACACAAAGGAAGCCAGCTCTGAATGGATAAAAATCTATTTGGGCTATGCTAAAAATATAACATCAGTGTGTAAAAATTTTAATTTGGCATCCGTGGTCTTTGGGCTAATAAGCCCCAGAACTCTGTGACAAAATAAACAACTCAGGGGCCACCTTTGGTTAATTTAGTAACAGATTCACACTAAAGTTCTTCTATAATTGACTGGATAAAATGTCAACAACTTGCCTCTAAAATCTTCTAGGCAGAGATAAAATCTTAACTTTTAGTTCTTAGAGAACTCTCAACTGCTAAAGAAATATTTGTTCAGGCATATGAGAGGCTCAAAGCTCTTTGAGAAATGTCTTGCCAGGCATTACTATAGACCCTGCCCCAGCCACTTTCATGAAAATGTGGAATTACCTCTAAGAGAAAATTTTTTTTTAAATCTTTAATGTTAATAACTATATCTTATTCTGCTAGTAATCATTGTTCATAAAGAGGTATGGCTTTTTTTTTTCAATAAGATACATTGTCTTCCTTTTAATCACTGGCCAGAGAGCATAATTTGGAATTGGCAATCTTGTGCGCTAAAGCTGTAGACAGGATGTAACAATCTAAGTGAATGTTAACCATGAAGTCTTCTAAATTTTCTGAACTCTATTTTTAAGCCAGAATTCTAGACATCAGAGAAACTTAATCCCTGATCTTTACTAAGCTATAACTTGGTATCTGAATTTTATTTTTTTTAGGATAAACTATATCATATTACAGTAACAAATTACCACTTAAATTGTGGTGGCTCAACATAGTAAAGCATTTTTGTCTAGTTTCATGACATGTTCAACAAGTGTTTGAGTGTGTCTACTCTGCTATACAGACACAGTCTGTGGCCCAGGGTGACTGAGGACCTACCACCTTGTAGTTGTACCGTCTGAATCACACAAACAGAAGAAAAGAATCTGAAAGAGATCCATTCCACTTCTGTTCATATTTCATTGGCCAAAATGAGTAACATCCAGCTTCAAGGAGACTGGAAAATGTGAGTGTAGAAAATAGAATATTTGATGAATATCATCTCTATGACAGTGCCATTCTTGTAAGTTTTTTTTTTTTAAGATTTTATTTATTCATTTGACAGAGAGATCACAAGTAGGCAGAGAGGCAGGCAGAGAGAGAGAGGGAAGCAGGCTCCCTGCTGAGCAGAGAGCCTGATGCGGAACTCGATCTCAGGACCCCGAGATCATGACCCGAGCCGAAGGCAGCGGCCTAACCCACTGAGCCACCCAGGCACCCCTCTTGTAAGCTTTTAAGGGATCATATAATGGGTGTTATTCATTTCCTATAGCTGCTTTAACAAAGTACCACCAACAAGTGACTTCAAAACAACAAAAATTTATCATTTTATAATATGAAAGTCAGAAGTCCAAAAGGGGCCTTGCTGGATTATAATCAAGGTGTTTTTGTCTCATAGTTCCCTTTCCTTCTCTCTTCAAAGAAAGAAATGGGCTTTTGAGTCCTTCTCACATCACATCACTCTGACATGGACTCTCCTGCTTCCCTCTTCCACATTTCAGGATCCCTGTGATTACATGTAACCTAGAAAAATCCAGGAAAATCTCTCTATTTTAAGGTTACCTGATTAGAAACTTAATTCCATCTCCAACCTCCAGAGATCGGGAGATAGATGTTTTTGAGAAGCCGTCATTTTGCCTACCACAATAGAACATGAAAAACATTTGCGCAGCTTTAACATACCTGCCATAAAGAGAATTCTTATTATGTCATGCAATAACTTTTATATAAAATTCACATTTAACAACTTTAAGAATAATCCTCCTTTTATTAGTTCATGGGAATGGAGTAATACAATATGTTTTCCTTTTGGTCTTAGAGACAGGGAAAAAAAAATGAATTCAGTAATACATTGCCATATCCGTATCAGTTTCCAAAACAAGTTAATCCTGTTTTCCTAGGTAGTCCTGTAACTTTATTTCTCCTTAAAAAAATACTACCTGCTGCCTCCAACACTTTTAGAAGCAAAAAATATTAAAAATCACATTAAAAGGAAAAATGTCAGCTTTGTTGAATTGAAAATTATAGAATATGGATTACAGATTGAAGAGAAAATAAATATTAAGCATTATTCTGCAGAATAAACATTTTCTCATGTCTTATTTACAAATATACAGAGAGCAAGACATATATATACTTGGAAGAAAGAAAATTTAGGGACACCTGGTTGGTGCAGTAGATTAAGCATCTGTCTTCAGTCCAGGTCATGATCTCAGGGTCCTAGGATTCAGCCCCAAATAAGGCTCCCTGTTCAGCCCCTCTTCCTGCTCCTGCTCTCTCTTGTTCTCTCCCTCTCTCTCTCTCTCTGTCCCCCAAATAAATAAGTAATATCTTTTAAAAATATTTAGAGGAATAAAACAGAATCCCTTCCCTTAAGGAGCATAACATTTATTTAGAATGGCAAAATCAGACACATAAAAGGCATAACTAGCTAGTATGATACAAGCAGAGTAGTGTCTTATAGATAAATACTCGAAGTTATATCAGAAAGAAAAGAAAGGGAAATGAGTAATTATATGGGAAAAATCATCTGATAAGTCAGGAGTAAATTTTTTTTATAATAGATCTTATTTTTGGGAGGTTGAGTTATAGGTTTATAGCAGAAATGAGAGGAGGCACAGAGATTTTCCATACAAACCCTAGCCCCTGTCCCACCATGGAGAGCCTCCTCCGTTATCAACATCCTTCACCAGAGTAGTGTACATTTGTTACAATTGATGAAACTACACCAACAAATTATTATCACTCAAATAATTTACTTTAGGTTTACTCTTGATATACATTTCATGGGCTTGGGAAATTTCCTTATGATACATATCTACAATTATAATATCATACAGAGTGGTTTGATTGCCCTAAGGATTATCTGAGCTCTGACTATGCACACCTTTTGCCTTTTCTGAAAGATCATATAATTGGAATCATATGGTTTATGGTCTTTTCAGATTGGCTTCTTTCACTTAATACACATTTAATTTCCTCCATATCTTTTCATGGCATGAGAGCTCATTGTTTTAGCACTGAATCATATAGCATTGTCTAGATGTACCAGTTTATCCATTAGCTACTGAAGGACAGCTTGTTTGCTTCCAAGTTTTAGTAATTATGAATAACCTGAGGTAAAAATCCACGTATAGGTTTTTGTGTGGATATAAAGTTTCAACTCCTTTGAGTAAATGCCAATAAGTGTGATTGCTGAGTCCCATGGTAAGAGTATGATTACTCTTCTAAGAAACTGCCAAACTATGTTGCAACATGGCTGTCCAATTTGGAATTCCCAGCAGTCATGAATGAGAATTCCTTTTGCTCTACATTCTCACAAGGACTTGTGTTGTCAGTACTCCAAATGCTGGCCATTCTAATAGATGTATAGTGGTATTTCATTTTAATTTGCATTTTCACGATGACAAATGATGTGGAGCCTCTTTTCATATGCGTATTTGCCATCTGTATATCCTCTTCCATGAGATATCTGTTAAGGTCTTTGGCTCATTTTTTAAACGAACTTGTTTGTTCCCTATTATTGAGTTTTAAGAGTTCTTTTATGTTTTGGATATCAGTCTTTTTGCAAATATTTTCTTTCAGTCTGTGGTTTATCTTCTCGTTGTCTTTTGAAGTGCAGAAGTTTTTAATTTTAATTAAATCCAGCTTATCAATCATTTCTTTCATGGATTGTACCTATGATATTTAATCTAAAAAGTCATCAATATGCCCAAGATTATGTAGTTTTCTCCTATGTGATCCTCTATGAGTTTTGTAGTTTTTTATTTTACATTTAGGTCTGTGATTCATTTAAAGTTAATTTTTGTGAAGGATATAAAATCTGTGTCTAGATTCATTTCTTTGACAGGATGCCCAGTTGTTCCAGCACCATTAATTGAAGATTATCTTTGCTCCATTATATTTACTCCTTTGTCAAAGATAAATTGAATTTGTTTATGTAGATCTATTTCTGAGCTATTATGTTCCATTGATCTACTTGTCTGTTCTTTTACCAGTACTATACTACCTTGATTACTATAGCTTTGTATTGTCTTAAAAATCAGATAATTTGGTCCTCCAACATTGTTTTTCTCCTTCAATATTTTGTTGCCTCATTGGAGTCTTTTTGCTCTCCATATAAATTTTAGATTCAGTCTGTCATATCTATACAATAGTTTGTTGGAATCATATTGAATCTAAGGATTAATTTGGGAAGAACTGACATCTTGATAATATTGAGGCTCCCTATTTATGAACATGGAATAGCTCTCAATTTATTTAGTTCTTCTTTAATTTCTTTCATCATAGTTTTGCAGTTTTCCACATTATACACCTCTTGTTAGCTTTATACTATAGAATTTCTTTTTTTTTTCTCTTGGTAATGTAAATGGTATTGTGTTTTCAATTTCCAATTCCACTTGTTCATTTTTGGTATATAGAAAAGTGACATACTTTTGCATATTAACCATGTATTCTGTAACCTTGCTATAATTGCTTATTAGTTGAGGAGTTTGTCCTTTTTTTCGGATTGTCTACATAAATGAATATATCATCTGCAAGTAAAAGCAACTTTATTTCTTCCTTCCCAATCTGTATACCCTTGTATTTCCTTTTCTTGTCTTATTATATTAGCTAGAACTTCTAGTATAATGTTGAAAAGCAGTGGTGAGGTGTTCCAATTTGTGAGAAAAATATATCCCTAGTTGGCACCATGGTTGTTATAGTCACCATTCTTAATTTAACTCTTTCATTTCAAGATCATATACATCCTGTGATCTCTGTAGTGAAATTCTACTCATAAAAAATGGGCTCCAGACTTTACTTCCAGCTAAACCAGAAGTTTTCAATTAGTTCATAGAATAGCCTACATACATTTAGTAGTTGTCCTAAATCAGGTTCCCAAAGTCACTGTTCCCAAATTCTTGTTTGAGACTGATACTCTCAAGGACATCCATACCCTTTAAGAAATTACAAAATGTTTTAGAGACTGTTTAATAAACTGTAGTCCTTTTTTTCTCACCTATTCTTTGCCAGTTCAAACTCTCATCTAACTTTTTTGATTCAAATCCCTGGGATAAAATTAGTCATTAATTGTCTTAAATATAAAACCTGAAGCCATAAAAAGACAAAATTCTTTGCCAGTTCAAACTCTCATCTATCTTTCTTGATTCAAATCCCTGGGATAAAATTAGTTTTAATTGTCTTAAATATAAAACCTAGAAGAAAACATAGGGAAAAACCTCTTTGACATTGATCTTAGCGAAGATTTTATGGATATGATATCAAAAGCATAAGCAATAAGAGTAAAATAAACAAATGTCACTAAATCAAACTAAAAAGCTCTGCACAGCTAAAGTAGTAATCAAGAAAATGAAAAGCTTACCTACAAATGAACAAAAATATTTGCAAACCATAACCTGATAAGAGATACACAAAATATGTAAGAAACTTGGGGTGCCTGGGTGGTTCAATCATTAAACATCTGTCATCAGCTCAGGTCATGATCACAGGGTCCTGGGATCAAACCCTGCTGGGATCTAGCCCTGCTTAGGGCTCCCTGCTCAGCCAGAAGCCTGCTTCTCCCTCTCCAACTCCCCCTGCTTGTATTCCCTCTCTCATTGTCTCTTTGTCAAATAAATAAATAAAACCTTTTTAAAAAATATGTAAGAAACTCATACAATTTAAGAGCAAAAACCCCCAAATAATTGGATTTTAAAATGGGCAAGAGACCTAAATAGGCATTTTTCCAGAGAAGATATTTAAATGACCAAGAGGTACATGAAAAGATGCTATTACTAACTGTCAGGAAATATAAATCAAAACCACAATGAGTTATCTCAACTTGTTAGAATATCTATTATAAAAGAGACAAAAGATTAGAGGATGCGGAGAACCTCATATACTGTTGGTAGGAATGTAAATTGGTGCAGCTACTATGGAAAATAGTACAGAGGTTCCTCAAAAAATTAAAAAAGAACTACTATATATCTAGCAATCCTACTTCTGTGTATATATCCAGAGGAAATGAAATCACTACAGATCTTCCTAAATTTAGGGTGAGATTACCTCCAAATAAACCCATTATAAATTGAAAACTTCCTAAATCAAAAGTGCATTTACTACATCTAGCTTACCAAACGTCGTATCTTAGTCTGGCCTATTTTAAATGTGCTTAGAACACTTATATTGGTTATATTAGAACCACATTTGGGCAAAATTATCTAAAACCAAGTCTATTTTATAATAATGTGCTGAAAGCTCATTAAATTTTCTGAATACTGTACTGAAGTAAAAAACAGAATGGTTGTCAGCGAATATGTTATTTAACCTCATGATTGCATGGCTTTCCAGGAACTGCAGCTCACCGCCACAGCCCAGCAGCATAAGAGATATCATACCACATATCCTAGCCAGAAAAGATCAAAATCTGAAGTATATTTTATCTTTTTTTTTTATAGTTTCAAGTTTTTATTTAAATTCCAATTAGTTAATATATGGCATAATATTAGTATTAGGAGTAGAATTTAGTGATTCTGCACAGTGAAGGAAATAATCAGCATAACTAAAAAGCAACCTTCAGAAAGAGAAAATATTTGCAAATGACATATCTGATAAAAATATTTGCAAATAATATATCTGATAAAGCATCCCAAATCTTTGAAGTGTGTTTTTTATTGCTTGTTTACTTTTACACCATTTTAAGTAGAAAAATTGTAAGTCAAACCACTGTGAAGTCGGAAACTGTATATCCAAGAGATATCTGCATTTCCATGTTTATTGTATCATTATTTACAAAAGCCAAGGTATGAAAACAACCAAGTATTCACAGGTGGAAAAAAAAAAAAAAAGAAAATGTGATATGTATATAATATTATTTTATATATTTATATATATATATAAACCCATAAATATCAATTTTTATGTATAAGGGAACTTTAATTTGCCCACAAAAATGAAGGAAATGCTATCATTTGTGAAAACATGGATGAACCTTGATGGGAATATGCTGTGAAAAAAAGTCAGAGGAAGAGCAATACTATATGATCTCACTTACATCTGGAATCTAAAACAGGAAAACCCAGAGAAGTGGAGAACAGATTCTTTACCTACTTTAAGATGATAAAATATGTTTAAATATGTTTAAAGAATGCATTAAGGAGAGTATGTGTTGTTATGAGCACTGGGTGTTATATGCAACTAATGAATCATTGAACACTACCTCAAAAACTAATGATGTACTATATGCTGGCTAACTGAACATAATAAAGAAAAAAGAATGCTAATCCTTTATTCACACCTCTTAATCTCCTTCCTTAGCCTTGAGCTAAACAAAAAGCTATTTTTCCTAAATAATACTGGCAACCCCTGGATCTAGACTTGATGACACAAAGCAAAATAACAGATTAAAAATATGACAATAATCACTTTCTATAACTCATCCCCAATATATCTATCTCTGATAAAAAGATGAATTAACTTATAATACTTTATAGTAAGTGAAAACCAGAAACTCTCTTATTTTTATTATCCTTAATTGCCTTGGTTCATATTACATGATTACATTAAACAGTAGTTTCATTTGTCAGCTCATGACACAAAAGTTCAATTTATATACTCTCTTTAGCAACATTTTGCATAAATTGAGATAAAATATACCCATTATAACCTAGTTAAAAGATTGTTTGTTCTAATACAGTCCTAAATGTTTACTATTGAAAAAAGATTACATTTTTACATATTTTAAGTTGATAAAATATGTTTTAAAGAAATGCTAACCTTTTGTAATCCTTTTGTAATCTCCAGGTTAAATAAGAGTAAGGCAGATATATCTTGGTATTTTGGAAACAAACTCTCATGTAAGTTTTTTTTCTTTTCTTTTCTTTTCTTCTTCTTTTTTTTTTTTTTTTTTTTTTTTGTCAATACTGAAGTAGTTTTAGAGTCAGAAGTGTCACAGTTTTCATTATTTTTATGATTCTCCTGAAATCATTTAACATGGAGACTTTTCTTTTGTAAAATTTCTTTGTGAAGTCTATGACCAGTGTCAAAAATTTCCCACCACCTACGTGGTTTCCTAAGTGTCACGCACAGCCATTTAAACAGATTAATGCCATTTAAAATCTTTCTTCCTCGTCAAACAACAACATTGAAATAAAAAAGTCATAGAGGAAATTTTAAAAAAGAAAACAAACCCATGGGATCAGTGCATTTTTGTTCTGAAGATAATAAAGTTACTGCAATGTTGTTGTTTGAATTTTATGTTGGAATGGGAAAGAATAGCTCCCTGGATGGATGAGACCAAAAAACTTTCATTCAGGAAGTGAGAAGACTTACCTAGTTGGAAGTTTCATAAGACTCCTGAAATAAATCTAATCAAGAACAAAGATATACATATATAAGGTGCATTCGATTCCTAGAGCTGTCATAACAAAGTACCACAAACTGGGTAGCTAAAACAACATAATTTGATTTTCTCACAGCTTAGAGGCTAGAAGTTCAAAATCAAGGTATTGGCAAGGTCATGCTACCTCTGAATGCTCTAGGGAAGAAGTTTTCCTATCTTCTTCCTACCTATGTTTTTTGGTGTTGCTTGGCTTTTGGGTGTATCACTCCAATCTCTGCCTTATTCTTCATGTAGTGTTCTCCCCTGTGTGTTCTGTGTCCAAATCTCCCTCTTCTTAGGTAAATTCCAGTCATTGGAGTAGGGCCCAGCTTAATCCAGTTCAACTTCATCTTAACTTGATTCCATCTGCAAAGCTCCTGTCTTCCAGTGTGCCTACCTGGCTCAGTTGGAAGAGCATATGACTTTTGATCACAGGGTCGTGAGTTTGAGCCCCATGTTGGATATAGAGATTACTTAAAATAAATGAAACTTTAAAAGAAATTAATAGATCCTGTTTCCCAAGAAGTTCACATTTACAGGTACTAAAAGTTAGGACCCAAAATATCTTTTATGGGGACACAGTTTAACCTGCAATTGAACAAACTTTGCTGAAATAGGCTTTTAAATAGCAAATGAGGGAGGTTTGAGCAAGCTGGGTTGTTCTTTGAAAAGAAGTCCTTAAGATCTTAATTGTGAATTCTCAAAGTCCCGCAGAAGATTTTATACTTGTATTCAGCAATCTATCTTCTGATAATCTCAATAAAAAACAAATACTTTGGTGCCAATGACATTAAAGATAAAGTCACCAGCCATTTATTCACCCAACTAAAATTTTTTGAACATTACATCAAAAAAGAGAACAGAGTAATGAGCAACACAATACTTCCTTTCATAGTCTCCTTATCTAGAAAAGAGCGAGGCAAGTAAACAATTACAACTCATTATGTAACATGATCAGACTGACATTTTAAAGACTCCTTTCACAATAGAGAAAGGAGTGGGTTGAAAGAAAAAAAAAAAGCCAAGAGTACAGTTATAGAGGTATCATGCTGTTTATGTAACAGAACATAGGTTGCAAAGGTTAGAGCATGAGGAAATAATTATAAGGAGAGGACACACGTTCAGAAGATTATGTGGGCTCAAGTTCCAGCCACCAAACCTACAGAATCACCTGCAGTTGCACCCATCCCTTCCTTTGTGATCTATTGCAAAGGATGAAGTTCTCTCTCCTTATTAAAGCTAATCCTTTTCCCTGTGCTTTGGAACCCATTCTATCACCTTAGTCATCTTACTCTATTAATTCTTGTTCTTAAACCCCAATCTCTTCCTACTTGTTTCTTCTTATCAGCTTTGAACATGCTCAAACCAGCCATCACAACACATAGCAACAATTACTTCATCTTCCTCAACAAACCTCAGCACTGCAGCCAACTAAAGACATATCTTCTATTCACAGCTACACTTTTTTTTTCACAGCTATACTTATAGAAGATTTGTTTACATATGATGTGTCCAGTGCTCATCTCCAACACATTTCTTGATCTGTTGCCATTTGGCTTCTGTTCTTAAAATTCTCTGAAATTTCTCTCATTCTAGTTTCCAACAAACTCTTTGTTATTAAATCCAGTAAACATTATCATTGCTTCCCTTGAACTCTCAGCAACATGTAGCAATTTTGACTGCTCCCATCATTTTTATATAACCTCTTACCTTACTTTTATTATACCGATTTTAGCTCTGGTTTTCTCCTTGCTTTTCTTTCTTAGTTTCTTCCTCTAGGTATTTCTTACATGTTATATTCTTCAGAATTCCTCAAATGGTAGTAGACTCTTTTCCTTTCTTGAGAAAATTTATCTTTTCTCCATGGGATCAAACAATTATTGTCATACTGGTGATCCCCAATTGTGACTCCAATTGAGATCTCTCTCCTCAACTTTAGATCTTTTATTTTCAGCTGCCAAATGGCATTTGGCTGACTCATTGGTACCTCAAACTCAGCCTGTTCAAAACTGAACTCATCTCCTCTTCTAAGTCCTCTATTCCTCCTATGATTCACATATTAATAAATGGTAACACTCTACATAAAATTCTACAAACCAACTACAAGGTACCAAGTTGAATTACCTTCTCTCTCTCCATCTCCACCCACCCCAACCCTCTTTCTTCCTTCTCTCACTCCCTCACCTCTCATCCCTCACCATTCACATTCTACCCATAATTGCACTGTAACTACTATACTCCTAAATCCTACAGATTTCTTCCTTAAAAAAATCCATTTTGTTGATTATATATACCTCTCCCAAACTGCTCATGGGACCTAGGAAAACCGATTCCATGTTCAATTCTAGGGCTAGGACCACATAAATCATCTGATTATGGCAAGTATATTCCTCTTGAAAAATTATTAATTTAGGAGCTCAAATTTAAGTCAATCTGGTTAGTATTACCTTTGCAACTGTTACTGTTCCAGGTTGGGCATGGAACGAAATTTGTCCAACCAGACAGAAGCAAAGGAGTGTTTTTTTTTTTTTTTTTTCTTTTCAAATCTGGGGAGAGAGTTTATTTCTCCCCCAGTGGATATAAGCAATGCAGCATGGTAACTTTGCTGCCACAACTGATGTTTTATCACTCCCTTAATTTTTTTTACAATTCTATGACAAATGTGTATGCCCATAAATAATATTGCATATTATAAACATAAACACACACACACACATACACACACATATATAGTCTACAATTTGGTATTTTTGTCAAAATTGCTTAAGATTTATTCGTTTTGATAGCAACACTTCAATTACATTCACTTTCATAGTAATATGGTTTCCAATACAAAAATAGTACAATTTGTTTATGCATTCTTATTAATACTTGTATTTTTCCATCTTTGCTAATATAAACCAATGCTTCTACAAATATTGTTGGGCATGTCTCTTTTTAAAAAAAAAAAATTTATTTATTTGACACAGCAAGAGAATGTGCACAGACAGGGGGCGCAGCAGAGGGAGAAACAGACTCCCCACTGAGCAGGGAGCCTGATGTGGGACTAGATCCCAGGACCCTGAGTTCATGACCTCAGCCAAAAGCAGGTACTTAACTGAGCCATCCAGGCACCCCTGAACATGTCTTTTTTTTTTTTTTTTTTTTTACTATATAAAGGAATTTTCTAAAATATATATTCCCAGAGATGGAATTTCTGGGTTACAGTGTATACATTTTAAAGAAAAAAACTAAATGGCTATCCACAATGCCTGTAACATTTTACACTTCCACCAGTAGTCTAAGAGAGCTTCAGTTCATCCAAAGCTGCAGCAAGAGATTTTTGTCATGGTTTGTAAATTTTTGCAGTTCTAATGAGTATGAAATGGCATCTTTATGATGCATTTCAATTTGTGTTCTCATGATTACTAATTAAATCCTTAATCATGTTTTTAATATGACTATTGGGCAGTTGTTTTTCCTCCTCTATGAAATGCCCTTCTTTTTTTTTTTTTTTAGAGGTTTGTATTTTGCTTAATGAATTTTAGAAGTTTCAGTATTTACTTGTATTAATATATTCACTATTGCCCTAGACTAGGCAAGACAATAGAAATAAATGGAAAATACACTATTCTCATTATTGGAAGAATTAATACAGTTAAAATGTCCATACTATCTAAAGCAATCTACACATCCAAGGCAATCCCTATCAAAATTCCAATGGCACTTTTCATAGAGGTAGAACAAACAATCTTAAGAATTTTATGGAACCACAAAAGACCCCCAAATAACCAAAGGAATCTTGGAAATGAGAAACAAAGCTGTAAGTATCACAATTCCAGACTTCAAGTTTCATTACAAAACTGTAGTAATCAAAATGTATACTACTCAATAGAACAAAGTATAAAATGTAGAAGTGAACCCATAATTATATGGTCAATTAATCTTCAATGTGGAAGGCAAGTATGTGCAAAGGTAAAAAGATAGTCTCTCCAACAAACGGTATGGAGAAACTGGACAGCTACATGCAAAGAAAGAAAATGGGTCACTTTCCACACACACAAAAAAACTCAAAATGGATTAAGGACCTAAATTTGAGACTTGAAACCATAAAAATCCAAGAAGAGAGCACAGGCAGTAATTTCTCTGACATCAGACATAGAACATTTTTCTAGGTATATCTCCTGAGGCAAGGAAGGCAAAAGCAAAATTAAATTATTGGAACTTCATCAAAAGAAAAAGCTTCTGCTCAGCAAAGGAAAGAGTCAAAAAATTAAAAGACAACCTACTGAATAAGAGAAGATGCTTGCAAATGACATCTCTAAAGGGTTAGCATCCAAAATATATAAGGAATTTACACAACTCAATACTAAGTAATAATAATAATAATAATCCAATTTAGAAATAGGCAGAAGGCATGAACAGACATTTCTCCAAAAAAGACATAGAAATGGCCAACAGACACATGAAAAGATGCTTAACACAACCCATCAACAGGGAGATGCAAATCAAAACCACAATGAGATACCATTTCACACCCATCAGAATTGCTGAAACCAAAAACTCAAAAAACAATAGGTGCTACCGAGGATGTAGAGAAAAGGGAACTCTTTTTGCATGGTTGGTGGGAATGAGAACTGGTACAACCACTGTGGAAAGCAGTATGGAGCCTCCTCAAAAAAACATAGAAATACCCAATGATCCAGATTACTGGGTATTTAACAAAAAAATACAAGAACATTAATTTGATGAGATATAGGCATCCCCACGTTTACTGCAGAATTATTTACAATAGCCAAATTATGGAGCAGCCCTAGTGTCCATCAATAGATGAATAGAGGGGCGCCTGGGTGGCTCAGTGGGTTGAGCCTCTGCTTCGTCTCAGGTCATGATCTCAGGATCCTGGGATTGAGCCCTGCATCAGGCTCTCTGCTCAGTGGGGACCCTGACCCTGCTTCCACCTCTCTCTCTTCCTGCCTCTCTGTCTGCTTGTGTTCTCAGTTTGTCAGGTAAATAAATAAAATCTTTAAAAAAAAATAGATGAATGGATAAAGAGGACGTGGTATATAGCTATGCAATAGAATATTATCCAGCCATAAAAAGAATGAAATCTTGTCGTTCACAACAGAATGGAGGACCTAGAGGGTATAATGTTAAGCAAAATAAGTTAGAGAAAGACAAATACTATATTATTTCATGCATATGTGTATTTAAGAAACAAAATAAATGAGGGACACCTTGGTGGCTCAGTCGGTTAAGCATCTGCCTTCAGCTCAGGCTGTGATCCCGATGTCCTGGGATCCAGCCCCACACTGGGCTCCCTACTCAGTGGAGAGTCTGCTTTTCCCTCTCCTTCTACCCCTCTCACTCTCCCGCCCTGCTCACATGCTCTCTCTCTCTCTCTCTCTCTCTCTCTTAAAATAAATAAAATCTTAAAAAAGAAAAAGAAAAAGAAACAAATGAACAAAGGGAAAGAAACCAAAAAACAGACTTTAAACTATAGAAAAGAAACAGATGGTTACCAGAGGAGAAGTGGGTTGGGGGATGGGTGAAATAAGTGAAGAGGATTAAAAGTACACTTATCTTGATGAGCATTGAGTAATAACTGGAGCTGTTGAACCACTGTTGTATGCTTGGAACTAACATAACATTGTAGTGGACACTGAAAAAATAAATAAAACTTAAAGATGTTAGAAATTGGGGCACCTGGGTGGCTCAGTGGGTTAAAGCCTCTGCGTTTGGCTCAAGTCATGATCCCAGGGTCCTGGGATCAAGCACCGCATCTGGCTCTCTACTCCTCGGGGAGCCTGCCTCCCCCCCCCCCTGCCTACTTGTGATCTCTGTCAAGTAAATAAATAAAATATTTTTTAAAAAGCTAAAAATATTAGAAATGGATCTTAATGAAATGAAGATGAATTATTTACCTCATGAAAACTTCAAAATAATGGTCATAAAGATGCACACTGAGGTCAAGTGAACAATCCATACATTTTGGTGCAGCTATAAATACAAACACATAGACTAATGAAACATAATGAAGTGCTCAGAAATAAACTATGTATATATTATCAATTAATATTTGACAAAGGTTTCAAGAATACTCAATGGAGAAACAAGTGTCTTCAATAAATAGTGGGTGCAGAGAAAATTATATATTTACATATAAAAGAATGAATCTATGTCCCTACTTTATACCACTTACAAAAATTAACTTAGAATGAGTTAAAGACTTGAACGAAAATCCAGAAACCATAAAACGCGTAGAAGAAGACATAAAAAAGAAGTACTTTGGGATGGGTCTTAGCAATGATTTTTATTGGATATGTAACCTAGAGCATCAGCAACAAAATTAAAAATAAGTAAGTGGGATTATATCAAATTAAAAACCTTTTGCACAGCAAAAGAAATGATCAATGGAATGAAAAGACAATTTACCATTTGGAAAGATATTTGCAAGTTATATAACTGACAAGGTGTTAATATTCAAAATATAAAAAGAACTCAAACAACTCAATAGCCAAACAAACAATCCAATTAATGGGCAGAGTATCTGAATAGACAATTTTTCCCAAGAAGATATACCGATGGCAAATAGGTACATGAAAACATGCTCAATATCATTAACTATCAGGGAAATGCAAACCAAAACCACACTGGGGTATCACCCTATGCTTGTTAGAATGGCTATCACCAAAAGACAAGAGGGTAACAAATGCTGATGAGGATGTAGGGAAGAGAAACCCTTGTTCACTGTTGGTACATTTATAAACTGGTACACCAACTATGGAAAATAGTATGAAGGTTGTTCAAAACTTAAAATAGAACTACTATATTGTCCACAATTCCACTCCTAGAAACACATATCCAAAATAAATAAATACACTGTCCAAGAGATATCCGCATTCTCATGTTCACAACATTATTATAGTAGTCAAGACATGAAACAACCCAAGTACTCATCAATGATAAAGAAGTTGTGGTATATGTATATACAACAGAATATTATTCAGCTATAAAAAAGAAAACCTTTCATTTGTGATAACATGGATAGATCTACAGAGTATTATGTTAAGTGAAATAAGACAGAGAAAGACAAATGCTTTTTATTTTTTTAATTTCTTTTCAGTGTACCAGAATTATTGTTCATGCCCCACAGCCAATGCTCCATTCAATATGTGCCCTCCATAATACCCACCACCAAGCTCACCCAATCTCCCACTCCTTTCCCCTCCAAAACCCTCAGATTGTTTCTCAGAGTCCACAGTCTCTCATTGTTCGTCTCCCCCTCCAATTTCCCTCAACTCTCTTATCCTCTCCATCTCCCCATGTCCTCCATGTTATTTGTTATGCTCCACAAATAAGTGAAATCATATGATAATTGACTCTCTCGGCTTAACTTATTTCACTCAGCATAATCTCTTCCAGTCCCATCCATGTTGCTACAAAAGTTGGGTATTCATCCTTTCTGATGGAGGCATAATACTCCATAGTGTATATGGACCATATCTTCCTTATCCATTCGTCTGTTGAAGGGCATCTTGGTTCTTTCCACAGTTTGGCAACCGTGGCCATTGCTGCTATGAACATTGGGGTACAGAGGGCCCTTCTTTTCACTACATCTGTATCTTTGGGGTAAATACCCAGTAGGGCAATGGCAGGGTCATAGGGAAGCTCTATTTTTAACTTCTTAAGGAATCTCCACACTATTTTCCAAAGTGGCTGCACTAACTTGCATTCCCACCAACAGTGTAAGAGGGTTCCCCTCTCTCCACATCCTCTCCAACACATGGTGTTTCCTGTCTTGTTAATTTTGGCCATTCTGACTGGTGTAAGATGGAATCTCAATGTGGTTTTCTTTTATTTATTTTTGTGTGTGTGTGTGTTTTTAAAGATTTTTATTTATTTATTTGACAGAGAGAGATCACAAGTAGGCAGAGAGGCTGGCAGAGAGAGAGGAGGAAGCAGGCTCCCCGCTGAGCAGAGAGCCCAATGTGGGACTCAATCCAAGGACCCTGAGATCATGACCTGAGCTAAAAGCAGAGGCTTAACCCACTGAGCCACCCAGGTGCCCCCTCAATGTGGTTTTGATCTGAATCTCCTTGATGGCTAGTGATGATGAACATTTTTTCATGTGTCTGTTAGCCATTTGTATGTCTTCATTGGAGAAGTGTCTGTTCATGTCTTCCACCCATTTTTTGACAAATGCTTTTTTAAAAAAAGATTTTATTCATTCATATTAAAGAGAGAAAGCGCAGGGGCAGAAGGAGAGGGAGAGTGAGGAAGAAAGAATCTCAAGCTGATTCCACACTCAGCACAGAGCCTGATGTGGAGCTTGATCCCAGAACTATGAGATCATGATCTGAGCCAAAACCAAGAGTCAGCAACTCAACCAACTGAGTTACCCAGGCACCCCTGAGAAAGACAAATTCTTTATGATCTCACTTATATGTGGGATATAAAACAAACAAACATACAAACAAACAAAACTTAGAAGAGATTAGATTTGTACTTACCAGAAGCAGAGGTTTGGCTGAGGGGGTAGAATCTGACAAAGGTGGGTCAAATATGCAAACTTTCAGTTGTAAGATAAATAAGTACTGGAGATATAATGTGCAACACGATGACAGCAGTTAACACTGCTTGCAGAATAATTGAAAGTTAAGAGGGAGATACTAAGAGTTCTCATCATGAGCCAAAAAACACTGGTTTCCTTTCTTTCTTTTTTGTATTTATATATGATGGATGTTACCTAACTTACTTTGATAATCATTTCACAACATATTTAAATCAAGTCATTATGTTGTATAGCTTTTTTTTCCAAGATTTTATTTATTATTTATTTGACAGAGAGAGATCAGAAGCAGGCAGAGAGGCAGGCAGAGAGCAGGGGAAGCAGGTTCTCTGCTGAGCAGGGAGCCCAATGCAGGGGCTCATCCCAGGACCCTGAGATCATGAACTGCGCAGAGGCAGAAGGCAGAGACTTAACCCGATGAGCGACCCAGGTGCCCCATGCTGTATACCTTAAACTTTTATAGTGTTGCAATGAATTATATACTATATATACAATTATATATTAACAAACTTGGGGAAAAGGAGAATAAACTCAGTGCTGAGAAGGGAAATATGACACTAATACATCAAAACTTGATTTTTTGTAGACTATGTAGGGAAAATTTAATGCCACATGTTAAAACAGGAAATCTTTAATCCAATATTAATAAGAAGTAATTTTCAAAAACACTGAGGAACTAGGATTTTCATGGCAATTATCCTAAGATTTTGGAGAACATGTAATTTGAAACTCTCAATGCTAAAAATATAAACATTTCTGCTATAATAACCTGTGCATTCCTTTAAAACATCCCCTTGGGCAAAATCAAACACCAGAAATAACTAGGCTTCTGGAGAAAACAATGTAGAGGTAAACCACTGCAACTTTGTAACCAAGTTCCAACAAAAACAACCACAATCTTAGTACATTTTCGTATAGCTAAACCCAGGTTCGGTTTTCACCCCGTACAGTACCAGCTGGGTTTTCACCCAGTAGCAGAGTTATCTTTCATACGTTTAAACCCTGTGGCTCACCTTCTTCCACTGAGATACAGCTTCTTAAGGACACCTATTCCCAACAGAAGTCAGTCTTATCAGAAATAAAAATATTTAGGAGTATCTTTGCAGCTTCTTTACCTGTGCTTGCAGCCTCACTGGATACGGTAACATTGTAAAAAGCATAATGATTCTCCATAGCATCAAACTAATCAAAACTGATTCCAGAGGAAGGTACTACTGTAGGATTTTTAGCCGTTTTTTTTCTTAAGATTTCATTTCTTGTTGAGGTCTTGTGTAACAGTAAGAAAGAGTCCCCTGGTTGTTTCCAAAGCTAACTTGGTGTTAACCAATGAAACTTCTGGGTTATACTTCTATCATTTTCCTCTTTAGCCATCTACTAAACCCTAATTTGTGACAGAAACAAATGGTCTTTTGTATCAAAGCTATCATCAAATTTAGACGTCTTAACACTACTCCCCACATTACTGTAATTTTGTTTTACATTTGATTTTTTTTTTTAAACAGGACAGAGCTATAGATAATATATACACATCTACACACACAGGCATCAAGCACCTTCAAAATGGATCTAAGTGTTATTGTTTTACCTTTATTTCCTGGTTGTATAAATTTTCAGATAATATCTTTAGAAAAATATTAAGGAAATGAATAACCTAAAACTATTAAAAATTTAATTTTCCTAGAAAAACCTACGTTATACACTGATGTCTAAAATCCCATGCACTTCTTTTTTAATTATTTTTATTAACATATAATGTATTATGTCTCCCAGGGGTACAGGTCTGTGAATCATCAGGCTTACACATTTCACAGCACTCACCACAGCACATACCCTCCCCAATGTCCATCACCCAGCCACCCTATCCCCACCCTCCCACCCCACCCCCAAAAAACCCCTCAGTTTGTTTGTGAGATTAAGAGTCTCTTATGGTTTGTCTCCCTCCCGATCCCATCTTGTTTCATTTGTTCCTTCCCTACCCCCCAAACCCCCCCCACCCTGTCTCTCAATTCCCATGTACTTTAAAAACACGAGACATGTTTCATAAGAAGGTATTCTATTATGAAAATACAGATCACTATAGATATATTTCTACTACTTAGGTAAACATCATGTGTGATTTTTCTTTTCTGAATATAAGGCATAGCAACAGACCTTGTAGAATCTTTAAAGGAGAAACTCCTGTTTCACACTCTGATCCACAGATATTCTCCAATCCTACTGGTCCAAAGAGAAGAGTGAGTCAAGCAGTGAAATAGAATTTCACATAAAGACCAGTATATAGGTTTTCATAATGCATGTTGAAGTTAAGGAAGAACGGTATATAATAAAATACGAATACTTACGCTTCACATTTCCTTCTGCCAGCCAATACCGTGAATAGGCCATTTGCAGTGATGTAGAAGGAGCTGGAAAGTATTATGCTAAGCTAAATAACTTAGAGAAAGACAAATACCAAATGATTTCCCTCATATGTGGAATTCAAGATACA
The DNA here is from genome assembly GCF_022355385.1 of Mustela nigripes. NCBI lineage: Eukaryota > Metazoa > Chordata > Mammalia > Carnivora > Mustelidae > Mustela > Mustela nigripes. The sequence goes on from NC_081568.1 coordinate 123,827,676, forward strand.
AAACAAATGAGCATGGGCGGAGGGGGCGGGGAGAAGATAGGCAAACCAAGAAACAATCTTAACTATGGACAACAAACCGAGGGTTGCTGGTCAGGTGGGATGGTTTAAATAGGTGATGGGGATTAAGGAGGGCACTTGTGACGAGTGCTGGGTGTTATATGTAAAGAGAAATCATTAAATTCTACACCTGAAACCAATATTACACTGTATGTTAACTACCTGGAATTTAAATTAAAATTTGGAGAAAGGAAAACAAAGTAAAGAATAGGACAATGTCGGGACGCCTGGGTGGCTCAGTTGGTTAAGCAGCTGCCTTCGGCTGGGGTCATGATCCCAGCGTCCTGGGATCGAGTCCCACATCGGGCTCCTTGCTCAGCAGGGAGCCTGCTTCTCCCTCTGCCTCTGTCTGCCATTCTGTCTGCCTGTGCTCGCCCTCTCCCTCTCTCTCTGATAAATAAATAAAATCTTTAAAAAAAAAAAAAAAAAAAAAAAAAAAAAAAAAGGGTGCCTGGGTGGCTCAGTGGGTTGAGCCGCTGCCTTCCGCTCAGGTCATGGTCTCAGGGTCCTGGGATCGAGTCCCACATCGGGCTCTCTGCTCAGCAGGGGGCCTGCTTCCCTTCCTCTCTCTCTCTGCCTGCCTCTCTGCCTACTTGTGATCCCTCTCTGTCAAATAAATAAATAAAATCTTTAAAAAAAAAAAAGAATAGGACAATGTCTACCCTTAAAACAGGGTCATTGGCTAATATGTATAATAAAGGAGAAATTTTGTCACTTGTTTCTTCTTCCAACAAAACAATGGAAACAATGTAAAGAAGACTTTGTTTTATAAAAATTTGATTTTTACTCCAATATTTAGAAGATTGCTATATAATTTGGATGGATGTACAATGATATATGACGCAATTATAAGAAAACTCTCTAGAGGAAAACATTTAAGGTTAAGAAAAAATTCCACAAATGTTGACACATCTCCTACATTGAAATTTGAATATAAGCTCACATGGAACAATTATAATTATCATACAATGAAATATAAAAGCACAAAAATGAATACCAGTTCAGGTGTCAGACAGTCATTATCAACAAATTTAAGGCCAAAGTAAAAATATATGATCATACTGAATTTTGTGTCTAATAAAATTAAAGGAACATAAAAATGCATATTGCAAGTTAGCCAACTGACCACAGAAAGTTTTTGAAGAAAACTCTCTGTGGTGAAATAAAAGATAAATAAAATGACATTTTTTAATACTGTTTAAAATTAGCTTCTTTTGGTTAAAAATCATGACATTAATTTAAATTTTTATTATATTAACTGGATTGACAAATCTAATGTTATTTTGAAAAATTATAGAAAAAAAAATCCACAGCCCAAATGAAAAGTAATATGAAACCTAAGTAGTCCTATATCAACAAGGTCTAATAACTAATACATAAGGATATCACTGTAGTCAGAATTAACTTACATGTATTTTCCCACTTCTGCTTCATCTTCTTCTTTCAAAGCATTCTCTATTGAATGCATTAAATGTGTATTTTACAGTATCTTTTAAAAATCTAAAACACAGAGACTATGTTATTATATTTGTACTCAAATTATAATAAAACTTATGGGGTCACATGAATCACATTCATTTATTAAACATATGACTATATTGTAATTATTTCAAATTTTATTAATATAGCATTACATTGATGGACTGACAGTGTATAATTCTTCCACATTGATGATCCAATTATAAATCACTTCTTTCCCTTTTTTTTTACTTTTACACTCTTTACAGGTATATGCAGGCTGTCACCGTCTCTCTTTGACATATATTTATACAGGCAATATGCAATAGCAGTGAAGAAGATAGTGAATAGTTTGCAAACAGAACCTAAATTAAAAAAAATACAAGTATCAGATGTATCAATCTACTTAGAGTGAAAATATTTGTGGAAAAAATGCCAAATACTAAAGAAAAAGTAAGTATATTTCATCTCCATAAAATATCAACTTTCCAATTGTAAAATGTAATTAATGTCATAAATGCATGTCAAGTTATTTAAAGGAGACTTTTTTAATGTTTATAAAAACTTTTAGATTTCTTAAAGATACAGCCCTATCTTTTATTTATTTCTTTAATTATTTCATTTCTTCCAAATGGACTAGTTGACACTAAATGGCCACAAAAGCATATTCCTATTGTAGTTTTCTGTTTGTCCTTTGTGACTTAATTCCCTATTTCTTTATTATTGTCATCTCCTGTTAATAGCTCCTTAGCAGGTTCTCTAGCAGTTCACCAGTTTTCTCAATTATGTGCTGTTTGAAAATAAATAAGTGTGCTATAGTTATATCTAAAATAAAAATTAAAAGGCTCAGCAGTGTCTTAAGAGGACTTAATTATGAACAATGCCTAGTTTCATTCAATTATCTCTGATAAATTTTAACTACTTAAATGTCATTTTTTATCTTTTTTTAAAAGGTTTTTTATTTATTTGACAGATAGAGATCACAAGTAGACAGAGAAGCCTGCGGTGGGCGGGTGGAAACAGGCTCCCCGCTGAGCAGAGAGCCCGATGTGGAGCTCCATCCCAGGACCCTGGGATCATGACCTGAGCTGAAGGCAGAGGCTTTAACCCACTGAGCCACCAAGGCGCCCCATTTTTTAAATTTTTTCATTGTTTTTTAAAATTTTACTTAGTGCTTAATGTAGACTAAGCTTGCTGGATAACTGACTTTTGAATTATAAGGCACACTGTATACTTTATCACAGAGGTATCTGTTACTGTTAAATAGTAGAGTCTATTATTATGTGTTTCTTTGAATTAATGAACCCATTCATTAAAATCACAAAACATATAAACACTTCTAAGTATTTATCACACCAACGACATCTATGCAACGAAATCACTGAATGTTAGCAGTGACCAAGATTTCAGAAATTATGTAGTCCAACATCCTCATTTTATAGATGAATAAATTGAGATCCAGGAAGAGCTAGTGAGCTTTCCAAAGTAATACAAGCATATTTGGACTTTCTCAACACTGGCCATGGCCCATACTACCATAGCATCCCAATTCTCCATATCTCTTATTTATTCATAAATAACGAATACTTGCTATGTGGGTTGTTATAACACTGAGTAAAAGAAACAGTGAAACTTACATGTAATTAGTATAAAATATCTTGATGTTCTTTAAGAGTGTGAAAAATAATTTTTAATTATCAATCTTTTACTATGGAAATGGAAATGGTCACAAGGTCAAGCAACTTGGTTGTATATGTATATGGACAAAATTGTTTCCTAAATTGAAATTTTGCTAATTACGACCCTTTATTCAGGAGTAACATAAAACTATTGTGTATAGTGGAGTGACTCAAATATTCACACAAATACTATAAAACTTTAGTTTCTAAAATATTTTCTATATAATAAGGCTTCTTATATATGTCTTCTTATTATATACTTAAATCAAACTATCCATTTGTTCAGTTTATTACTGTACGTTACTATAAACAACTATACATTTTTTAAAACAATTATACTTTCCTATATTTCTTCAATAGGTATTACTTACTCATTCCTACCATAAGGTAGGCCATTTTTTTCTTATCATAGCTCAAACAATTTCCTTTCCTTTCACAGTATTCAGTCTCTCGAAATAGACAAGAAGAGTCTACTGACAGTTTAAAAAGTATTGGTCCAGGTATTGTCGCTATGAAAAATGCAATAATTGTAAATACTCCATGAAAATACCACAGGTAGGGATAAGAATGCTTTTATTCTAAAACTAGACATATATTTAGTCATCATCACATTTAAATATAGCATTTAAAACTAGCTAAGAGTTTACTTACAAATAGAATTACTAATAACTGGAAACAATATTTTTTTAAAAATCCTTATCTCGGGGGCACCTGGGTGGCTCAGTGGGTTAAGCCTCTGCCTTCGGCTCGGGTCATGATCCCAGGGTCCTGGGATCGAGCCCCACATCGGGCTTTCTGCTCTGCAGGTAGCCTGCTTCCTCCTCTCTCTCTGCCTGCCTCTCTGCCTACTTGTGATCTCTGTCAGATAAATAAAGAAAAAATCTAAAAAAAAAAAAAAAAAATCCTTATCTCTACAGGTATAAAAAATTAGTATCTTTCATATTTTTAGAATGGTGTACATATTGTTATGCAGTTGACATCTCAAAACTTTTAATTTTTCATTTAAAAATTTAGGAGAAAGTGTTTACAAGAGATTAAATATAATTTTTGTGAACTCAGTGTACCTCCAAATATTTCAAATTGTGAAATTTTCAATGATAAGTTAGTTTCATAATCCAACGTATATCTGTTATCAAGATATTGACAGAAATAACTGAAAATGTAAATGCTTTGGTATGTTTGTAGCACCCCCTAAATTCAGAGAACCTCTAATCCAGAGGAACAGTTGTGTGCTGCCTGAGGTAAATCTCTATATACTCAGAGACAAATCTGCTCAGCAACAATTTCAGCTAAAATTGAATTAAAAGTCACTTTTTAAAAAAGTCAGTGGGAAGACAGGCTGGCTCAGTTGGTGAAGCATAAGACTTTTGACGTTGGGGTTATGAGTTCGAGCCCCAGTTTGATGTAAAGAGGACTTCAAAATAAAATCTTAGGGGGAAAAAAGCCACCCCAAAGACACTAGAAAAAGGATCTCGGAACTAACATGTCTTAACCATCTTCCTTCTATCAGGGCCCTCATGCTTCATGACTCTTGATTTCTGCCAAAGATCACTGTCCATCACCAATTTTCCCAGTCTCATTGAGCGTTAACACTCTGTTTACAATTGCCCAAGATGAAAAACTGAGGCCTCCTGTACACTTTTTTCTACTTTTCATCATTATTTTTCCAACCCATGATAATAAATCTGTGTGACACTAACTCTAGACATATCTTGATTTCTCTGTCTCTTTTACAACCCCCAGAATCCAATTTAATATAATTCTGACTTGGACTTCAGCAGAAGCCTTTTTTTCCTCCACATTTATCTTCTGTAAGTATTTCTCCCTCAGAAGCAGAGTTATCTTTTAAATGTAAATCAGATAATCTCTTTCCTCTGCTTCAAACTCTCTGTTGGCAAAATCCGTTAGATATAGAGTCGGTCTGTATCTAAAATATCACATTCCTCCCTCTTCCACCAAAAATGTATTAGTCTCCCTGTCTTCCTTTCTGATGCTGAAACTATTTATATACTTTGTTTTTCTCATGTTCCTTTGCCCATTACAAAGTTGTCCTTGGGGTGGCAGGGTCATGGGGGGAAGGGAAGGAAAAATGAAACAAGATGAAACCAGAGAAGAAGACAAACCATAAGAGACTCTTAATCTAGGGAAACAAACTGAGGGTTACTGGGGGGTCGGGGGGATTGGGGGCAGGTGGAGGATGGGTGGCTGGGTTGTGGACATGGGGGAGTATATGTGCTATAGTGAGTGCTGTGAATTGTGTGAAATGTGTAAGACATGATTCACAGATCTGTACCCCTGAAACAAATTATACATTATATGTTAATTAAAAAAAAAAAAGTTGACCTTGAGCACCTGGGTAACTCAGTCAGTTAAGGACAAGTGTCTGCCTTGGTCTGCCTTGGGCTCAGGACAGGATCCCGCATTGGGCTCCCTGCTCGTTGCAGAGCCTGCTTTTCCCTCTCCCTTTCTCCCTCTCCCTGACTCATGCTCTCTCTCTCTCTCTCAAATAAATATACAAAATCTTAAAAAAAAAAAAAAAATCTGTCCTTATCTAATGGTCATTATTCACACAAGAATATGCTCTAATTTTTCCTGATTAAAAAAGCAATTTTAACCTCGCATACTGATCTAGTTATAAAATTATTTCTTTGATCTCCATCAAAACCATACTTAATTTTTTCTACATTTTTTAAAAGATTCTATTCATTTATTTGACAGACAGAGATCACAAGTAGGCAGAGATGCAGGCAGAGAGAGAGAAAGGGAAGCAGGCTCCCTGCTGAGCAGAGAGCCCAATGCCAGGCTTCCATCCCACCACCCTGAGATCATGACCTGAGACGAAGGCAGAGGCTTAACCCACTGAGCCACCCAGGTGCCCCAATTTTTCTATATTCTTGACTTCATTTATCATATATCTTTCAGACTTCAATCCAGTTCAATCTTGCTTCCTTGTCCTATTAATACTTTTTTCCTATTAATATTTTTAATCAACTTTTGAACTGGGGGTGCTAATATAGTCATAATGTAGATTTGGAAAGCTAGTTTTTGCTATTAAGAAAGCCTGAAGTACAAAGTGCTTTACCCTAAGCAAAACCAATTTTTTCTTTAGCTATAAATCCTTGAAAACATCAGAGTCAGAGTCTTCAGTCATGAAAATGTTTAAAAGCGCTAGTTTAGATTAGTGACTTTCCAAACATACAAGCAATCCTGTGGTTTTATGTTTGGTTTCAGCTTACCAAACCACTTTTAGGAGCTTGATGAGTATACCTCTAATCAAATAGATTGTTCTAATCAAATATAATATTAATACATATTTTATATGACAGTTAGGATGAGCTTTGCATTAGGTATTGTCTTTTTAACATAAATATCATCTCCTAAATACTGCAAAGCAGCTCCCCCAGTCACTTGTTTTGTGTCAGTTAACCATTATTATTTATTTGAAATTCCAAAAATACATGTAGACACACATAAAAAAATTAACAATTCAGTGTAATAAAAGATTGCCAAAAGTCCATACCAAATATTCTCAAAATCATAAAGGTCAAACTCAAGGCCAAAGAACGTTGATTGTCTGATACAATCCTGCAAGCAAATAGTAATGATATTACTAAAACATCATTATTATTAGCTATAGAGAATGTTTGCTAGGTTCAAGATTATTTTTTTTCCGGTGTGTCAGTTAAACTAAGAATCTTTAGCCAGTTGACAGAGTTCATTCAGGTGAATCAAAGAAGCACCACTCCTTCAATTTCTTCATATCCTGCCCCTTGCCCACTGATTCCAAAGCTTCTTGCTCTCCACAAGGAGGAAGAATTTGTAGACCAAACCTTCTGCCCCAGCCTCTTTTTCATTTGCTGAAAAAAACTTTGCACTAACTCTCACACTTATCTTTTCCATTTTGAGGGGCATACCCACTGTTTTCGATTTCTCCTTTTTTTTTTTTTTTTTTTTGCCCCTGTGAGATCCACTCCCTACATTGCTCCCCCTTTATCTCTGTCTTGGAAGGCTGACCTAAATGTACTAAATAAGTAGGCTCTCTTGTTTTCTGTCTTCTAGTTAGCGTTTGCGAATTGGATGTTCCAGAGTGAGGAAGGAAACTGAGGTCAAGGTGTTCCTGCCCAGGCTCTCTCTTGCAGAGTTATAATAGGTTGACTTGGTCCCTAGGCAAAGCAGTCCCCTCCACAGGTCTCTCTTCTTCCTATCCCTGTTTTCCTCTAGCCAAGTGGTAACAGACCAGAGGTACTATACTATACCATGTGATTTCTTATACTCCACCCACATTTTAAATCATCACTTTCTACAGCCTTGCTTAAATTGTCCTAATTGGAAGGTGCCTTTGTCTTCCTACTGGACCTCTGACTGTTACCCTCCCTATTCAAAAGCTAAAATAAACAAAAAATAACTTTCCCAAATATAAAAAAATGAACCTTTTGTTTTAAAACATGCATAATGCCACATGCTAGTTTGGAAAATGAAAATACAATAAAAAAATCAACCTTTGAACATACTAGGGAGTAAAAAAAAAAAATAAGAGCTACATCTTATTTTAAATAAACTCTATGCTTACCCTTTGTTCCCTTGCTCTAGAACTTGAACAATAAACTAGTAGGACCAGTATTTTCATCCAAACTGACTCATTTACTAAAATGTAGCATACATACAATATTTTGTGGCTATTTTACTAAAAATGAGGTAATTCTACCCATATCAACCTGGTGAAAATATACATTCTTTCCTTAGATGTTTACTACTAGGAAAATGAAAACAAATAAACCAATCCTCAAAAGAGAATGACATTTTTAAATAAAAAAATAACTTACACTTCTATAATGAGCAGATTCTTAAGGAGGAAAAAGAAAGTGTCACATTTTAGAACCACACTTTTGTATAGGTCTTGGTATAATGTTGAAATATGAATAATAACCCTAACTTTAATTGTGTGTTCTTCTTCATTTAGCATAGGTAGTTTTCTTACATGGCTTATCATTGCTTTCGGAAGCATAGATAGAGTTGACCATAACTCAAGTATAATCATTAAGATGTATTTATGTATCTTCAGTTTGATTAACCATCTTTCTGACATATATAAAACAAGATGAAAAGAGCAATGATTCCTAGGATTTTCCATAATCACTTAAATGAACAGCACAAAATGAATAATAGATATGTATTAAAAATATTTAATGGAAAATGAGTATCTTTTACCAATGAAGAGAATTTTTTGGTACATCATCTAATGAAGTAAGGCTATGATAAAATGATTTCAGAATTTCGTGGAATAAACAAAACATTCATTAGTACTCTTCCAAAATGTAAAAAAGCAACTTTTACTATCTCTTATGACTTCTAAATTTATATTTTCACTTCATATCTTTCTTAAAAGACAGCAGTTCTAGACTTAAGTTACTGTTTTGCACAAAAGCTGTTCTTCCCCTTAGTGTTGCCTATCCCAAGAAGTGGAACTGTCATCCACCATCATGCCATGTCCAAGTCCAAAATGTGAAGAGGCATTCTTGACACCCCTTTTCCTCACTGACCAGATTCAATAACCAAACACTGTGATTTTTTAAAAAATACAACTTTTTCATATCTCTTTCTCTGATTAAAAAAAAAATTATCTCTAAGACTACTGGCCTATTCCAAGGCTGTATCTTACCCCTTAAAAAAAAGGAATGACTTCTTAATGTATCTCCCAACAACCATCCTTACCCTTTCAGTCTACTTTACATGGAACAAAGTGATTTTTTTTTTTTTTTTTTTACTATGAAATTCTGATCATTTCACTGCCCCACTAGGATCTTTCAACAGCTTCTCCTTGTTCTTATGGTAACATCTAGAATTGCAGAAAACTTTACAAAAGTCATCACATCAGTGATCATTACTCACCACCTCACACCACATTTTTGCCCTTATCACCCTCCCTGTTCATGACATTCGATGACACAACAACCTTATGGAGCTGCTTCCCCCACTTAGACTCTCTGCCTATGTTGCCACTGTGTGAAATACTCAGCCCCTAACATTTAAGGCTCAGCTTAAAGGTCAGTTCTTCCAGAACACCCTGTCTGAATCCTTGGACTGAGTTAGATTATTGTATAATTTTCTCATTTCATTTCCCTGCATTTTATTTGCAATGTGTTTTAATATTCTAATTGCTTACTAGTAAAAACACACTTTTAAAATTTATTTTATTTTATTTTTTGCTGCTTTTCTTGCCACCCTCCAACAGCTACCAGTGCAGCAGGGAACTGGATACTTTTATCTCTCTTTTATTCTACATTTTTCTTTAAAGTTCTCATCTACCTTCTTGCTTGAATCTCTGGCAACTATCACAGCTGAGAAGACATAAACATTATTTTTTAAATGTGGGACGGAAAGGAAAGAACTGAAGAACTAATTTTTCTTTGCTTTTAAGTTATTTTCTTGTTTTCCTTTATTTCAACTATTATTTATTTATTTGGTTAAACTTGTAAATCTTATTTTAATCCACATACATTTTAAAATTTCTGATGTATTTTACCATTTTATTTTATATTATTTTATATTATTTTTATTAATGAGCATCTTCATGGAGAGATATAGATAAGTCATGGTAGTTTTCTGTTTAGACTTCAGCCTCACACATCTCAGATTTTAACTAATTTCTCCAGAGAAAAAAATAATTCTGTCACTCGTAGTCCCACGTGATCACCAAAAACTCTACCAGTTTGCTTGTCTCCAGCAGTGACTCCCTATCTGGACCTAGTCTAGACTGTCAGCTGCTGGCCTTCATCAAGAATTGGCAAGAACCTCAGGGACAGCTTTAGATCTCCAGTTCACCTCTAAAAACTTCTGCTCTCTCTAGAATTTTAATCCCTCTAGTCCTCTGTCATTTTTTCTGCCTTTAAATACACGGTTTTTATCCTTTAACCCAGTTTTTCTAGTTGCCTCTATAGGATGATTGGTCTGCTACAAAGTACTCCATGCTACCCCTCTTCCTTGACTTTCATTATCATTTGTTTGTCAGAGATTTCACAATTTATGTCTTTGGTTCTGAATCTTACTGTATTTTTAAAATTAAACTTTATTTGTTGCATTTGTGGTGTAATTACATGATTTGGAAAGCAAAACAATATAAAGAGAATATGCTGGAGAAACTTGCTTGCTTCTACCCCTGCCTTCATCTACATCTATTTCTACCCCATTCCTTTGAGCTACCTTTAGGCTACCATTTTAATTTCTTTCTTGCTTATATCTAGTGTTCTTTATGCAAATACAAATAATTGTAAATGCATATCTCTGTATCTCTTTCTTCACAGAAGGTAGCATACTATATTCACTGTTCTGTACTTGATTTTTTCATGTAACAATGTATTCTCAAGATTTCTTCCTGCATAAAAATAGAGCTCCTCCCTATTCATTTTTTTAAAAAGATTTTATTTATGTGACAGACAGAGATCACAAGTAGGCAGAGAGGCAGGCAGAGAGAGAGAGGAGGAAGCAAGCTCCCCGCTGAGCAGAGAGCCCAATGTGGGTCTCGATCCCAGGACCCTGGGATCATGACCTGAGCCAAAGGCAGAGGCTTTAACCCACTGAGCTACCCAGGCGCCCCCCCCCATTCATTTTTTTTAAATAAAGGTGAATTAAAGACATTTTTAAACAAACAAACAAAAAGAACAAGATTCATTTCCATCAGACCCACAGTAAAAGAATTCTTTTGAGGAAAGAAATGATCTCTGAAGAAAGAAAAAATGCAGGAAAATACAAAGAGATTCTGATAATATGATATTAAATATATACATAAAATTATATCCATTAGATTGTAAAATTTGTGTAGCACCAGAATATATGACAACAATAACAGAGGTTTGGAAGAAAGTTAATGGAGTTAAAGTATTCTTAGGTCCTTGAATTATTCAGAAAGTGGCAAAACTACTAATTTAATTTGACTCTAACAAACCAAATACTCTTATGATGTCTTGACCACTATAAGAAGAATAATATATAATTAGCAAAATAATAAAAGGAAAATAATGAAAGCTAAAAATAATGCAAAAGAAGTAAAGAACTAAAAGAATGAGTAGAAAATATAGTAAAGCAAATACTAAAATGAGACGAATATCCAAATATATCACCAACTATTCTTAATTTAATAGTCTATATAGTCTAGTTTAAAAAATAAGTTATTAGATTAGATTTTTTTAAAGGCAACTACAGACTGCTTAGTAGATACCTTAAATATGTATAATCAGAGAATTATTGAAAGTAATAGAATGGAAAAATGTATATTATGCTAACAGAAATATAGTAGATAAAACAATATTAAAGTGAGAAAAAGTAATTCTAAAACAAAAAGTTATTAGAGATAAAAAAGAATATTAGAATATTTCTAAAGGATCTAAAGGGTCAATAAAACAAGTTGTAGCAATTCAATTTTTTTCAACTAATAAAGCCTCAAAATATATACAGCAAAAATGATGCAATAATGGACAAATGCACCATAATAAAAAAAGGTCCAAAGAAGTTTTCAAGGAAGAAAACATAAAATTATGTTCCCTGAACACAGTGGGCTCCATCTAAAAATAAACAGAATACTAATTATGTTTATATTATATACAAATATAAGATATATAAGAAAAATTCAAATGTTTAGAAATTAAACTATACACTTCTAAATAAGATATGACTTAAATAAAAAATTACATTGAAAGGCATATTTAAATTGAAAGAATGAAAAAAACACATATTAAGACTTTTGGGATACAGCTATATTCACATTTGGACAGAAAAAGAATATATATCAATATACAGAAGGTATATGTGAATAAAATAAAAATATAATAAGCATAAAAGTGAAATGATGAAAAGTGAAAATTAAAAGCAAAAAGATTGATTAGCTTCTTTCTCCTTCTCTCTCTCTCTCTCTCTCTGTCTTTCACACACACACACACACACACACACACATACATTCTCTGCTCTGCAGGGAGTCTGCTTGAAGATTCTCTTTCTCTCTCTGCCCCTCCCTCCTGCACACTCTCTCTATCAAATAAAATGTTATTTTTTAAATCTTATCATGTTTTTATTGACTAGTTGGATTTCAATCACCTCAAAATACAAGAATGGCCAAGAAAGTCTCAAAGATGGACTTACAACAACAACTGATACAAATATTCACAATAACTATACAACAATTAAGACAGTGGAATACTGGTGCAGTGATGCATAAATAAACCAAGGGAACAGAATAGATACAGAAACAGAGCCACATATATAGCATCTCTTGTACACTGCTACAGGGTAAGTATAGCCTTTAAGTAAAAGGTGGAGAGTCTCTTAGTATGCATAAAATAAAAAAAATGAAACTAGATTCCTATATTATATTTTAAAAATTCCCAGCTGAATTATTTCATAACTTTTATTAAAATAATGTAGTAAATGTTCTCATGATTCTGCTTAGGGAAATATTTCTTAAATAGTACATTAAAATCAAAAATTTATTTCCCTCAAAAAATGACATTATTACAGCCAAAAAGGCAAGCCATTGAATTGGAAAAAAAAAGTATTTGTTATGAATATATGATCAGTAATTCCTGACTTGGGTTATATAAAAAATATAGAAAGAAATCCTACAGGGGCGCCTGGGTGGCTCAGTGGGTTAAGCCTCTACCTTCGGCTCAGGTCATGATCCCAGGGGCCTGGGATCGAGTCCCGCATAGGGCTCTCTGCTCAGCAGGGAGCCTGCTTCTCCTCATCTCTCTCTCTGTTTGTCTCTCTGCCTATTTGTGATCTCTCTCTCTGTCAAATAAATAAAATCTTAAAAAAAAAAAAGAAATCCTACAAATCAATAATAAACAGACAACCCAATGTAAAAAAAGAAAAAGGAATGAAACAGATATTTGAAAAAATTGCACTTTCATATAGCTAAGAAGTACAAGAAAATGTGTTCAATCATATCAGTCCTTTAAATAAGAAATTTAAAACCACTTTGAAATATTAACACATACCCATCAAAATTGCTCGTTAAAAAAAAAACAATAACAGACTGCTAGAAGAATGAATTTGGGCAAATACTTTTAAAATTAAAAAGCTTAATGTACATAAACCCTATAACCCAGCAATTCTGTTCTTTTAATATGTATTCAATAGAAATGCATTCATATTTTTCCCCAAAAACAGGTACAAAAATGTTCATGGAAACAGCAATCCTAACAGCCCTAAACTGAAAACGTTAACCATAGAACAACGGACAAATTTTAGTATATTCATACAATGGACTACTATAAACCAGGCTATACAATAAGGTAACCATTAACTATTTATGCCTACTTGAATTTAAATCAGCTAAAACTAAATAAAAATTAAAGTCCAGTGTCTCATTCAACTTAATTGTGTTTCAAATGTCAACATACACATGTGAATAGAGACCACTATTTTGGACTGTAGATATATAAAACATTTCATTAATTTAGAATATACAGTTGGACAGCAATACTATAGGGCAATGAAGATAATTTCTTTTACATGCAACAATATTGACTCTTAGAAACAAATTGTTGAGTAACACAATCTAGACACAAATGACTATGTGCAATAATCTCCTATACACATAAAATACAAACAGAACAAATTAACCTATTCAGCATAGAATTCAGGATAATGGTAAACTTTTTTTAAAGGTTTTATTTATTTATTTGGCAGACACAAGGTAGGCAGAGAGGCAGGCAGAGAGGGAGGGAGGAAGCAGGCTCCCTGTTGAGCAGAGAGCCCGATGGGGGCTCAATCCCAGGACCTGGGATCATGATCCGAGCCAAAGGCAGAGGCTTTAACCCACTGAGCCACGCAGGTGCCCCAGGATAATGGTAACCTTAAGGAATGAAAGACTTGGTGACAAGAAAGAAGTTATTCCTGGAAGGATTTTTGGAATATTTATAATTATTGATTTCCTGAACTGGATTGTGGTTACACTGGTGTCTTCACTTTGTAAAAATGCACCAGACTATATACAAGTGATATATGCACTCTTCTGAATATATTCTATGTTTCAGTAAAATGTCTATAAAGTTGATTTCCCTTGACTCCTCATTTATTATCTATTAGGCATCCAGTAAGCTGTCCTTCTTTTGATCTGTTTTCTTCACCCATTTTTGTTATATAATTTCTACCTTATCAAATCATATTACTTTGAATTCTCTTTTGTAACCCTTATGCTCAGCTTAGTATTTGTCTTAGTTCTAGCATAAATTAATTATATTTAGAAGATATATTAGTTAAATATAAGCAGTTAAACCTGTTTAGTTTAATATAGCTAATGCTCACCAACGGACATTTTATCAAAGTTTTCCCAATCATATCTTGGCTATTTATAACTTGTCTTGCTGTCAATTCTTAAGAAGTATCTCATAACAACATTTCCTGGGTTCTGCCACATCAAAACTATTTATAATTGTAAGGAAGTTTGTTGATGATACAATAATTAACTCATATTTTCTTTCCTCAGCAATCTTTTAAGTGTCTCTCTAGTTTTGTAGAGGTGAATATTGCTGTTGAGAAATCCAGTGCCAAATTTTTTTGCTTTCCTCTTTTTTTAAATGGCAAAAGAAGTATTTCTTCATGTCTAAATACAATATTTTTACTATTATATATTTCAGCATTGACTGTTTTGAGTCAGTTTCCTTAGAAACTTGATGTGCCATTTTAATATGTAAATATTTTATATTTCAGTATATATTCATTGTTTATTATTATTGCTTACTCTTTCAGTATTTATTAAATATCATTTCAGTAAAGTTTAACCTGAGATTTATTGTTGGATTGTTTTGGTTTTTTTCATTGGGAACTTCAATTATGTGTATGTTGGATCTTCTTTTCCTATCTTCTATTTTTGTCCCTTTTTTTCTAATACTTGTTTCTTATTTTCATTATATATTCTCCATTTCTCCCTCCTGCTCTCCCTCCCTCTTTCTCAGCCACAGTTGGTTTATATGTTGTCTTTTCTTCCCTGTGTGCTTTGTAATTTTGTTCACATTTCTGAATTGTTTCCTCTCAATTTCTTTCCTGAGTTTTGTTAGTTTGCATTCCATAACCACTTTTATCTAGCTATTTTCTCATTTTGTGGCCATATTTTAAAAAATTATTTTTAGCTTAAACTTACATATAGCTACATTTATATTTTTATCTGATTCACAGTAATAGTATTCTATTGAGCTTTCATTGTGTGTAGTAATGTTTAACAACTTTTTCTTTTACTATGGCTATTTGGTATGAAGGCAGAAACCTTTCCTTTTCCACTTGAATAAGTGGAAACCAGGCTATACAATATGATAGGATGAACTTTCTTAAATTAGAGACAGGTTATGATAATGGAACATAAAGCAGGGCTTCCAAGCTTCAAAACTAAAGTTATCTCCTCTGTTGACAGGCTATGATTAACTATGATTCCTATGTATGGCTCTACCTCCTGTGCCTCTCCAATTCTGGTCTACCTCAAAAGAACTTCTACTGCAAGCCATGGGCTTCTGAGATCTCTTCATATTTCTTGTTTTCTAATGTTATGCATTCAATTATAGAAGGTACACTTTGCTGGCACTTTTTGAGATCTGCTATGTCTGGAGCTCCTGGGCATTTTCCAGGCCTTTTCTTTCATTCTTTCCAGAAAGAGTCTACCTTGACTCATCTACTTAGGTTGTGCTCCCAAAACTTCCATTATAAGGTGGGGCCTTCTCCTTCTGAGCAGAAATATATTCTGAAGAGATATAGGAGGTCTGTCAATCCTAAGATCCTCTCCATATTTCATGCCAGGCTTTGTAACATCTTTGTGAATCTACAAGCTGGCTTCCAATTCTGCTTCAATTTTGGCAATACTTACATGTAATTTAAACATTGTGATTTTTTATCTATTTTATAATTACACAGAAACTATAGCATATGAGTGTGTGCGTGCATATGCACATAGGCATGTGTGTTTTATTTTCCTTATTTATTTTATTCATTTTCTTATTGTTTTGTATAGTTACAAGGAGAAGTGAGAAGACTCAGAATTAAATTTCTGGAATATTACTAACGTCTGCCTCACCTCATTCCTGGAAATATTTGCTTGGATGTTTCACATGAACTTTACATAAGGTTTGTTTAACATTATACTGATGATTTTTAATCTAAGCATTCTCTTTTTGAATTTCCTATCTCAGTTAATGGACTGTAATTAAGTTAGCTCCCTGGACTGGAAATCTGCACATAATCCTTTATATTTTGTATGAGGAACATCAAACAAATAATGTTGCCCTTATAACTAAACTAAATGTTTTTCAAAAGTATTCCATCACCTGTATGTCTAAATACCACTATTAAATTAAAAAATGGTATCTTAAGTACTTTCCTTTTTCTCTAGTTTTTCCCTCAGCTTCATCTTTTTACACTATCTTCAAAGTATACTATCTAAATTGCATAGTTGGTCACTTTAAATTCTGAGGTTTATTATTTTCAATGGCCTCCTAGTGCATAAATTCATGTTAATATGGCAAGGAAACCCTTCCATGATCAGACTCTTATAGAATACAAACCTCCCTGTCTCATTTACCATCGCGCTACTCCAGTCATAACAAACTCCTTGCCAAGATATTTCACACATTTTTGCCTCTACTTTCACTGTTCAGTTTTCCTGTTAAGACATTTCCCTGAATCTACTTGCATTATAACAAAGCACTTATCTTCCTAACTCAGTTCAAGCACCATACCTTCTATAAGCACTTCCCAATCATCCTAGATAAGAATTACCATTTCTTCCACATTTTCCAGCGTCAATCTCTCCAAGCTTCAATCAAGGCACCTTTAAGTAGCCACTATACTTATGTGTTTTTTCTCCTCCTATACTCTAAGCAACTTGAAGGCAAGGCATATATCTTATTGGTCCCTGTAATTTAGTCCGACACTGAAGAATGGATAAAAAAGCTGCTTCACTGTAGGGGTATGTCCAACTTTTGTCTCCTATCTAAATTGCAAGTTAATTGAAAGCAGAAACCACATGTCCCCAAGTTCTCAGAATTGTTTTTGCATACATTTATTTATGTTTTCTAGTCTGTTTTCCCAGGGGACAAAGTGATCCTCATGACTTAAAGTTTTATGCTAGTCTCTTGAAAAAATAATTGAAAATAATAAATGACTATTTTACTAATACGATGAAAAGAAATACTAAATATATTTCACATATTCAGAAAGTACAAATAGGGGCGCCTCGGTGGCTCAGTGGGTTAAGCCTCTGCCTTCAGCTCAAGTCATGATCTCAGGGTCCTGGGATCAAGCCCCGCATAGGACTCTCTGCTAGACAGAGAGCCTGCTTCCTCTCCTCTCTGCGCCTGCCTCTCTGCCCACTTGTGATCTCTCTGACAAATAAATAAATTTTAAAAATATTTTTTTTAAAAAAAGTACAAATAAGAGCAAATGTTGCTTTAATTTAGAAAAACTTGTGTACTGATTTTCTAAAATTTTTTAAATTGTCGTGTTCCTTTGCTAATGACACTGATGTTTTTCATAATCAAACTGGTTAATACAGAAACAAATATTTAATAAATACCTGTAACTAATGATTCAACATTAAAATCACATTTGTGTTATAATTAAGAATTTTCTATTTATGAATTTTCCAGGTGTATTGAATCAACTTAATCAAGTAGTTTTAAAGATAAGCTAAATGTTATCTATATGCTTTATGTAAATAAATTAGATAAAATAAAAAATTAAACATATACATAAATTTTGACAATGTAACAATTTTCCTATATAAGAAGTTACCACATTGTAAGTTAAATTTAATTGAACCTAAATGTGACAGTTATCAACTTTAAGCCAATAAAATTCGTTCAAACAGAGAAATAAGCAAATATATGAATTTCGATAATATAACAATTTCCTCTCTTACAGTTGCTACCTCAAAACAGAAGAGTAAATCATTTATAGCAATATTCTAAAATCTTCCTAAAATTGGCTTTCTCATGCATTAAATGAACAATGATTTTGAATAATATATACATACCGAAGGATGGTCAGGGTGCATGGTGTATTAGATAAAGCAGAAAATAAAATCGTAGAGAAGATAAAAGCAATGAACAAAGGTAATTTATAGCACTTTGTATTGCATGCCCCAGGTCTAGCATCAATAAAATCACCCTGCTCATCTGAGGTTGTTAATCCTTCTTGAATGCAAGAACAATTGTAGTATGCCTAGGAAAATGAAAATAAGAAAGGATCTTTTAAAAATATAGTCATAAAGCAATACTCCTGTTATTGCAAAATAAAATAAAATAAATAACTGCAGGGACACTAGCTAGTTTTATGAGTCAATATTCTTACATTAACTCTGCATATCAATGATAAGCCCTAGGTATTTTATGTAAGAAAATATGTGTGCATGTGTGTATAACTAGAGTTTTTTTGGATAAATTCTATTAATCTAAAAAATTTCTCCAAAGGTATTTACATTCAATTGCACAAATAACTCTTGGAGAGTTGTATAAAATGAGGACAATTAAGATAATAAATAAAGTGGATTTTTAGCTGGGACTTGAAAAATGGACATTTACCCAACTGTAAAGGTTTTGGAACCGTGAGAAAAAGATAAGACTTTTGTATGTAATGATGAGGGCTGTTATCTAGTAGGCAAAGTAGGCACAATGGCTAAGGTCCACAATACTTTAAGGGCCCAATCAGATGTTTGAGTTTTAGTGTCTCCTAAAATTAAAGGAAAAATGAATATAATAATAATAATGAAAAAATAAATGAATCCAGCTGGGATCACACTTGTCCCCATACCATGAAATTTTACACTATTTTTTTTTTTTTAAGTGAGGGAAGGGGCTTACAAAGGCAAAAGAGTCTAGAGTCGATTAAAGTCACAAAGTAGCCCCGAATGAAAATTTGGGGTTGTTGTTGTAGGGTTGAATAATCAAAGAAAATGAATAGGTAATATTTTCTAAAAAGAACAAAACAGAGCTTGGAGATACAGAGACTAGTTAGCAACTTACTAGTCTACTGAAAATATTCTAACTTTAAAAAATAACAATAAATTCACTAGAAATATGGAACTAGGTTACCAGTTAAAGAATAAGAGGAAACAAAGATGACTTGAATTTGAGTGATTCATAAAACTGTGATTCAAAATCATGTCAGATTCTTTGGCACAGTTGTTATGTGATTGTAGATCTGTTAGATAATAACTGGAAATATCCAAATATTCAAATTGTAGTTAATTTATTCCACCATATTCTTTTTAGTGCCCATGTGCCAAACACCAGTCTAGGTGCTGGGAAAACATAGTAAACAATACAAAAGAAATCCCTGCCATCACGTAGATAACTTGGATAAAACAGGTAATTTTAAAAAACCACTTTATAATGAAACACATGGTGACAAATACTTTGGAGGAAAAAATAAATCAAGGAAAAAATGTAGAGATTATAGAAGTGAATCTAGCATGATTAGGGAATGTCTCAGTGATGCAGTGATATTTGAGCAGGGATTTGAAGAAGATAAGGAAGTGAGCCTTGTGGTTATCTGAAAAAAAGTAAATTCCAGGTTAAAAAAAATTTTTTTTACTTATTTATTTGAGAGAGAGAAAAAGAATGTTTGCAAGTGGGGGGGGGTAGAGAAGGAGGGAGAGAATCTCAGACTCCCCACTGAGTGAGAAGCTTGACATGGGTCTGATCTCATAACCCTGAGATCATGACTTGAGCTGATTTTCTACTAGAACTTTTTATTATCTTAGCCCAGTCAGAAGCCAAGGACGCTCTCATCCTATAGTTCATTCTCCTTGAACAATGAGGAATACAGAGAACAATGAAAAGTGGACCTGAAATTTAGACAAAAGATAAATGCATAATAAATGGTTGCAGACAATAGAACCTAGGCTGACAAAGGGGAAAATGAAAATAAGAAGAAGGTTTAGTGAGCAAATGGTAGAACCACAAGACATTTGGCCCTGGAAGGGTTGAAGGACCATGGAGTCATATTCAAAGCAATATAATCAAAATGCCAAAAGTTACATTAAAATAAAATAGTAACATATATTCAATTCAAATAATTAAAAAAAAGAAGGTAGATCCAAATCCATTATATCAATAATTACAATAAATTCCAATAGAAGAAAAATTCAGTTAAAAGAGATTTAGCAGATGGGCTTCTGCATGGCTCAGTTGGTTAAGCGTCCAATTCTGATTTCAGTTCAGGTCATGCATGATCTCAGGGGGGTGAGATTAGTTATGTCATGCTCCTCACTTAGTGGGGAGTCTGAGATTCTCTCCCTCCCTCTCTGCCCCTCCCCCCACTTGCACACGCTCTTTTTCTCTATCTCAAATAAATAAGTAAATCTTAAAAAAAAAATAGATTAGCAGCATTGAAGAAAAAGCAAAACCATATTACATGCTGACTATAAGAAACACTTTAAATGTAGACACAAATAGTTGGAACATAAAATGATGAAATAAGATATACACGGAAACAGTCAGCAAGAGAAAGCTAAAGTAACTATTTAAAATATAGATGTTAATGGGCACCTGGGTGGCTGAACTGGTTAGGTATCTGCCTTTGGCTCAGGTCATGATCCCAGGGTCCTGGGATTGAGTCACCCATTGGGCTCCCTGCTCCATGAGAAGCCTGTTTCTCCTGCTGACCCTGATCTCTGTCTCTCATGAATAAATAAATAAATATATATTTTTTAATTTTAAAAATTTTAAAATAAGATACAGATGTTAAGACAAAGACAATGACCAGGGATGGAAAAAGACACTTAATAAAAATGAAAATAACTCAGTAATGAGATGTAACAATTATCAATGTGTATACATAGAATAGTCTAAAAATACATGAAGCTGAAACTGAGAAATAGACAATTGTAAAATTTTATTGGGAGATAAAATAATTGGCTTATCATTAAGAGAAGAACAAATACAAGTAAGACTCATGGATGATCCACATAATGTACCTAACAGTAGGAAAGTTAAAATAGCAATGATTAATAATTTCCAGGAAAGAGAGGGGGAAATGGATAAAATATTTTAAATGATGGAGAATTTCACCAGGGTTTTGCATCCTACAAAAACATAAATGTTAGAACTGAAAAACATGGTGAGTAAACACAGCAGAAAGCCTATTTGTAAGGGTGTGGGGTAGAATTCTAAGATGCCACCTAAGATTCTCACCCCCATTGCATAAGCCTGCATGATTCTGAGGACTATGAATTGCTGAAATTCTCTCCCCTTAGTAAATTATGTTATGTGGTATAGATGACTATAAAAGAGAGAGGATAAACCTCACCTAACTAGGTAAGCCTTGAAAAGTACTGGGATTTTTCTGAAATTAGAGATTCAAAGCATGTGATATAGGAGTGACTGTCTGTTCCAGCCTTGAAGACAAAGGGAATCATGCAGAAAAGAATAGGGGTAGCTTATAAGAGCTAAAATGGGTCTTCAGTTGACAGCTAGCAAGGAAACAAAGACCTCATTCTTTACATCCCAAAACAACAGAATGGCCAATAACCTGAATGAACTTGGAAGCAGAATCTTTCCCAGAGCCTCCAGAAAGGAGCACAGCCCAGCCAACACACAGATTTCAGTCTGTGACACTCAACAAAGAACCCGGTCATGGCGTCTGGAAATATGACCTTAGAACTGTGAAATAAACAGAATTATTTAAAGACGCTAGGCCTGTGGTAATTCATCAGGTAGCAATAGTAAATTAACTTATGGTTCCCCACTGCCCACAAAAAAGAGAAGAGAGTAAGGGAGAAACAACAGCTGAGAATTTTCCAACAGAACCACATAAATCTACTGACCAAAGATGCTCTGTGGAAACCAAGCAAAGTAAGTGTAACGAAAATCCAATCTAGGACTATCAAAGTAAAACTGCTGAGAACCAAAAACAAAAAGAAAATCCTAACAGCCACCAAGCAGTAAGAGATATATATACGACAATCACATGGCATCTTTTAAATTCCAGGGTGGCAGGACTGGGGGTGGGCTGATCACTGCCAATATAGAATTCCAGACCCAGTGAAACGGTTTTTGTTTTTTGTTTTGTTTTGTTTTTCAGAAATGAAGGTGAAATATGGTTCTTCAGGAAGAAAGAAAGTAATCTCATATGAAAACATGGAAATACAAGGAAATGAGTAAATATAAGTGTATACTGACTTTACAAAACAATAATAATAGTTCATATTATTTAAAATACATGAAGAAATACAGTAGATGATAAAAATAAAACTAAGGTGGAAAGTGAGTAAATGAAGTTAAAATATTCTAAGGATGTGCCAATGGAAGGAGATTTTAAAGCCTGGCTTCTTAAAATTCTTAATGTATTGGGCAAGATTAATATTCCCCTTCATAGATAATTAGAATGAGGCTCCTGTTATAATAGAGCAATCTTTGGGAAAAGCACCATGATCCTGATATTTAAAATAACTGAAAAAATATTTTCAATGGCGGGAATTCCATTAACATCATTTATATACAAAATTACTTTTTATATATACTATTTCTTTTATTTAATTGTCATTTAATAACATTTAATAAAATTAAATTATTTAATGAGATTATTAAATATTTGTTTAATAAAATTATTTATAATTTATAAGATTTATATTGGTATCAATTATTTCCCATTTGAAATTAAAGCATATTTTAACTATTCATCAGTTCCATCCATATCAAATTGCATTAATCATTTAACATCTATTAATCATTCTATCCATATCAATTTGTATTAATCAAATTCTATAAATAGCTTTGGCTATTTTCCACTTCCCTTCAGAGCCATTAATTCTATCAAGGCTAATTCCGGATAATTTTTAACAGCTTTAATATTTGTCCAAAATATTTTATTCTTCTTGCAATTTTCCTCAGTATCAAATGTTACCACACAGATTGAGTGACAATTTTGTGGATTACTTCTATCACTGCTACTCATTGAGTTAATTACTCCTAGACAAATGCAAGAAGATTATAAACACTTTTATGAAAAAGAAAAAAATCCCTAAGGATTCCCTAAAAGAGAATCCCCCAAGAAAAGAAAGAAGGAAATCTATGGTGGCTGTTTTAGCTCTTGAATATCACATGGGTTCAAAACACAGAGGTCAAACAATTAGGCTTTATACTGTAGTGAAAACATGAGCATTTAAAAAGGTCGTTTGTTTTTTTCAAACTGAAATGGAGGAGAAGAAGTTGGAAGGAATATAAAGTAAGATTCTCCCTAAGTTAATAAGTTGCTGAAGAGAGGTAATGGACATATAGGAGTTCAGCATGCTTTTTTATTTTCTCTTACACTTAACGTTTTCCATAGTAATATATTTTAAAGACTTAAAGTATCATTTAAAACATATACTGTAACATTTAAGAAGAGATATTTTGAAAGTGTATGTAACCTTTTTTATATTGATATTCATTAAAAACAATTGAAGATATAGTATTAAGTCATACACTGGTGAAAACCTGACTATGAGGAACTGGAGTTGGTCAGGTATGCTAATATGCTATTTTTAAAAAGTGACCTGTATATAACAGGAAAAAACACATTTTTATGTAGGTGTATAAATAACAAAAGACATTATTTAAAAAAAAAAAAGACATTATTGCTTTCTATGGGGGTAGTATAATGCCCATTGGTCACAATAAATAAAGATCTCTCTTGCTCTCTCCCCCTCACAAAGACCAGCCAGAGGGAGAAGCATAATAAAAAATAATTACCTTGCCATCATTTAATGTTTTAAATAGTGTACAGCCTGCATAGCAAGGAGAAAAATATCCAATATTATCTCTTCCACAGATAGCAGAATAAAATGAAGATGAGCATTTACAGTGAGAATTACAAGGAGCTGTCAGGTTTCCCAACTGTCCTGTTCTGTAAAATAAAAGAGATTTAATGTAATTATACCACAGTATTATACTTATTAATGTAAATATCAGGATATCAATGAAATCCATAAACATGATTATTTAAATTAATTTCTTTTTATCAAGTTTATTGAAGCATACTCAATATATACAATAAAGTTTACAACCTGAATTTTTTTAATATATGTATACACTTGTGAAATCATCACAATCATGTTAACAAACAATCATCACCTCCAAAATTTCCTTGTGCCCCTTTTTAAATACCTCTGTCCCCTGGCATCTGCTGATGTATCTTCTGCTGTTATTCATTAATTTGAATTTTATAGAATTTTATGAAATGGAATCATACAGTATGTACACTGTCTTTGTCTGCCTTCTTTCATGCAGTTATTCTTTATATGGTCTTTGTATAATGATATGTCTCCATGTCTCCTGGGTAAATACTAAGGGGTAGGATCATATAACTTTTTGAGAAACCATCACTTTTCCAATTTGGTTGTGCTATTTTATATTTCCATTAGCAGTGTATAAGAGTTTTAGCTGTTTTCTACATTCCTCACCAACACTTAGTATAATTAGTCTTTTTTTTTAAGATTTTTTTTAATGTATTCATTTGAAAGAGAAAGAGACTGAGAGAACAAGTGGGGTGAGGGGCAGAAGGAACCTTCTGAGCAGGGAGCCCAATGTGGGGCTCGATCCCAGGACCCCAGGATCAAGACCTGAGCTAAAGGCAGATGCCTAACCAACTGAGCCACCCGGGTGCCCCCAGTCTTTTTAATTTTAGACATTCTAACAAAAATATAGTAGATTCATACTGTGGCTTTTAATATTCCTTTCCCTCAACGCTAGTGATGTTGGCCATCTTTCATATAATTATTTCTCATCTATATATATTTGGTTAAATGTCTGTTTAAACCTTTTGCCCATTTGTATTTTATCTTCTTATTATTAAGCATTGAAATGTCTTTATATATTCTGGAAACAAGTCCTTCATCAGATATCTGATTTTCAAATATCTTCTCACCCTTAACAGGGTCTTTCAAAGAACAGAAATATTTTATTTTGATGTAGACCAATTAATCAATGTATTTCTTTATGGATCATATATTTGGTGCCTATCTAAGAAAACTTTGCTGAGCCCCAGTTTACAAGATATTCTCCTATATTCTTGGTATTTTATATTTTATAGTCACATCTACAATCCATTTTAACTATTTTATGTGCTGCATGATAGGGACCAAATTTCATTTGTCTACATATAGATATCTCTTTGTTCCATCATCATTTGTTAAAATGACTGACTATATGTTCTCCACTAAATTGCCCATGTATCTAGGGCGCCTGGGTGTCTCAGTGGGTTAAGCCTCTGCCTTCGGCTCAGATCATGATCCCAGGGTCCTGGGATCGAGCCCCACATTGGGCATTCTACTGGGCAGAAGCCTTCTTCCCCCATACCCCCTGACAGCCTCTCTGCCTACTTTTGATCTCAGTCTGTCAAATTAAGAAAAAAAATATTGCCCATGCATCCTATCAAAAATAAATTATCCATTTACATGTGGGCCTATTTCTAGATTCTCTGTTCTTTACACTGATATATCTGTCTATATTTACACCAATACTATTTTCTTCATTACATTAGCTAATAACTCTTGAAATCAAATAGTGTTTTTCCTCCACTTTTCATCAGAATCTTTTTCTAGGTCCTTTGTATATTGTATGAATTTAAGTTATTGTAAGGTATCTGAAAGAGAAAGCCTGTTGGGATTATTTTTTTTTAATTTTTTATTTTTTATAAACATATATTTTTATCCCCCAGGGTACAGGTCTGTGAATCACCAGGTTTACACACTTCACAGCACTCACCATAGCACATACCCTCCCCAATGTCCATAACCCCACCCCCTTCTCCCAACCCCCCTCCCCCCAGCAACCCTCAGTTTGTTTGGTGAGATTAAGAGTCACTTATGTTTTGTCTCCCTCCCAATCCCATCTTGTTTCATTGATTCTTCTCCTACACCCTTAACCCCCCATGTTGCATCTCCACTTCCTCATATCAGGGAGATCATATGATAGTTGTCTTTCTCTGTTTGACTTATTTCGCTAAGCATGATATGCTCTAGTTCCATCCACATCATCGCAAATGGCAAGATTTCATTTCTTTTGATGGCTGCATATATTCCATTGTGTATATATACCACATCTTCTTGATCCATTCATCTGTTCATGGACATCTAGGTTCTTTCCATAGTTTGGCAATTGCGGACATTGCTGCTATAAACATTTGGGTGCACGTGCCCCTTTGGATCACTACGTTTGTATCTTTAGGGTAAATACCCAGTATTGCAATTGCGGGATCATAGGGTAGTTCTATTTTCAACATTTTGAGGAACCTCCATGCTGTTTTCCAGAAGGGTTGCACCAGCTTGCATTCCCATCAACAGTGTAGGAGGGGTCCCCTTTCTCCACATCCTCGCCAGCATTTGTCATTTCCTGACTTGTTAATTTTAGCCATTCTGACTGGTGTGAGGTGATATCTCATTGTGGTTTTGATTTGTATTTCCCTGATGCCGAGTGATATGGAGCACTTTTTCATGTGTCTGTTGGCCATCTGGATGTCTTCTTTGCAGAAATGTCTGTTCATGTCTTCTGCCCATTTCTTGATTGGATTATTTGTTCTTTGGGTGTTGAATTTGCTAAGTTTGCTAAGTTCTTTATAGATTTTGGACACTAGCCCTTTTTCTGATATGTTGCTTGCAAATATCTTCTCCCATTCTGTCAGTTGTCTTTTGGTTTTGTTAACTGTTTCCTTTGCTGTGCAAAAGCTTTTGATCTTGATAAAATCCCAATAGTTCATTTTTGCCCTTGTTTTCCTTGCCTTTGGTGATGTTCCTAGGAAGATGTTGCTGTGGCTGAAGAAAAAGAGGTTGCTGCCTGTGTTCTCCTCAAGGATTTTGATGGATTCCTTTCTCACATTGAGGTCCTTCATCCACTTTGAGTCTATTTTTGTGTGTGGTGTAAGGAAATCAATGCACAGAAATCAGTTGCATTTCTTTACACCAACAAAAGACAGAAGAAAGAGAAATAAAGGAGTCAATCCCATTTACAATTGCACCCAAAACCATAAGATACCTAGGAATAAACCTATCCAAAGAGGCAAGGAATCTATACTCAGAAAACTATAAAGTACTCATGAAAGAAATTCAGGAAGACACAAAGAAATGGAAAAATGTTCCATGCTCCTGGATTGGAAGAATAAATATTGTGAAAATATCTATGCTACCTAAAGCAATCTACACATTTAATGCAATTCCTATCAAAGTACCTGTTGGGATTTTGATTGTCATCACACTGAATACAGACATCAGCTTGGGGAGGATTAACTTCTTAGCATATTGAGTCTTCACACCCATGAACATGGGATATCTATTTAAAAATTTAGGTCTTTAATTTAGTACAGGAATATTTTGTAGTAATTATGAATAGGGCTTTCACATCTTATATTTGACCTTAAGTATTTCTTCTTTTTGATACTAATTCTAATGGCATTTTTGTGTATTATCAATTTCCAGTTGTTTGTAGGTAGTATATAAAAACACCATAGTTTCTTGTATAATGATCTTTTCTTCTATAGTATTTCTTTTTGTTATTTTTTACACTAATTTCTGCTTATTTGTAGGTTGTATGTAGAAAAACTGTAAGTTCTTACATGTTGATCTTGTGTCCTGCAAACTTGCCAAAGTCATTTTTTTTAAGATTTTTATTTGACAAAAAGATAGCAAGTCAGAGAGAGCACAAGCAGGGGGAATAGCAGAGCAAGAAGGAGAAGCAGGCTCCCTGTTAAGCAGGGAGCCAGTTGCTGGGCTGGATCCCAGAACCCTGGAATCATGACCCAAGCTTAAGGCAGATGCTTAACCCACTGAGCCACCCAGGTGCCCCTAAACTCGTTTTTTAAATTATAGTAGGTTCTGAATCTTCATATACAAAAGCAATTTTGTCACCTTCAAATAAACACAATTTTACTTCTATTTTTCTTATCAGGATGCCTTTTCTTTCCTTTTCGTACAGTATTGCAATGGTTAGAACATCCACAATAATGTTAATATAGAAGTACTGGAAGTAGATATTATTATACTCCTGGTTATTCAATGTTTCATCATTGTCTTAGTCTGCTCAGATTCCTGGAACAAATACTATAGATTGGGTAGTTTAAACAACAAACATTTATTCCCCACAGTATCTGGTGTGGGCTCTCTTCCCAGATTACAGACCATCACCTTCTCAATGTATCCTCACATGGCAAATTGAGGGAAGTCTTTGGTTTATTCCCCTTCTTATAAGGACATTAACTTCCATCATCAGGGGGAGGGTGGTCTACCCTCAGGACCTTATCTAAACCTAATATCTCCTTAAGGCTCCACCTCCTAACACAATCACATTGGAGATTAAGGCTTCAACATATGAATTTAGTGGGAGAGTAAACACATTCATTCCACAATAATCACTAAGTAGAGTGTTAACTTTATGTTTTTACACTTCCCTTCCATTCCTAGTTTCCTAGTTTATAAGGAATAAATGTTGCACTTCATTGTGGAGCTTTTTGACACTATTGTGATTATGGGTTTTTTCATTTTTAGTTTATTAATATGTGGATTATATCAATTGGCTTTCAACTATTAAAGCCACCTTACATTCCTTTGATAAATCTTGCTTAATCATAGTTTATTTTCCTTTTACTATACTATTGGGTTCAATTTGCCAGAATTTTTTTAATAGTTTTTGAATCTATGTTCATGAGAGAAATAGGTCTATAGTTCTCTTTTCTTACAATGTCTTTTGTCCAGTTTTGAAATAAAGGTAATGCAAGTTTTATAGAATATGTTGGAAAGTATACACTCCTTTTCAATTTTCTGAAAGAATCTGTGTAACATCAGATATTGTTTAAATATTTGGTTTAGTTCTCCAGCAAAACCATTTGGGCTTGGAATTTTCTTTGTCAGAAAGTAATTTAAGTACAAATCTGATTTACTTACTAGACACATAGTTTTTTTCTTTTATATGAGTATGTGTCCTTTGAAGCATTTACCCATTTCATGGAAGCCATCAGATTTATGAGCATAAGTTATTTATAACATCACCTTACTATCCTTTTAATACTGATGGAATCTACAAAAACATCACATCAGAACTCTAATTCTTGATAGTGGTAGTTTTCTCTGTCTAGAGATTTAGCAATTTTATCGATCTCCTCAAAATTTGACCTGATTATATTTCCTCTATTGTTTTTCTCATTTCTACTTCATTGATTTCTGTTCTAACTTCAATTGTTTCCCTTCTTGTACTTACTTTGGGATCAATATGCTTTGATGTTTCTCGTTTATTAAGGCAGACGCAAGTGTCATTTGTTTGAGATTTTTTTCTTCTCTAATATAAGCTAATACATTTTCCTCTAAGTACTGTCTTAGCGACATTCTGTAAGTTTTGTTACTTGTGTTTTCATTTTCATTCACTTCAAAAATTCTTCTTCTGAAGAAATTATTTGAACACAAGTTATTTAGGGGATTGTTATTCAGTTTCCAAATATTCAGGACTTTTTCAGAAATCTTTTTACTAATGTGCATCTAATTTAATTTCATCATGGTCAGAAATTTAATTCAATTATATGGTTTAATCCTTTAAATTGACTGAGATTTGCTTTACAGAATATGCTTGACTTTGGGTTTCCTGTGCTATTTTATTTTTATTTAAAGATTTTATTTATTTATTTGACAGACAGAGATCTCAAGTAGGCAGAGAGGCAGGCAGAGAGAGAGAGGAGGAAGCAGGCTCCCTGCTAAGCAGAGAGCCCGATGCGGGGCTCGATCTCAGGACTCCAGGATCATGACCTGAGCTGAAGGCAGAGGCTTTAACCCAATGAGCCACCCAGGTACCCCTGGGTTTCCTGTGTTATTAAAAAGAATGTGTATTCTTTGATATGCGAAATATCCTATAAATGTCAATCATGTGAAGTTGGTTGTTAATATTATTCAAATCTTTTGCATCCTCACTGAGGTATTTTTGCCTATTTCTATCATTAAGAGAAGAGTATCAAAATAACTATCTTTGTGGATTTCTGTATTTCTACTTGCAGTGTCTAAGTTTTTGCTTCACATATATTAAAGCTCTTTCATTTGGTTCATAATATTAAGAATTGTTTCAATTCTTGATTAGTTGATCACTCTATCATTACATAATCACCTTATTCCTGCTAATATTATTTGTTCCCAAATCTGCTTTGTCTATGATTATACTCCAGCTTTCTTTAGATTACTGTTAATATGATACATCCTTCCCCCCCCCCCTTTTACTCATAATCTACTTGTGTCCATATTTGAAGCACATTTCTTTTACGCAACATATATAGTTGGGTCTTGCTTCTTTTTTTTTCATCAACTTGGAAATTTTCTGCCTTTTTACTGACATTATATGTAATTAGCACTATTGTTAGATTTGAATCTACCCTTTCTAGTTGTTTCCTTTTTTATCTTTTCTTTGTTCTCTTTTTTCTTTTTTTGGCTGATTTGAGACTAAACAAATGTTTTTATAAAATTCTATTTTAATTTATGTGTCAGCTTAGTTTACTAGCTGTGATCCTGTTATTTTATGATGCTTCAGCATGTATATTATACATGTTTAGCTTAACACAGTCTACCAACATGTGATATATAGCACTTCGAGTAAACCCATATTATGTTTATCTATTTTAAATAATTATTTTAAAAGAGATTTAATTAAGAAAAAATACCTATAAATTACCATTTCTTTTCCTCTTCTTTGCTTTGTGTAGTTCATATTCTTATCTGGTATCATTTTATTTCATCCAGAAAGACATTTGTAGAGATTTCATTTAGTGTAAGTCTGTTGTTCAAATACTACTTACATTATTTGTGTGTAAATTATTTTTCCTTCATTGTTTATAGACATTCTGACTTGGTATAGAATTATTAGTTGACTTTTGTCTTTCAGTACTTCTAAAATATCCTACTGTCTTCTTATCTGCATTGTTTCTTTTTTTCAACTTAAATTCAATTAGCCAAGGTATAGCAATCATTAGTTTTTGATGTATAATGTTCAATGATTCATTAGTTGAGTATATCACCCAGTGCTCATCATATCATGTGCCTTCTTTAATGCCCATCACCCAGTTATGTCACCCCCCCACCCATGTCTCTTTCCACAACCCTCTGTTACTCTTATCTTTGGTCGTTTGTATATAACGTATTTTTCCCACTCCTAACTGCTTTTAAGATTTTTTCTCTACACTCATTTTGAGCAATTAGATTATTATGTAGCATGATATAATTTTCTTCATGTTTCTTGTTCTGAGGGTTTGCTCAGTTTCCCGGATCTGTTCTGTAGGTTTACAGTTTACATGAAATTTTTAAAGCTTGAACATAATTTTTTCAATTACTTTTTTTTCCTCAAGGCCCCTCCTTTGGAGACTCCGGCTGTATATATGGTTGGCCACTGAACTTGTCCAACTCACTGGATGCTTCAATTTTGTTAATTGTATTTTCTCTGTATTTTTCATTGGATATATATTGTTATTAATTTCAAATTTATTAAATCATCTGCAATGTCTAATCTGTCATTAATCTCATAGTGTTTTCCTCAGAGTTCCTGGTTTTTTGTTTCTATATACTCAATTTGGGTTTTTTAAAAATATCTTTTACTTAACTTTTTGAACATATGGAATACTAATATAATAACTGTGTTAACTCTGATAATAACATCCGTCAGTTATGGGTCAGTTTTGACCAGCTGATTTAGCTTCTTCTTATGGGTTGTATTTTCCTGCTGCTTTGAATTCCTTACAACGTTTTACTGGATATTGGACTTTGTAAATTTCAATGTTGAATGTTGACTATTTTTTTATTTTTGTGACTATTTTTAAGCTTTATTCTGAAGAAACACTTTTATCTTTCTTAGCCGGTAGGCAGATTTGACAGGAAGAGCGAGAGTAGTATTCGGTTTAGAATTAATTATCACCCACTGCTGAGACAAGATCCTTCTGTGTACTTTACATACTATGATTTTTGAGGTTTCAATTTGACTGACTAGAGCAGATATTATTGACAATTTTGTATGAGTGGTGTACACTGTAATTCTCATTCTCTTGGTGGACTTAGACTCAATAACTTTCTTCAAACATAGCCTAGTTACTAGCTACCACTTTACTGAATACATAAGAGAGTCTTCTACAGGTATGTCCTCTAGTATACAAGCCTGTGAACCCTAGCTCTATTGGTCTCTCTGAACTCTCAGTTCAATGTCCTCAATTCAGGCAATCAGCCAGGATCTGTCTCATTTGCATTCCCTGTGCTACGACCTTAAAACTCTACTAAGGCAGTAAGCTGGAGGAATTGCAGGGCTCATCTTGAATGCTTCTCATCTCATGTACCACTGTCCTTCAGTGACTGATTCCAAGATCTTGAAAACCACTGTTTTGATTTTTGTCAAATTTTCGGTTGTTTTGGTAGGAGAGGAAATCTGTTATCCCATCTTGGCTGGAAGTGAAAGCCCAGAACAATTTCCAAATATAAATTTAGAATGAAGCCAAAGGGTCTTACTTTATATTATAAATCATTTGAAAAAGTACCTATAGTTCAAAATAATTTTAGATTATTATATTCTGATTTATAAACTAGATATTTGAATAATTTTAGGTCTACAGAATAATTGAGCATACAGAGTTACCATATACCTCTTTCTCCTTCAACACACAGTTTCAGCAATTAGTAGTAAGTTGCCTTAGTGTGGTACATTTTTTCACAATTGATCTTATATCAGTTATTACATCAGTATTCCATATGTTCAAAAGAGTAAATAGAAATTTTTAAACTTTTATTTCTTTATCTGACAGAGAGAACAGAAACAGGGGGATGGGCAGAGGAAAAGGGAGAAGCAGACTTCCCGCAGAGCAGGGAGCCCCATGTGGGACTCGATCCCAGAACCCTTGGATCATGACCTGAACTGAAGACAGATGCTTAACTGACTGAGCCATCCAGGCACCCCCAGAGGATATTTTTAAAAGCCCAAATCAGATATGCAATTTTGCCAATAATTTTGCCTTTTCCAGAATGTCTTCTAGTTGGAATCATATAATATGTAACCTCCATACTGTCTCTCTCACTTAGCAATATATACATCTAAGGTTCTTCCATGTCTTTTTGTGGCTTAATAGTTCATTTTATCACTGAATAATTTTCTGTGTATGGTGTACTATAGTTTATCTATTCAACAACTGAAAGGTATGTTGATTATTTCCAATTTTAGTGATTATGAATGAAGATGCTATTAACATTCACTGATGGGTTTTTGTGTGAATGTAAGTTTCCAATTCCTTTGAGTAAATACCGGAAAGCACAATTGCTGAATGGTATGGAAAAGCTATGTGCAAGCGATATGAGAAACTGCCAAACTGGTAAAGTGACTTACTATTTTATATTACCAGTAGCAGCAAATGTGAGTCGTTTTTACTTCACATCCTTGCTAGCATTTGGTTTTGTCAGTTTTTTTGGATTTCAGCCATTTCAATAGATGTGTAGTGGCATCTCATTGTTGTTTTAAGTTGCAGGTCCTTGATGGCATATAATTCTAAACATATGTTCATGTGCTTACTGGCACCTGTACATCTTCCTTAGTGAGGTGAATGTTCAGACCTTTTGGCCATTTGCAATTGAGTTGTTTCTCTGTAAATTGATGGGTTTTAAGAGTTCTTTAAATATTTGGGGTATGTCCTGTATCAAATATGTATTTTTTTCCCAAATTGTGCATCATCTTTTAATTCTATTAACAGCGTCTTTCACAGAGTATGATTTTAATTTTAATGACATTTAACATATCTTTTTTTTTCTTTCATACTTCCTTTTTTTGTGTTGTATCTGAAATATCATCACAAAACCCAAGGTTATCTAGATTTTATCCTACTTTATCTTCCAGAAGTTTTATAGTTTGGTGTTTATATTTAAGTCTATAATCCATTTTTAGTTAGTTTTGATTTAATTTTTGTAAAGCATGTAAGTCTGTCTGTCTCTAGATTTTTTTTCTTTTTCTTTTCTTTTCTTCTTCTTCTTCTTCTTCTTCTTTTGCATGTACATGTTCAGTTTTTCTAGCATCATTTGTTGAAAAGATTATCTTGGTTGCAGTCCAAGATGATGACATAGGGACCTCCAGAACTGACCTCCTCCCAAGGACACCAAATCTATAGCCACACAGAGAAATTCCACTGAAAAGAATCCAAAACTAGCTGAATCCCTCCTACCCATTGGGCAAGTAAGAGAATTCCATCACCCACACTGAACAGGGAGGAAACCCTGAGACATATTTTTTACCATGATCCCTTCCCCAGGCGCAGTGCCTGATATTCAGGAAGGACCACCCAACTAGCAACCTCTCCGTAAGGAGTGAAGAGAATCGACCCCACATCTATTGCATCAACTTTTAAGACTCACACCAAGTGGTAGACACCCAAAACACTTAGCTCCAAAAGCCAATGCGGCTTGCATCCACACATCCATGAGATTGTGGCAAAGAAGAAACATTTAATGGTCTCTGCAGACTCACCATGGCTATCCCACAGGGCTCAGCACAGAAAGAGAATGGAAAAAATGCTCATCTCTATCATTGCCTGAAAGAGGTCTATCTGCATAATTTAAAAGTCACTACTTGAGGGTCAGGCTTCTAATTTAACATGTATTCAGGGGCTGATCACAATGCTCCTTGCAGAGTTCCACAATACTGTAGCAAACAAAGAAACAGTTCTTTTTCTTTTTTATTCTTATTTTTTCTTCCTTTCTTTCTTATTTTTTCTTTTCTTTTCTTTTCTTTTTTTAGATTTTATTTGTTTATTTGACATGCAGAGAGAGAGAGATGGCTCGATCCCAGGACCCGGGGATCATGACCAGAGCCGAAGGCAGATGTCTAAGGACTGAGACACCCAGGCCCTTCCAAAGAAACAGTTCCTAACCAGCTATTTCCACAGGGTTCAGTGCAGAGGGAGCAAGAAAAAATACCCATCTTTCACATTTTCCCTGAAAGAGGCCTATTTGAGTATTTTAAAAGTAGCTGTCTGAGCATCAGGTTTCCAATTTAGAAGGCCTATTGGGGTTGACTGCAATCCTCCCCAGAGATCAGGGAAACCATTAGACACCACGTTTGCCTTCTCACTTGAGCTCATTCCAAATTGCCAATGTCTCCCTAGAAGCAGCTTCCACCTATACTGGCATCCCTGTTTTGTTTTTTTTTTTTTTAAAGATTTTATTTATTTATTTGACAGAGAGAGAGATCACAAGTCGGCGGAGAGTCAGGCAGAGAGAGAGAGAGAAGCAGGCTCCCGCTGAGCAAAGAGCCCGATGCGGGGCTCGATCCCAGGACACTGAGATCATGACCTGAGCCAAAGGCAGCGGCCCAATCCACTGAGCCACCCAGGCACCCCGGCATCCCTGTTTTTTTGTGGCTGCCACCCAAAGGATGTGTCCCAGGATTGTATGGCTCTCATAGCCAAAAGGTGTTGCACTGAGAAGTCCCACAGGACCATAGCATACAAAGAAGCAGTCATTAATGTGCACAGATCTACCCTCCCGCAGCTATACACTCAAACCCAGCAAAGAGGTAACAGGCAAAAAAAAAGCACAACTCCCAGTTTCTCCCTGGAAGAGTCCAAACTAACTCTTTCTTAACAGTGCTGAGGGTACAGCTTCCAATTAGACTAAATCTAGGTACTGTTATTCTCCCCTTTGGGACACTGAGAGGTCTAGCACATTCTCAATAGGACCCACAAAGAAGGTAATTTGGACAATCACAAAAGTTTGAGAGACAACCAAGAGCCCAGGCTTGGCTGAAGGAAAAGTTTCATGTAATTATAATTACAGGTGCGATTATAAATAAGGTCTATCTGGTTAATATAGTTAATAAAAATAAACATAACTACAAGAATTTGTTAATGGACACACAGGTATAAAGATGTAAACTGTGACATCAGAAACATAAAATGTAGGGAAGGAGTAAAAAATTAGAGCTTCTGGGGCGCTTCGGTGCATCAGTGGGTTAAAGCCTCTGCCTTTGGCTCAGGTCATGATCTCAGGGTCCTGGGAGGAGCCCCGCATCAGGCTCCCTGCTCAGTGGGAAGCCTGCTTCCCCCCCCCCACCCTGCCTCCACTCTCTCTGCCTACCTCTCTGCCTACTTGTGATCCCTCTGTCAAATAAATAAATGAAATCTTTAAAAAAAGAAATTAGAGTTTTAGTATGTGTTCAAGGTTAAGCTGAGCTCATTAAAAATATGTTTTATGTAGACCTCATGGTAACCAGAAACACAAAATCTATAGTAGACACACAAAAGATATAGAGAAAGGAATCAGAGCATACCACTGCAGAAAATCATCAAACCACAAGGAGGAAAGCAAGAGAAGACAAAAGGAAACAGGAACTACAAACAGCCAGAAAACAATTAACAAAATGGCAACAAGTACATACCTTTTGATAATTACTTTAAATGTAATGGATGAAATTCTCCAATTTAAAGACATAGAATGACTGAATGGATAAAAACAAAACAAAACAAAACAAAACAAGACCGATCTATATACTGCCTACAAGGGACTCACTTCATATGTAAGGACACACACAGACTAAAAGTAAAGAGATGAAAAGGATTCCGTGCAAATAGAAGCCAAAAGAAAGCTGGGGTAGACAATAAACTGTAATGAGAGGCAAATATCATTTCATAATGAAAAAGAATCAATCCAGTGAGAGAATATAACATTTGCAAATATTTATTTATCTAACAGAGGAACATCTAAATATGTAAAGCAAATTTTAGCAGACCTAGAGGGAAAAACAGATAGCAATACAATTATAGTAGGGGACTTAAACGCCCTACTTTCAACAAGGATAGATCATCCAGACAGAAAATCGGTAAAGAAACATTGGACTTAAACTACACATTGGGTCTGATGGACCGACAAACATTTACACAACACTGCATCCCCAGCAGGAGAGTACATATTCTTCTCAATTACATGTGGAACAGATCACATAGTAGGCCACAAAACAAGACTTATTACGTTTAAGAAGAGTGAAATCATATCAAACATCTTTTTCAACAATAGTATGGAACTAGAAATCGATTTCAATAAGAAAACTGGAAAATTCACAAATATGTTGAGGTTTAAAAACATCCTAATGAACAACCAATGGTTTAAAGGAGAACTCAAAAGAGAAATTTAAAAAATACCTTGAGATAAATAAAAGTAGAAGTGTAACATACCAAAATCTATGGGATGCAGCAAAAGAAATTCTGAGTGAAGTTCACACCAATAAATGCCTACATTATGAAAAAAGAAAGATCTCAAATAAACAACCTAATTTTATACTTCAAGGAATTATGAAAACAACAATCTAAGCCCAAAGTTAATAGAAGGAAGGAAACGACAAAGTCAGAACAGAAATAAGTGAAATAAAGACTAAAAAAGCAATAGAAAAGATCTATGGTTTTTTGAAAAGGTAAACGAAATAGACAAACTTTCAGCTAGACTTGCCAAGAAAAAAAGAGGACTCAAACAAATGAAATTATGAATGAAAAAGGAGACATCACAGATGACACAACACAAATACAAAAGATCATAAATGATGACTACAAACAATTACATGCCAACAAATTGTTCTTTCTTGCTTTCATCCTTCCCTCTTTTTTCTTCTTTCTTTTTCATTTTTTTTCCCTACTCTGGTTTTATTATTTTATGAGATTCTATTGTTTCTCATCTGTTAGAATGGAATTATACTTTTTCTTTTTAAAGATTTATTTGAGAGAGGGTATATTGTGCACGAGCAGGGGGAGTGGCAGAAGGAAAAAAAGAGCCCTCGAGCTGACTGCCTTGCAAACAGAGCCTGACAGGAGGCTCATCAAGATCATGACCTGAGCGGAAATCAAGTCACATGCTCAGCCAACTGAGTCACCAGGGGCCACGACAATGATATTTCTTAAAAATGTTTTAGGAGTCTCTATAGGATTCCCAGTATATAAGCAGGTTAAGTCTACTTTCAAATAACACAATACCACTTCATGGGTAGTGAAGGTACCTTGTAAGAAAATATTCTCAATTCCTCCTTCCTCTTTTATAAGATTTCTCTCATCTATTTCACAGTCCATAGACTTTAAACACTTAACATCTTATCGCCATTATTAGTTTGAACACAAGTCTTCAATTATACCAATTAAAAATAAAAAATGAAATATTATCCCTTCATTTATTCATTCTCTGGTATTGTTTCTTCATGCAAACTCAAATTTCTGACTCATATCATTTTTCTTTTTTCTGAAGGACTCCTTTAAATATTTCTTGCAAAGTAAGTTACTTGCAAAGCATGTTTCTTTGTTCGTTTGGGTGGACTCAAATTTCTGACTCATACCATCTTTCTTTTATCTGAAGAACTTCCTTAAACATTTCTGGCAAAGCATGTTTACAATTCATGTGGGTTTTTTTGTTTGTTTTTATCTGAGAATATATTTATTTCATGATTTTTGAAGGACAATTTCATTGCACATAGCATTCTAGGTTAATGATTTTTTTTTTCAGTCCTTTAAATATTTCATTTCACTGTCTTCTTTTTTGTATGGTTTGTAAGATTAGTCTGAGATAAATAATCCTTAATCCTCTATCAGTGAGGTTTTGTTTCTTCTGGCTTCTTTCAGGATTTTGTCATTGTTTCCTGATTCTACAGGTTGAATGCCTAGTTGTATTTTTTATTTTTTTTCCGTCATGGTGTTCTCTGAGCTCCCTGGATCAGTACTTTGGTGTTTGTTAATTCTGGACAATTCTCAGCCATTATTACTCCCTTCTTCTGTTCCTCTCTGTCCTTCTCTTTCTGGTGTTTGTTTTGCAATTGGTTTTAGCTTTGTAATTGCTACAGTTCTTGGACATTCTGTTTATTTTGGGTTGTTGGGTTTTTTTTCATCTTTTTCTCTGTACTTTTCGGTTTAAGAAGTTTCTATTGACATATCTTCACAGTCACTGATACTTTCCTCAGTTTTCTCCAGTCTACTGATGAGCCCACGAAAGGATTTCTTCATTTCTCTTATGGTTTTTGCTTTCTGAAATTTACCTCTGATTTTTTCTTGAATTTGTATTTCTCTTATTATCTATTTTTGCTTTCATGTTGCACACTTTTTCCCATTAGAACCCTTGGCATATTAATCTTAGTTATTTTACGTTCCCAGTCCAATCATTCCCAAACCTGTGCCATACCTGAGTCTGGGTCTGACGCATGTTGTGCTTTTTCGGTTTGCACGTTTTCTTGCCCTCAGAATACCTTGTAATGTGTTTGTTAAAAGTCAGGCATTATGCATCATGTTAAAAAAAAAGAGGTAAATTGGTCTTTTAATAAGAGGTTTTTATGTTTCTCTGTCTAGGAGTTAGGCTGTGTTTAAAGTTTGCTGTAGCAAGGTGGCAAAGGCCTCAGTTTCCCATGGTATCCTCATTCTGTCTTCCTAGTTGTCTTTGCGTTTCCCTAGAATCTTTTTATGAAACAGAGTGAGCCTTCCAGCTCTCTCAGTTGTGCTTCTCTGTTATAATGCTGGGGATCTAGTGGTGTGGCGGTAAGATATTGCTGAGGGAAAGTGCTCTATAATCTTACATTTAAATCTTGGATTTGGGGGGCACATGGGTGGCTCAGTAGGTTAAGCCTCTGCCTTCAGCTCAGGTCATGGTCTCAGGGTCCTGGGATCGAGCCCCGCTTTGGGCTCTCTGCTCAGTGGGGAGCCTGCATCCCCCTCTCTCTCTGCCTGCCTTTCTGCTACTTGTGATCTCTGTCAAATAAATAAATAAAAATCAAATCAAATCTTAGATTTTGTGTCTCTTTCCACCCCAGTGTGCCTGAGTCTCTAAGCTGTGACTTTCAGTTTTTCTGAGCCCCTTTTCTCCCTTCCCTTAGGTTAGACAGGAAGGTTAGAGAGGGATTGACTTGTCTGATTACCCTCCTTTTTAAAGTTTGGCAGGGGAAACTCTGGTCAAGTAGTTTCCGACAGGGTAAGGCTTCTGTTACAGACAGTAGACTTCTCTTGGGCATATTTCACATGGTTATTTTCCCTCTTCTCCTGCCCAAACACAAGAGGATTTTCTTTCAGTTTCCACTCTGAGAACCTGGTAGGGCACCTGGGATGTTGGGATGTTTAGAGTCATGAGAGTGTGTGGGGTCCTCCTACCACTAAGTCTCCAGTAGATTTTAACTCTCAAGTTACTCCATGTTCTACCTCCAGCAAATGATTAAGTGCTGTTTAATATTCAGTTCCAATGGCTTCTGCTCCAGCAAACTATAACTCTCCCTCCCTGCCTATCTCTCCACTTTGGGCCACAGCAGTTCACCCAGTCTGTCCTCTACTGTTAATTTTTTTTATCTGTTCAACCTCTTCCTTACTGTGAGGATGGGAGCGATGACT
This sequence comes from Mustela nigripes, assembly GCF_022355385.1. Classification (NCBI taxonomy): domain Eukaryota; kingdom Metazoa; phylum Chordata; class Mammalia; order Carnivora; family Mustelidae; genus Mustela; species Mustela nigripes. The sequence goes on from NC_081568.1 coordinate 123,868,199, forward strand.
TATAAGCTCTTTACATACTGGAGTAGAAACTATAAGTCCTCTTGTTCTTTATTGTTTTTCACAACACTTACTAATATAAAAACAATCTTAGTGTGCAGACCATACAAAGACAGGAGATACAGATACAGATATCTAAACTATATGTATATATACTTACTTTTCTACTTCAAGCTGACATTTTGCCATGATACTTAAAATGTATAAGTGCTATAAGAGGTCCTTTTCTTCTCTCGCTTTATGGTTGTCAGATGTATGACATCTACAACCTTTGAAAAACTACACCAGACAATGTTATACTTCTCTTTCAGTAGTTATATATATTTTAAACGTAAGATGAAAAGTTAGTCTACTTACAAGTATATTTATCACTTGTTTTATTCCTCCTCTACCCTCCAGGTTCTCCTCTAGGATTATTTTGCTTCAGACTGAAAAAATACCTAATAATTTCTTTTAGAGCTAATAACAAATTTTACGAGTTATCCTTCACCTGAGGATATCTTTACTTCATTTTCATTCTTGAAGGCTATTTTCACTGGATAATAATTTTTAAGTCAACGTTTATTTTGGGGGGAGGGTTGTCGTTCAGCATTCTAAAGCTACTGTTTTACTCTCTTCTGAACCCGTGGTTTCTGAAGAGATATTCATAGTCATTTGTATTATTGCTCATATCAATACTGGTTTTTTTAATCCATTTGTCTATTTTTTTAAATTTTATTTTTTCCGTGTTCCAAGATTCATTGTTTATGCACCACACCCAGTGCTCCATGCAATATGTGCCCTCCTTAATACCCACCACCAGTCTCACCTAGCCCCACCTCCCCTCCAAAACCCTCAGTTTGTTTCTCAATATTGTTTCAACATTCTTTTTTGATCATGATGATCTCTGGATCCCCTGTGGTCTGTCCTATTGTCCGTTTTGTCTGATAATTTTGGGTATTATCTTTTTTTTTAGAGTGTTGGTTTTTTTCTGCAGCTAGTTAAAGAGTGCTAGATGACAAAATTAATCCAATTAGAAACCAAATTAACTCCTGGATAGGCTATAGTACATCTGGAAGGCCCTTACTCTCAGGTCTTAGCCTTACAGAGATATCAGAGAACAAGTAGTATTCATCACCGTTCCTCTTCCCAGTGTATGCTAAACTCACTCTCATCTACAGAGTATCACAGTACTGCTAGAATTTTCCTCTACTTTTTCTAAGATTTCTGCTTGATTACAGCTGCTTACATTCATAATTCAGCACATGTACTGAGTACTGAGTGAAAACCCAAGAGTGTTGTGTCATTTGTCTCTCTCTCTCTCTCCTCTCTGATATCCTGCGCAGCCCTATTTTTGTGTCTCTAGGTTGACGCATCTGTCACAAATGTGTGCTGATTTCTTGTCATCTAACTAGATGCTTTTTGCCCAGACCTTTGCCCAAATTCTCAGCTTCTTCTCAATGTTGAGAGTTAGCAAATACCTCTAAAGTATCCAAATGCAAGAAGTTGCTTCTCTTCTTTAGGGTATGCCTTATTCCAAAATTTTGGCCTTTCAATTTCTATTTGCCTAAACAATCCTCTGATACCTTGAGACAAATCTTTTAAACTTGATTCAGTTCTGTATAGCTGTTCTCAGTGGGAGCATTGGTCGGCCACAAATTACTCCATTGTGGGTAGCAATGAAACTCTTGTTTTTTTTTACTTATTTTACTTGCTCTGTCCTTAGGTTTTCTATTTAAATTCTGTTCTGCTGTGTTTAATATCAATCTCTGCCAAGTTCTTTGAATTTTTGGTTAAAGGAGATATTACTTACACATACTTTCAGCTGTACTTCAGTTCTATTCTTTGATATCTATAAAAAGGCAGATATATCAATTCAGGAACACAAGGTAAGGCTTTGTATAGACAGTATTGTCTTTTAGTTGTTAACCACTTAAATACAGAATATTACTTCTTGGTTCTGAATCATTTCAATGCCTTTTTTTCTTTAGTACTTTATGCATAAACAGCCGTGTCTCAAGCTACCATCATGATATTTCTGCCCTTAATATGAAAGGTAAAAGTGTGCTTTATATTTATTTTACATGTTGAATAATTCTAAGAATGGCATAAACTTACAGAGTTACTAGATAATTATTAACTAACTGAGAAATACATTGTTGACTTGAATGTAAATATTCAATCTGCAAAATAATATTTACCCGGAATAATCTTCATTGATCCCAGCAAATGGTACTGGAGCACAGTTTATAAAAATTACAAACCCAAAGAACATAAGTGATACAGCAGATGTAACCATTACAAATCTCATAAGGGCTTTACAAGACATGTGTAACGTGGAAACAATGATACCTCCCAGAAGCACGCCAAGTCCACCTGCTGGAAGTAAAACAAATCCTAAAAGAAAAAAGGAGGAAAAGAAAACAGTTTTTTAAAAAAAATAGCTGAAGATAGTACAGAACATTCATAGGTTGATACAATCCCCCAGCTCTAAACATAAATCAAATATAGATTTAAATAAAAAGACAATGAAATCTTAAAGGCATGATAAACATCTCAACAAACCTGAACCTTAAGAGAAGTACAAATTTGGGAGTAGGGCTAAACCTATAGGCCTAGTGGAACGATGGAGAAATTTTGCTCCTATGTGGTAACGACATCTAAGATAAACCCAGAACTTAATCCACGCAAAACAGAAGATGAGAACTGTCTTATTCAGAGCTATTATTGGATAGGTGTCTGGATTTATACCTTACAGCAAGAGACACGCCCATCACAAGAGTTCAGTAACAGAAACTTACTACCAAAAATTTAACTAAGCCACCCACTGATTCTATGAATGGGTGTACAATATTAACAATCTCACAACAAACTGAGAATTCAGAATAGTCACTATGAGAAATAGTCTTTTTTTCAATCAAGCATAAAGGATTAGATAGAGGTGAACAGGAGGAGGAAAAGAAAGAGGGAGAAGAAGACATGTAATTAGAAGATAGTCATATGAAAGTAGCACAGTAAATGCAAACATTGCTGTGATTTCCTTTGCTCCAAACATAAAGAAGTGGTAGATTTAGATAAGAATATAGCAAGAGAAATATATGGCAAAAAAAAACAAAAAAAGTTCCACCAACATCAGATTAAATTTATTATCTTTGAAGGTCTGTGGGAGACTTGTAAGTAAGTAATTTTAGAATGTTCAAAAAGATAAATGAAAGTTTAACTTCCATAAAAAGAAGAAATAAAATAAAAATATAAAGGAATGAAATAAGAGCAGATGAATAAAAAATAATAAACCTGGATATTTAAAACTCTAATTCCTAAAATAAAAACTAAAGTCCCAGACCAGAGATGTTTGAAAAGTTAATAGATTGGAAGAGAACATTGTATAATTCATGCACTATGTAATATTTTTTTAAAAAGAAGAGTGAAAGGAGAATAACCAAAATAAGTAATTAAAGGCAATGAGTACAGTAGAGAAATATGATAAACATTACCCAGTTGAACAAGGTCAAATTCAAAAGTAGTAAACCATGGTGACAGTATGCACCCTTGATATGATTTGATGCAAATGCCACTTTACTTCTGTGATCCTCCCTCTAAAACCCATAACTTTTGTATAATCACAGGTGGAAAAAAATCAGACAATTCCCAGTTAAGGAACATTCTAAAAAATACCTGACCAGCACTCTTCAAAACTGTCAAGATCATAAAAAACAGTGGAAGACTTAGAAACTGTCAAACCCAATAGACACCTAAGAGATATGATAACTAAATATGATGTATCCTGAATGAAATCTTGGGATAGAAAAAAGGACATTGTGTAAAAGCAAAGGAAATAAAAATGAGATACTGACTTCAGACAACAGGAAGAGGCTCTACAAAATGCTTTACTGCACGTGTGAGAAGTATAATGGAATAAATTCTGGGGAATTATTTCCCCAGAAGTAATACATGAACAATTGAAACTGAGAATAAGAAATTTCCACCATTAAAAAAAAAAAAACATTAGTTCTGGGAATAAAAGAACACTCCAACTACTGAGAACGATTAAGAGTAAATAATTGAATCTATCCTAAGATAGACAGAAGGTAAGAAAACTTCATATCATCAAGAATAAAGAGAAATTGTAAAAATCTTCCAAACAGCATGTTACTTGCAAAAGAATAATTATAGCTAATTCATAAATGATAAAATTATCTAGACATGATATGAGCATATGCACTCACTCTTGAAGAGTGGGGCTAGTGAACTATCTCAGTGGATAGTTAAAACCTCCTGAACTAGACTAGACATGAACACATGCACTCACTCTTGAAGAGTGGGGCTAGTGAACTACCAGTGGATTGTTAAAATCTCCTGAACAAAACAAAGGGGATAAAATGAAAAAAAGAAATGAGTCTACTGAGAGAGAACAAGATAGTAGGGGGGAAAAGAAGCAAATTGAAAGGTAATAAACAAAGAAATGTAAGTAAGAAGTTAAAAGTTACTTAAAAATGTCAGAATCCAGGGATGCCTGGGTGTCTCAGTGGGTTAAGCCACTGCCTTTGGTTCAGGTCATGATCTCAGGGTCCTGGAATCAAGCCCGGCATCCTGGAATCAAGCCCGGCTCTCTGCTCAGTGGGGAGCAAAACTGCTTCCCTCTCCCTCTCTGCCTACTTGTGATCTCTCTCCCTGTCAAATAAATAAATAAAATCTTTTAAAAAAGTCAGAATACCCAATAATGGTAAATGGATAAAGCTTAACTATTAAAAAGACAGATAATTAAATTGGGTATTTTTAAAGGAAAGTCTGAAAATAAAATACTAAAAAAATGTGCCATGAAATGTTGTTCATAAACCTATACATATTTAACATTGCATATAAATTTTGTTAAAATTGCCCGGGAAATTAAAAAAATCCATAAGCAAAGTATTTGGACTCAGCTTTCTCACAAAGTCCCAGCTTACAACATTACTAAAGATATGGAAACTATTACTCGATGTGAATAGTTATTTAAAAAGAAAAGCAAACCATATATTTAAACACTAAAAATCTCTTCTCAGTAAGACATGACTTGAGGGGCACCTGAGTGGCTCAGTGGGTTAAGCCTCTGCCTTCAGCTCAGGTCATGATCTCAGAGTCCTGGGATCGAGCCCCGCATCAGGCTCTCTGTTCAGCAGGGAGCCTGCTTCCCCCTTTCTCTCTGCCTGCCTCTCTGCCTATTTGTGATCTCTCTCTCTCTGTGTCAAATAAATAAAAAAATAAAATCCTAAAAAAAAAAAAAAAAGTAAGACATGACTTAAATAAAAACATGATGAGAATCATAATTTTAAAAATACTTACAACAGAAAAATCAATGAAAATTACACCTAAAGTATGAGATACTATTAAGGAAAATCTATAAATAATTATATCACCATGATAAGGTTGTTAAGAGAATTACAGGAGCCCATATTTAATCGCTTAGAAAAGTGTTCGGCACAAAGTAAACATATGAATGTTTGAAAAAAGGTAGACATTCACAAATACCTTCATTAGAAAGCAAAAAAAAAAAAAAAAAACTACAAATAAATAGAGGAGGGGCAATATTTATGAAGAAAATTGTGAGAAATGGAACTGAATCAGGAGACTTCAAAGGGTGAGAAGTAAGCCTGAAAGTAAGGAAGTCAAAAAGAGGCAAGCCACATTTTACCCCAGAATCCCAGAAATGAAGGACAATAGTACAATCACAAGCAGGAATGAGATAAAGGAAAAACAAGGGGAATGGATGGCAGTCTATATAAAATGTTTGAGCTCCAAGTCCTATCCCCATCCCCAAGCCATATAACTAACCCAGGGAAAGGCCCTTAGTTTATTCAGCTTGAACCCAACAAGTACAGATTTGGGAAAACCACAAACATTTGTGAGTACAAAACTGAGAACTCCACTCATCTAGGAAAACATTGCCTGTCAGGCTATTGACCTAGGTGATAAGAAAATACTGGGCACAGGGAGTTCAACAATTAAGTGGCTAGCTCTTTAAAGTCTACCCCAAAAGGAAACAAGACAATTGGAAATTCAACCAATGCACAGAACTTCAACTCTGTAAAGATTTTACTGATGTACAGAAAAGTACACAAATCACAACTGTACATGCCGATGACTTTTCAAAGTGACTGTTCTTATGAAACTACCATCCAGATCAAAAATTTAATACTTCCAGAAGATCAAAGGCTCTTTTATGCACTTACAAGATTTTATAAAATATGGATCATAAAGTATGTATACATTAAGGCTTCTTTGTATGATGTTAGAAAAATTCACTCATGTTTTTATACATGAAAACAGATGATGCCTTCTCATTGCTGAACAGCATTCTAAAATACTCATACACCACAACTTATTCACTGTGATATTGTGAATAATGGTGCAACTTAAAAAATTCGTGTACATATCTTTTTGTAAATATTTGCACTTCCTCTAGGTATATCCTTAAGAGAGGAATTTAAGTCTGGTATGTAACATGGAGTAGAATTCCTGAAGGAGGGAATATATATATAAGTTCAGCTTTTCATGATACTACCAAACAGATATATAATGGTTAAACCAATTTACTTTCACTAGTAGGGAATGAAATGCTACCACTCCACATCCATGCCAACTTGCATCCCCCTTTTTTCATTTTAGCCATTGTGGTGAATTAATAATAGGATTGTGTTGTGGTTTTCATATGCATTTCCCTAAAAACCAGTAGAGGTGAACCCACTTTCATATGAATATTGGCCAAGGGATAGCATCTTCTATTGAATACTTTTTCAAGTCTCTTGTCCATTTTTATTGAATTATCTGCCTGCTTGTGCTCTTTTTCTCTCTCTTCAAATAAATAAAATCTTTTTTAAAAAAATTAAAGCTACATTTTTGAGGGCATGCCCATGTATAATTGTTTCATCTACCTCACTGCTGTCACTATAAATGATCTCTTCACAACAACTATTTATACCACCTTTTCTTCTGGCTAGCATCCACATAGTAGAACTTTTCCTACCCTTTGACTTTCAGCCTTTTCAATGTCATCATATTTAAGGAGTGCCTCTTGCAAGTAACATACTAGATTGTCTGCTTAATCTGACAATCATTATTTACATGTTACATAATTACTGTCATATAAATTGGGCAGCAATTCTCCATGTATCTCATGTTTCTGCATATCTAGCAAACAGAATCACTGACCGATCTTTGCCCTATCTCTTCAAAGATATTTGCACAGCCTTGGGTAATAGAGAGAGTGTTCTCAATAACAGAAGGAAGTTTGCTTATAGTTCTAGAAAACAGAGATTTTGTTCCTCCTGGAACTAAGAGAAGATACATGTACTGTCAAGTACAATAGAGATAATGTCTTCTTTTGGATCAAAAGATAAGCATGATTACTGTCTATTTTAAGATTTATGTTCCTCCAGAGTTGTCCCCACATTCACTAACTAACTTGTTTACACTGTGCCCTGGACTCCCAGATTTCAATGGATCCACCCTTCAGCCACATTTGCCTCAGTCCCAGTGTCTGGAGAAGTCTTCCCCAGAACACTGGTGCAAACCTTGCCAACACCATACCTCTCAACTCACATGTTTTAAGGGCCTCAGTCCCAGCAGCAGTAGGAGTGGTTAAAACCGTGTGCCCCACCCCAGCTGGGGACTTAACACTTGCCCACAACAGGTAAAGAGAGCCATTTCAGTTGGATGGACTGAAGGAAAAAGCAGCTGGGACACAAGAGCTGGGCACAAGCAACACACATAGGAAACAACCCTGAAGTGCCAGCTTCTGGTGAAGAGAGGACTCTGCACTGCAGAGCACTACAGGACCTCTTCTTCCTAAGGAGATACAGCTCCCTAACAAGAGAAATAGACACAGAGGGTTAGACAAAATGAGGAGACAGAGGAATATGTCCCAAATGAATAGCAGGACAAAACAAAACCACAGCAAGAGATCTAAGTGAAACAGATATAAGTAATATGCCTGATAGAGAAGTCAAAGTCATGATCATAAAGATACTCACTGGACTTGAGAAAAGAGTGGAGAATATCAATGTGAAAATACAAAAAAGGTTAAGATTCTCTCTCTCTCCCTCTGCCCCCTCCCCACCTCTCTCTCTCTCTCAAAAAAAAAAAAAAAAAGCATTTATATGTTGCCTACAAGAGACACATTTCAGACACGTTTAAAGATGTTCACCATCACTCACCATCAAGGAAATGTAAATTAAAACCACAACCAGATATCACCTCATACCTATCAGAATGGCTAGAATCAAAACAAGTGCTGACAAAGATGTGGAGGAAAAGGAACCCTTGTACACTGTTGGTGGGAATGCAAACTGATACAACCACCATGGAAAACAGTAGGGAAGTCCTCAAAAAATTAAAAATAGAATTATTTTATGATCAAGTAATTTCTCTACCAGGAATATTTCCAAAGAATACAAAAGCACTAATTTGGAGGGATATATGCCTCCCTATGTTTATTGTAGCATTATTTACAAAGCCAAATTATAGAAGCAGTCAAAGTGTCCACTAATAGACGGACGCATGGATAAAGACAATGTGAAATACATATACAATGGAATAAAAGAATGCAGTCTTGCCATTCACAACAGTATGGATGGTCCTAAAGGTTATAATCCTGAGCAAAATAAGTCATTCAGAGAAAACAAATACCGAATGATTCCACTTATATGTGGAATTTAATAAAAAAACAAATGAAAAAAAAAAAAAGAGGGGAACAAAAAGCCAGACTCTAAATACAGGTGATAAGCTGGTGGTTGCCACAGGGAAGGTGGGTGGGGGAGTAGGTAAAATAAAGGAGATTAAAAGTACACTCATTGTGATGTGCATTGATGAACACTGAGTGATATATAGTAATATATAGCATTGAAAAATAATAAAATGAAATAAGATAAATGAAACTTCAGCAAATGATATTACTCCCACTTTATGCTTATTTCAAATATTTCATAAAAATATATAAGAAAATTTTATATAAAAACTTCAAAATGAGTATAATGAGCAGAAAAGGTCTACCTGCAATTTTAGTTGCTATAGGACGTGTTAATGAAAACTGAGTTTCTATATACAAAGGCAAATATTCAGAAGCTCCAATAAAAACAAAAGATCCTGAAGCTTTAGTCAGAGCTAGGCATATTAATATTGGATTCTTCAACAGAACCTAAAATAGAAATGTTATACACAAATTATTTCATTTTGTTAGGTAAAGAAAAATAGATTTATTCACTCACATGTTAATGACAAATCAGCAAAAATTTTACCTTTCCCAATCTAAACTGAACATATATATAAATCAAAATCTGCTGTTCACCAAGATATAATATATAATAATATACTATTAAAGACATGTAGTATTTGAACCATTTTTATTCATTTGACCTCCATACCACCTATAATTTTTATTTGAGATTCTGGCAGTTTTCTACAAAAATAAGGAAATTTCTACAAAAATTAAGGAAAAATAGATATCATTAACCAGGTGTCTAGAATGTTCCTTTACCTTAGTTAATCTATTTCTTTCCTTAAGAAATCTTTTCACCTAACTAAAAAACAAAATGAAGATAACTTAAGCAACACACAAGGAAAATTACTAGTATTACTATTAAGATTCTATAACATTTTACTCCTGGGTATTCCACATACAGTGAAGTCACGTAAATTCTGCATTTGTTTTTAAAGATTTTATTTATTTATTTGGCAGATCACAAGTAGGCAGAGAAGCAGGCAGAGAGAGAGGAGGAAGCAGGCTCCCTGCTAAGCATAGAGCCTGATGAAGGGCTTGATCCCAGGACCCTCAGATCATGACCAGAGCCGAAGGCCGAGGCTTTAACACACTGAGCCACCCAGTTGCCCAAATTCTGCATTTTTTTAACTTACTCAGAAGTCTCAGGAGGAAAAAAAAAAAAAAAAGAAGTCTCAGGAGGATGTATAGTACTATTATACTATACATAGTAATTAACATGATAATTATTAACATTAAAATATAAACTTTCAAACTGATTTCTGTATTTCTTATATACTTATCTTTGAAACATTTCAGTGGCATTTTGTTTATATATTGTTAAATTAACTTAATTTTTTTTCTAATCGTAAACACCATTTAAAAAAAATCTAAACATATTCTCTGTATTAATCTAATTCATCTTCTGAGTGCTATCTAAATTTACATACTGTGATCCTACCATATTCATCTACTCCCACAAGTTAGGCTCACTTCAACTCCCACTGTCACAAACAAGACTATATTAAATGTGCCTGTGCGTGCACACTTAAGGACCAGAGTAGAATGTCTTTGGAAGTATATATCCCAGAACAGGATTGCTTGGGCATTAAGATGTACTATACACTTCATTCCATTATTTCTTTAAAATTTTTCCCAAAAATGTATCACTTTATAATCCCACCAATAATGAAGCAGAGTTTTCTATTTTCTTCATGTAGCAATTTATAATATTCACCACAGCAATATTTTCAGTTCCACATACCCTTGAGAACTTTGCCATTCCCCCATCAGGAGGCACTGAACTGGGAAAGTCCTCAATGGCTGTCTCAACTAAGAGATGCGGCATGACTTCTGAGGTTGGATCATAACACGACAATAGGACTTCTGCTGTATATGCTCATTCTCTCAGGACTCTGGCTTTGGGACTCTTTCACCATGTTGTGAGAAGTCAAGGCCAGATGGAGAGGCCATGTGTGGGTGTTCCAGCAAACAGCCAGTATCGATAGCTCACAGTTAAGTAAACAAGCCATCAGGGGATTTTATCCCCCAGACTTCACTTTAATTGACAAATAGAGCTGAGCGGAGTAAGCCCTGACAAAGCTGCAGATTAATGAGCAAAATCATGTTCTATTATTTAAGCCACTAAGTTTTGGGGTGGTTTGTCACGTAGCAATACATAAGTAGTACACTCCATGTAATCAGCAACACTTGGTATTATCAGCAGGCTTTTAAAATTTTGCCATGCTGATGGATATAAAGTCATACCACAATGCTTTATATGGTACTTTCCTAAATTCAAGTCCAACTGAGCATTTCTTCATGTAATTCATAGCTATTTAGACTTGGTTATTGTGTGTGAACTGCTTATTCATATTTTTATTAGGCTTCCTAAAATTTTTGTATAGATTTTCCAGGAATTCCTTATTTATTCTAATTACTAATCTCTTGTTACATTGAGAGATGTTACTCATCTTTTTTTTTTTTTTTTTTTAAGATTTTACTTATTTATTTGACAGAGATCACAAGTAGGCAGAGAGGCAGGCGGTGGGGGCGGGGGGCAGGCTCCCTGCTGAGCAGAGAGTCCCATACAGGGCTCCATCCCAGGACCCTGAGATCATGACCTAAGCCAAAAGCAGAAGCTGAACCCACTGAGCCACCCAAGCTCCCCTGTTACCCATCTTTTAACATTGTCTGCAGTTTCCTTCATAGAACAGAACTTTAATCCACTAATTTTTACTTTGTATTTTACACTATTACAACCTTGCTTAACTTTTCCTACCTCTATGTCACAAGATACTTCTTTCATGGGTTAGCATTAACTGTGCTGGGTTTTTTTTTTTTTTTCCTAGTCACGTTTTATTAACCTGTAAATCACCTTTGTGTATCATATGAAGTAGTGGTCCAACTTCATTTCACCATACAGAGAATCAAATTTATCATCACATTTACTGAACTATATCACTGTACTGCCTCCCCTATCAGATAGCAAGTTTTTATATATATTAATCTGTTGCTGAGTTCTGTCTTTTGTTTCACAGGTCTATACCATGATCTTATAGGAAACGGCAATCTGTATTAGGTATAACAGGTAGAATAAGGAACAGAAAACCTCGCTTTTATCTTGGCCCTGCAACTGATTTTTGAAACAACAATTAGCAAGTCACATCTCTCTATATTCCATTTTTAGGGAGTATTATATAATAGTAGATGCAGGAATGGTGTTTTAGTCAGGTACATGAGATATTTTTATATTCTTAACCTCGGTTCAGCTACCTGTGTGTGTGTGTGTGTGTGTGTGTGTGTGTGTGCATCCAAAGATACAGATGCCTTTGGAAAAATTACTCATCCTCTTTAAATTATTGCTTGATGATCTATAAACTAGAAATGATTATATATATATATATATATCCAGGTAATCATGAGAATGGAATATATGTAATAATTTAATTTCTGGCAACTAGAAATTACCCAGGAAAGAATACACATCATTTTCATAATTTATAAAGTAAGAGGGTCACACTAGATTAGGAGATTTGTTGTTTACAAACTGTAGTGTGCTTTGAATCGTTGGGATGGTGTAAAACACAGATTACCAGGTCCTACTTTCAGTTTCTGATTCAATAGGTTTGGAGCACAGCCCAGGAATTTGCAGTTTTAGCAGATTCCCAGGCAATGATGAGGATAGTGGTGGCCTGGGAGCCACACTAAGAACCACTGCACTAGATAATTTTTGTGTTTGAACTTCTTAGAATTAAAATGAACAGGTTAATCCAGTTGATGAGACTTACTATAATGTTATACAGTAAAGTGAAAAAGCCAAAAACACTGAGTAGCTGAATAATTCAGCACTCCTAAAGAAACAGAAGATTATTCAGAAGCAAATGGCAGCTTATCTGGTCTGCTCTCTAGTGGGCATTCCATTGTTTTGTCTTAATTGCTACAAAGACCCAGATATTCAGCTTCTTTCCATCAGCTGTGTGCTTATATCTACTTCTATTACATTTGAACTACATTATATAGAGCATGGCAACTCTGCACAAGGAAACACTTCTGGGCACTTTATTCAGAAAGGGCTACAGGCACTTTACTTAGAAAGACACTGTGAGCATAGCAAACACTCAGACTACAATAGACCCTTCCGAAAAAGTATCTAGGCTTTCTTCATTTTAAAAAAGTCTATTTGGGTGGCTGGGTCGGGTGCCTGGGTGGCTCAGTGGGTTAAGCCTCTATCTTTGGCTCAGGTCATGATCTCAGGGTCCTGGGATCAAGCCCCGCATCGGGCTCTCTACTGAGCAGGGAGGCTGCTTCCCCCTCTCTCTGCCTGCCTCTCTGCCTACTTGTGATTTCTGTCTTTCAAATAAATAATTAAAATCTTCAAAAAATGTATTTTTTTCTTAAATATAAATACAGGAGGCAAAGACAAAGGCCAGACAGAAAACCAGTATTTAAGGTATTTTATGTAATAAAATCAGACTTAATGTACTGAAAAAGAAAAGAAGAAATCAAATCTTCATAGTAGCAGATAATTCATGCAACAACCATTTCTTATAGTACTGTGGGCCTCAGCCCTACTCCACCACAGTTTTATCTAAAACCATGGTCTTTACCACACCAGAGGGGGTTCGTGCTGGTCTGGGATGCATGCTTTCAAATGGTAACCAACCAAAATAGTACTCCTGCATGTACTTACTCACTAAGAGTAGGAAACAAGGACAGGATCAGCAAAATATAAGGTAAATGGTATAGTAGACACAGACAAGTAGACTGAGACACAGGACAGGTTTCAAGTAGCAGTGGGAAACAAATGTTAATGAGGAAACTGAGGCAGAGGAATGCTGCAGGAAGGAAAGAGCTCCTAAAGACCGAACCAAGATTCATTGAAGATGTGGTATGCAGTGTCCCAATTAATTATGGTGCTTCTTCTTTTAGGTGATAGAAGCATTAATCTATTTTCTACCCTAATCAAAGTAGTATGACAGGAGACAATGATCTTGCCAGTAAAAGGCCTTCATATCGGCAAATAGAAGGAAAACATAAGTTGAAGAGGATACCAATAAACTTCTTGGAATTATTCAAGTGTTTTACTTGATCAATTAACTTCTCCCTTTCTCTCATCTTGGTTCCTCATGAAGAACATCTACAATTAGCCATAGAAAATCAATGATGGTTATCTTTATTAAATCTGTCAATAAGAGTAAAATAACTCACCTAGAAAAGGCTGTTTTTCCAAGTTTAAAAATGTTTCAGCCCTCTATCCTGAAATCTCACTTACTCTGCTTCTACAAACAACAATTTATTTCATCAAACCTAGTAGATGGATCAGAAACTGAAAATAGTACATGAAGTCCTGATATAAATACAAGTAATAACTATATTTTTAAAAATCTTACTTGTGTCAAACGTATATTGATTCTAGTTTCTATGATAGCAGTCCACCTGTTTTCCAAGGAAATTCAATATTTTGACCACCAATAGCATAATATCTAAATAATTGGACACTAGTTGCCTTTGACGTATTCTGTCAACCATTTCTAGTCACAAAACTAATGAGTAACACTTTAAATTCAATTTGTCCTATATAGCTCAAAAAGTTCTTTCATGTCATAATATTCATTAACAAGTCTTCATTCACTGGAGTTCTAGTATATAACTGTCTTCTCTGTTAATAAGGTATAAGACTTAAGGCATGAGAAAGAAAGAGAAGGTAAAGGTGTTGATCTCTCTGCTCTATACATTTAAAAAGTTTTCTCCTATAAAATTTATTCTTTACCTACTTCTAGCCAGTCATAATTTCATTTTTTTCTTTTCCCTGATTTATTTCCCTAATTACTAAGCTTTCTATTTTTATTCTTTTGAAATATATTTTTAATCCATTATATTCTGAGAGCTATGGATAGTTATTGCTCTTTTTTTTTTGGCATTCTACAACAAAATATTTTTGAAACATTTTCAAATTTACACATTAACATTTCACTAATTCACATGCTTAATCTACTTAATCTATTTTTTATTATGTTGTTAGTCACCATACAATAGTACTCCTATATGTGTACAGGGGTTTTTGATGTAGTGTTCCATAATTCATAGTTTGCATGTAATACCCAGTGCTCTATGCAATATGTGTTCTCCTTAATACCTATCACCAGGCTCACCCATCCCCCCACCCCCTTCTGCTCTAAAACCCTCAGTTTCTTTCTTGGAGTACACAGTCTCTCGTGGTTCCTCTCCCCCCCTATAATTTCCCCCCTTCATTTTCCCTTCCTTCTTCTAATGTCCTCCATGCTATTCCTTATGTTCCACAAATAAGTGAAACCATATGATAATTGACTTTCTCTGCTTGACTTATTTCACTTAGCATAATCTCCTCCAGTCCCACCCATGCTGATACAAAAGCTGGGTACTCGTCTTTTCTGATGGCTGAGTAATATTCCGTTGTATATATGGACCATATCTTCTTTATCCATTCATCTATTGAAGGGCATCTTGGCTCTTTCCACAGTTTGGCTATTGTAGCCATTGTTGCAATGAACATTGGGGTGCAGATGACCCTTCTTTTCACTATATCTGTATCTTTCGGGGTAAATACCCAGTAGTGCAATTGCAGGGTCATAGGGTAGCCCTATTTTTAAATTTTTGAGGAACCTCCACACTGTTTCCCAAAGTGGCTACACCAACTTGCATTCCCACCAACAGCATAAGAGGGTTCACCTTCTATTCTTGAGCTTAAACCCATTGACTTTTTATTTGTAACTTTTCACCTCATGGATATTATAATGTTTTTTTTTTTTACTTTTTTTTCTTCAAATTTTTATTTAAATTCTAGTTGGGGCACCTGGGTGGCTCAGTGGGTTAAAGCTTCTGGCTTCAGCTCAGGTCATGATCCCAGGGTCCTGGGATCAAGCCCCACATCGGGCTCTCTGCTTGGTGGGGAGCCTGCTTTCCCCCTCTCTCTCTGCCTACTTGTGATCTCTGTCTGTCAAATAAATAAATTTTTTTAAAAATATTAAAAAAATAAATTAAATAAATTCTAGTTAATTAACATAAAGTACAACATTGTTTCAGGAGTAGAGTTCAGTGATTAATCACTTACACACAACACCCAGTGCTCATGATAACAACTGCCCTCCTTAACACCCATCACCCATTTAATTCATCCCCTTCCCACTTCCTTCCATCAATCTTGTTTGTTCTCTATCTTTAAGAGTCTCTAATAATTTGTCCCCCCCCTCCTTTTTACCCTTCCCATATGTTCATATATTTTGTTTCTTAAATTCCATGTATGGCATTGTCTTTCTCTGACTGACTTATTTCACATAGCATAATACACTGTATCTCGATCCACGTGATTGCAAATGGCAATATATCATTCTTTTGATGGCTGAGTAATATTCCCGTGTGTGTGTGTGTGTGTGTGTGTGTGTGTGTACACCACATTTTCTTTACCATTCATCAGCTGATGGACATTTGGTCTCTCTCATTATTTTGGCTATTGATGATAATGCTGGTATAAACATCAAAGTGCATATGCCCCTTTGAATCTGTATTTTTTTAAATCCTTTGGGTAATGCCTATAATGCAATTGCTGGGTTATAGGATAGTCCTTTTCTTAGCCTTTTTTTTTTTTGTAAGATTTATTTATTTATTTGAGAGAGAGAGAGAGCAAGCAGAAGGAGAGAGAAAAAGACTCCCCACTAAGCAGAGAGCCCGATGTGGAGCTCAATCCCGGGACTCTGAAATCATGTCCTGAGCTGAAATCAACAGTTGGACACTTAACTGACTGGGCCACCCAGGCATCCCTATTTTTAACTTTTTGAGGTACCTCCATACTGTTTTCCAGAGCAGCTGCTCCAGTTTGCATTCCCACCAAGAGTGCAAGAGGGGTCCCTTTTCCCTACAGCTCACCAAAATCTTTTAGTTCCTGTGTCATTAGTTTCAGCCATTCTGACAGGTGTGAGGTGGTATCTTGTCATGGTTTTGATTTGCATTTCTCAGTGATGAGTGATGTTGAGCATATTTTCATGAGTCTGTTAGCCATCTGTATGTCTTCTTTAGAAAAATATCTATTCATGTCTTCTGTCCATTTCTTAACTGGATTATTTGGGTTTTGGGTGTTGAGTTTGGTAAGTTCTTCATAGATTTTGGATACTAGCCCTTTATCAGATATGTCATTTGCAAATATCTTCTCCCATTCCACGGGCTACATTTTAGTTTTGTTGATTGTTTCCTTTGCTGTGCAGAAGCTTTTTATCTTGACAAACTACCAATAGTTTATTTCTGTTTTTGTTTCCCTTGCCTTCAGTGATGTGTTCAGTAAGAAGTTGCTACCATTGATGTCAAAGAAGTTGCTGCTTGTTCCTCCTCTAGGATTCTGATGAATTGCTTTCTCACATTTAGGTCATTCATCCATTTTTTAATTTACTTTTGTGTGTAATGTACAAAGTGGTCCGATTTCCTTCTTCTGCATATTGTTGTCAGTTTTTCCAATACAATTTGTTGAAGAGACTGTCTTTTTTCCAGTGGATATTCTTTCCGGCTTTGTTGAAGATTAGCTGACCTTATAGTTGTGGATCCATTTTGGGGTTTTCTGTTCTGTTCTTTTGATCTGTTGATATGGGGAAGCAAATGTCCTAAATGTTCTAAAATCTACATATAGACATGTAATATTGAGATCCAACAGATCTTAATATTAAGACAGTATGCCAGTACCATACTGTCTTGATAGCTACAGCTTTACAGTATAGTTTGAAGTCCCGAATCATGATGCCTCCAGCTTTGCTTTTGTTTTTCAAGATTGCTTTTGTTACTCTGTGGCTTTGTGGTTCCATACACATTTTAGGATTATTTGTTCTAATGCTGTGAAAAATGTTGGTGGTATTTTGATAAGGGTTGTGTTAAATATGTAGATTGCTTTGGGTAGTATACATATTTTAATAATATTTGTTCTTCCAATTCATGAGCATGGAAGACCTTTCTATTTCTTTGTGTCATCTTCAGTTTCTTTTATAAGTGTTCTATAGTTTTCAGAGTACAGATCTTTTACCTCCTCTTTGGTTAGGTTTATTCCTATCTTGTGTTTTTTGGTGCAATTGTAAATAGGATCAATTACTTGATTTCTCATTCTTCAGCTTCATTGTTAGTGTATAGAAATGCAACAAGTTTCTGTACATTGATTTTGTATCCTGCAACTCTGCTGAATTCATGTATTAGTTCTAGCAATTTTTTGGTGGAATCTTTTGGATTTTCTACATAAAGTGTCCTGTCCTCTGCAAATAATGAAAGTTTACTTCTTGTCAACTTAGATTCTTTTTATTTCTTTTTGTTGTCTGATTGTCAAAGGCTAAAGACTTCTAATACTATGTTAAATAGAAATGGTGAAATAGACATCTCTGTCTTGTTCCTAAATTTAGAAGAAAAGCTCTCAGTTTTTCCCCAATGGTATTAGTTGTGGGTCTTTCATACATGGCCTTTATAATGTTGAGGCATGTTCCATACACACCCATTTTGTTGAGGGTTTTTTATCAAAAATGGATGCTGTATTTTGTTAAACACTTCTTCTGCACCTATTGAGAGGACCATATCATTCTTCTCTTTTTATTAATGTAATATATCATGTTGATTGTTTTGCAAATATTGAACCACCCTACACCCCAGGAATAAATCCCACTCAATCATGGTGAATAATTCTCTTAATGTTGGATTTGATTTGCTAAGATATTATTAAGGATTTGCAATGGATATTACAACTTTATAAATATATTAAATATTTTGTCTCTGTTCTGGCTTTTTAGCTTTTATTTATGTCTATTTTATCTATTTTAAAATTAAAATTATCTTTACTGAATCTAAATAAAACTCTTTTCTTTCCTTAATTGATGAATTTTCTTAAATATATAAGTAAGGACCAGCAAGATATATGGTGATAGTAGAGAGAATACATTCTAAAACTAGATAGTTCTCTGGATCCTTTAAATAAAAATTTATAACAAGAAAACTCTTTTTTTAGAAAAAAAAAAAAAACCTACACCTAAAAAAATCAGGAGATTTTTACCCACTGTTCAATTCCTTACATGAATTCTTACATTCCTTATGTGAATTCTTTAATGACCTGCATTGCTTAATTAACTCACGAGTAACCACCAACCTAATAGAAATCACTGGCTGACTCACTTAGGATCAGAGAAGAAATACCCTACTCAAATTTCACCAAAATGTAAAATAAAATAAAAAGAATAATCTCACCAACATGGCTTAATAGATACATTTTGCTGAGAAATAGCTTTGGCAGGTGCTAAGTCACGAAACAAGGCAAACAGTGGGAACTTTTCTAATCTAGTAGGTTCACTAAAGTATGGCCCATTTTCCTCTGTTTTCTTACCTAAAGGCAAGAGCCTAGATACATAAGCTTTCTGTTGGATCTTAATATTACATGTCTATATGTAGATTTTAGAACATTTGCTTCCCCATATTTTAGGTTTTAATTTATTTTCTTTCTTTCTTAAGGTTCAAGAACCTCAAATCATATTCCTGTGTGAAAGGTTTACCTTTTTCCTTCTACAAACCATTGTCAATAGCCCTGAATTTACAAATGCCAAGTAATTCTTTAGATGGTTCTTGCAACTGGGTCTCATATACTACAGCTGAATAAAAAATAACCATTTATAATACCGAGAGAAAACTACCTGTTAACAACACCCAAATCATACTGCCTTTTCAATTCTTATCCCACTCTAACCTGTTTTTTACATAAAACCATGTTTTAAAGTTCTTAAAACATTATTCCCTTATGTACATTAGTGACTTCCTGTTGTGTTAAAAACAAAATCTGAAGTTCTCATCATGTCCCACAAGGACCTTCAAGAGCTAGCCTCTGCTTGTCTCTCCAACCCAGTATATACTTTCACTCTGCCCACCAAGGAACCATGCTCTAAACATACAAGTATTCTCTAAACTGAATGTAGCCAAAACTCTGCCGTCTCAAGCTGTTTCCACATGTGTTTCTTATGCCTGGAATTTTCTTAATGACCATTCTTTGCATAAGTAATTCCTTCTCTTGCTTTAGGGTTTTCCATTTAAAAGCTCCTGGTTGGTGAAGCTGACTTTGACCCAATTCCATTTTACATGGAATTTCCTCTACATAATTGTTAATCACTTGCTTTTAATCTGTAATTTTTTTAAGATCTAAGACCCACATAAGAACATGGCTCCATAGGGCCATGGGTGTTAGAATTATATCTTCAATGCCGTTCTGCCCACAACATAAAGGATAAAGTTATGAAAAGGAGAAGAGGAAGCAAATTGAATATAGAATCACTATTTAGAAGCTGGGTTTTTTTCAGGGCGCTGGGGGGCTCAGTCGGTTGAGCATCGGACTCTCAGTTTCAGCTTAGATCATAATCACAGGGTCGTGAGATGGAGCTCCATGGCCCACTCCATGCTGAGCATGGAGTCGGCTTGAGATTCTTTGCCTCTCCGCCCCCTTCTGCTCCTCCTCTGCTTGCACTCACATACTCTCTGTCTCTTACGCTCTCAAATAAATAAAATCTAAAAAATTTTAAAAAGAAGTTGAGTTTTTAAATCCCTCTATGTCTATATCGTAGGTCTTGTTTCTTACCTAGAGAAGCAAAGATTTCTTCTCCATTGGATACTGAGGTATTTTCCATAAAATATGATGTTTGCAAGAATATTTGCTAACTTCTAGAGTTCTCTGCTAAGTCATTTAAGCATACTAAAAAGATGTTAATACCTGTAAGTCATCTCATTAAATGTCTTATGTATTTCTTCAGGGAAAGAACAAAACAAATTAACACAAAAGTAAAATTAAAAGAAATAGAGAGAAAATACTAGTACCATTCTCTGACACTAGCCATGTTCCTGGAAATGCCACTTATGTAAGGCAGGTCCTATTTCTCATTATCTATAAAATGAAAAAGTTAATTAAGACTTTGAAAGTCCTACTCAGATTTTAGTTGAACACTTTGTGGTTATTTTCTTAAATCTTCTACAGGTCAACTTATTTGCCTTATGTGCATAAAATATTTTACTTTACCCAAAGAGTAGCAAATAAATCCTTGATACTAGTTTCAAATTCCTTATCTTTAATCTGTCCACCAAATGGATGAGGCTGCTTACGCTTCTCAGCTTTTATCTTTGCTGTACCTATAGGATAACAAGTAAAAGAATCTTATGACATGTTTGAGTAATTTAAAAAGTATACAAATATATGCACACATCTTAATAAACCCAGTTTTTCTTGAAATGACAAGTGAGCTATGTGTGAACAAGCTAAGATCAATCTAATTAAGTAAAAAGCACATTCTCCTAAAACAGTGTTGTCATGAAGAATATTCTATAATAATGAAAATTTTTTTCATTATTATAGAATCTGTATCTGTATCTGTACTGTCTAAGACTGTAGCGATGGGCTATATGAAGCTATTATTAATACTAGAAATGTAGCTCCTATGACTGAGTACATGGGTTTCTAATTTTAATTTGAAATTTAAGTAGCCACATGTGGCAAGTGACTTTAGCATTTGACAGCACAGCCCTAAAATGTAAAAGAGTAATCTTTGATATTGCTAAAAATATTTTGTACTACTGTTAGGAAAGTATATGATTTCTCTAATGTTACATGTTATTTTTCAGTGTTTTAAAAAAAAGTTAATACTTATTTTAGCTTACAATAATTCTTTCATGTATTAAATAATACTAGATAAATAGATTAAAACATGCTTCTTTTTAAAGAAAAATTATGAACTCTAGTATTTTAAAAAATGGCAAGAAGCAAAAATACATACTAATTAAAGTCTGGCACATAAGTAAAATAATATTTGGCCAAATCCAGCTTCATTTGCTCAAATAACACTAGCATATGTCACCATATCTCCATAACAAAAAGAAATGTAGTTCAGCCATATTCTGACATTGGAGATGGGGGTGGGGACAAGGAATCTATTGTCTTTTAATTAAATGAATTATAGTTTTATAGTTACCTCGTACACTGTGTGGAAAGCATGACAATGGTATTAATGTAGACCATGCAATAATTGAAACCAAACCAAAATAAATCCACCAATGCTGCAGCCAGCTTTGGATGTCATAACTATCTTCAACACTTTAACAGAGAAAAAATAAAAAAATTTAACATCGTATATTTCATTACAATAATGCCATAATCAAACAGAGAGAGAGAGATGAAACATTTTCTGTTAATTTGTCCCTATTGTTTTGTTTTGCTGATTGTGAGTCCTCCAAAGAATTATTTTTCCCTTTTCTTTCTTTTCCCATGTCCACCCAGGAGGCAAAAATAATTCTTTGTTCTTTTTTACTTTTTTTCTTCAGCAGAAACCAGGTGTTTGGAAGACTATCTCTTTAAATATCACCTATCTTTAAAATCACCCCTGCCCCTTTAAATCATGCATACCCTTTAGGACAACCCTGGCCCTTTAAGGTACATAACTAACACTTTATCTGATATCTGGCCCTTTAAATCACCAATACTTGGAAATCTTACTCAAACAGTTCCTTCTCTGACTCAACTCAGACTGAATGTTAATTACCCTTCTAGTGATCATACCTAATCACCCAAAGGACCCTTTTATAGGCTTTATCTTCTGCAGTTCTTCTTGGTCTGCCTCTACAGACTTTGCAGTGAGCAGGGTGGGAGGGGAAGGTGAGGGATCCTGTGCTGGATTTGTTGATTTTCTCTTTTTACTGATTGTTCATTTTGCAGTTTCAACATTCTTTGCCTTCAGTTATGCTAAGGCCACAATCTTGGAAAATTTTTCATAGTTGTAAAATTATTTTATAACACTTAGGGAGAAGATTGTCACTAGGGCTATGTGTTTCCTCACTGATTATAATACTTAGAAATTTGCTCTTTTTCTCTTTTTGTTTTTGAATCCAGCTATGTATTATAAGTATGTGCACTATGCTACATATGGTTATTACGTATGTGTAAACAACTGATAACCAAGAAGACTGAGGAAATTAATTAAAAGTGTAAGCAAAGAACAAAGGAAAAAACAAAGTATAAGCAAAGAATTGAATACAGTGCCCTCTATATCAATAGATTTTCCTCCTACTAGAAATAATTAAGAAACATAATGCTATAAAGATTCCATGCACAATACTAACAAAACAATTTAAATTACTAGGAATAAGCTTAATGGAATATTTTCAATAAAAAGAATCCCTTTCTGACCACTATCATATGATCTCCCTGATATGAAGAAGTGGAGATGCAATGTGGGGGGGTTGGGTGGTAGGAAAGAAAAAATGAAAGGGGTGGGATTGGGAGGGAGACAAACCAAGACTTAATCTCAAAAAACAGAATGAGGGTTGCTGGGGGTAGGGGGGACAGGCGAGGGTGGTGGGGATATGGACAATGGGGAGAGTATGTGCTATGATGAGTGCTATGAAATGTGTAAACCTGGTGATTCACATAGACCTGTACCCCTAGGGATAAAAATACATTATAGGTTTATTTTTAAAAAATAAATAAATTTAATTTTTTAAAAAAAGAGAAAGAATCCCCTTTCTGGAGAAATAAAAGAACTCAAATCTAATCAAGTTGAAATAAAAAGGGGTATTAATGAGATGCAATAAAAAATGGAAGCACTAATTATTAGGATAAATGAAGCAGAAGAGAGAATTAGTGATATAGAAGACAAAATTATGGAGAATAAAGAAGCTGATAAAAAGAGATACACAACTACTGGGTCATGAGGGGAGAATCAGAGAAATAAATGATACTATAAAAATAAACAATATTAGAATTGGGATCCTAGAAGAAGAGTAAAGGGTATAGGCAGAAGGTATCTTTGAGAAAGTGACAGCTGAGAACATACCTAATCTGAGGAAGGAAACAAATATTCAAGTTCAGGAGGTACGGAGAACCCCCTCAAAACCAATAAATATAGGTAAATATCTCAATATATAACAGTGAAGCTTGCAAATCTCAGAGACAAAGAAAAAGTCCTGAAAGCAGTGAAGGACAAGAGGTCCTTAACATATACAAGCAGAAACATTAGATTGGCAGAACACCTATCCAAAGAGACCTGGGAGGATAGAAAGGACTGGCATGATATAGACAGGGTGCTAAATGAGAAAAATATGCACCAAGAATACTTTATTCAACCAGGTTGCCAATCAAAATAGAAGGAAGATAAAAAGCTTCAGGACAAACACAAACTAAAAGAATTTGTGATCACTGAACCAGCCTTGCAAGAAATATTAAGGGAGATCTTTTAACCAAAGAGAGAGCCTAAAAGTAACATAGACCAGAAAGGAACAGAGACAATATACAAAACAGTGACTGTACAAGTAATACAATGGCACTAAATTTATATCTTTCAATAGATACTCTGATATACATTACTCTGAATGTAAATGGGGGAAAAGCCCCAATTAAAAGACAAAGGATATCAGATTAGATAAAAAAGCAAGACCCATAGATATGCTGCTCAAAAGAGATTCATTTTAGACCCAAAGACACCTCCAAATTGAAAGTGAGAGGGTGCAAAACCATTTATCATGCTAATGGACATCAAAAGAAAGCTGGGGTCATAATCCTTATATCAGACAAGTTAGATTTTAAATCCAAGACTGTAATAAGAGACGAGGAAGGACACTAGATCATAAGTAAAGGGTCTATCCACCAAGTAGATCTAACAATTGTAAATATTTATGCCCCTAACATGGGAGCAGCCAATTATAAACATGAATTATCAACAAAATTAAAGATACATATTGATGATAATACAATAATAGTAAGGTACAATAACACGCCATCCACTGCAATGGACAAATCATCTAAGTAGAAGATCAATAAGGAAAAAGGGCTTTGAATGACACATTGGACCAGATGGACTTCACAGATATTTTTAGAGCATTCCATCCTAAAGCAACAAAATATACATTCTTCTGGAGTGCACATGGAATATTCTCCAGAATAGATCACATACTAGGTCACAAATCATATTTCAACCAGTACCAAAAGTCTGTGATTATTCCCTGCATATTTTCAGACCACAGTGCTTTGAACTGTCAGCTCAATCACAACAGAAAATTTGGAAAGAACTCAAATATAAGGAGGTTAAAGAGCATCTGACTAAAGAATGACGGGGTCAACCAGGAAATTAAAGAAGAATTTAAAAGAATTAATAGAAACAAATGAAAATGAAAACTCAACTATCCAAATCCTTTGGAATGCAGCAGAGGTGGTCCTAAGAGTGTATAGCAATACAAACTTTTCTCAAAAAACATAAAAGAGCTCAAATACACAACCTAACTTTATACCTAAAGGAGCTGGAGAAATAATAGCAAATAAAGACTAAATCCAGCAGGAGAAGAGAATTAATAAAGATTAGAACAGATATCAGTGAAATAGAAACAAAAAAAATAGTAGAACAGATCAATGAAATTAGGAGTTGGTTCTTTAAAAGAATTGATAAGATTGATAAACCCCTGGCCAGACTTATTAAAAAGAAAAGAGAAAGGACACAAATAAATAAAATAATGAATGAAAGAAATCACAACCAACACTGAAGAAATACAAACAATTATAAGAACACATATTGTGGAGCAACTATACAGCAAAAAAGTAGGCGATCTGGAAGAAACGGAGACATTCCTAGAAACGTATAAACTACCAAAATTGAAACAGGAATAAATAGAAAAAATGAACAGACCAATAACCAGCAAGGAAAATGAAGCAGTAATCAAAAATCTCCCAACAGGGATGCCTGGCTGTCTCAGTCATTTAAGCATCTACCTTTGACTCAGGTCATGATTTCAGGGTCCTGGGATTGAGTCCTGAATTGAACGCCTAGCTCAGCAGGGAGCCTGGTTCTCCCACTGCCTACAGCTCCCCCAGTTTGTGCTTTCACTCTACCTCTCTTTGACAAATAAATAAAATCTTTTTTAAAAAATCCCCAAAACAAGAGTCCAGGGATGGATGGCCTCCCAGGAGAATTCTACCAAACATTTAAAAAATGAGTAACTATTGTTCTGAAGCTGTTTCAAAAAATAGAAATGGAAGCAAAACTTCCAAACTCTTTCTATGAGGCCAGCATTACCTTGACCATAAAACCAGACACAGACCCCACTAAAAGGAATTACAGACCAATATCCCTGATGAACATGGATACAAAAATTCTCACCAAGATACAAGTCAACAGGATCCAGCAGTACATTAAAAGGCTTATTCACCACAACCAAGTGAGATTTATTCCTGGGCTGCAAAGGTGGTTCAACATCTGTAAATCAACCAGTGTAATACAATACATTAATAAAATAAAGGATAATAACCCTATGATCCTCTCAATAGATGCAGAAAAGGCATTTGACAGTGTATAGCATCCTTTCTTGGTTAAAACTCCTTAAAGTGTAGGGATAGAGGGTACATACCTCAATATCATAAAAACCATATGTAAAAAGCCTATAGAGAATATCATTCTCAATGGGAGAAAACTGAGAGCTTTTCCCCTAAGGTCAGGAACATGGCAGGGATGTTCACTCTCACCACTGTTGTTCAACACAGTACTAGAAGTCCTAGCTTCGGCAGTCAGACAACAAAAAGAAATAAAAAGCATCCATCCAAATTAGCAAAGAAGTCAAACTCTCGGTCTTCACAGATGACATGATACTCTATGTGGAAAAACCAAAAGACTCCACCAAAAAATTTCTAGAACTCATACAGGAATTCAGCAAAGTAGCAGGATATAAAATCAATACACAGAAATCAGTTGCATTTTTATACACTAACAATGAGACAGAAGATAAGTTAAGGAGTCTATCCCACACACAATTGCACCAAAATCCCTAAGATACCCAGGAATAAGCCTAACCAAAGAGGCAAATGATGTGTACTCAGAAAACTATAGAACACTCATGAAAAAACTGAAGAACACAAAGAAATGGAAGAACATTCCAAGTTTATGGACTGCCAGAACAAATATTGTTTATATATATATATATACACACATACATCTATGTGTGCATACACACACACACAAACATACATACATACATACACACGTACATACATATATACAGACACACACAATGGAATACTACTCAGTCATCAAAAAATGACATCTTGCCATTTGCAATGATGTGGATGGTATTTGGCTATGACTAGAGTGTATCTGGCTAAGTGAAATGAGTCAATCAGAGAAACACAATTATTATATGATCTCACTCATACGTGGGACTTAAGAAACAAAACAAATAGGGGAAGGGAGGGAAAAATAAAATAAGATGAAATCAGAGAGGAAAACAAAACATAAGAGACTCATAATCATAGGAAACAAACTGAAGGTTGCTGGGGGAGGTTAGGGGATGGGGTTACTGGGTGAAGAAGGGCACATGATGTAATGAGCACTGGGTATTATATAAGACTGATGAATCCCTGAACTTTACTTCAGAAACAAATAATTGAATTTAAATTAAAAGGAATTAAAAAGGAAAAAAATTATTCTAATTATATTCTTCAAATGTTGTGTCTTTTCACCACAAATTAGCTAGCACTAAATATTCATTCAA
This sequence comes from Mustela nigripes, assembly GCF_022355385.1. Lineage (NCBI taxonomy): Eukaryota > Metazoa > Chordata > Mammalia > Carnivora > Mustelidae > Mustela > Mustela nigripes. Next base: position 123,895,455 of record NC_081568.1, read on the forward strand.
AATCTTTGCTAACTACATATAATGTAATATAATATCTAACATAATAATATGTATATGTATATATTACTGTTATTATTTTTGCAAATTAGTAGTGAAATGGAACCAATTTCTATATATTTTTATGTTTATTGGGAAGATGTATTCCTTCCTTTGTGAACTTCCTGCTAATCTTTACAAGTGTTTGCAGGAGTTTTTTTTCCCTTATTGATCTCTAGAAGATTCTTAATGTATTAAGTTAGTACCCTTTATGTCATAAATATTGAAGTCTGTTTTATGTAAAAAAATAAATAAATAAAAATTAAAATTTAAAAAAAAGGTATGATCCATAAATGTTATCTGTACAATGAGATATCTATCCCTTTGAGGGGGGAAAGGGAAACTTTACCCATTTGTCATATTAAATAAAAAAAAATTAAAATTGGATGTTACATTCATATGTATAACTAAAACCAGACAAAGACACTACAAGAAAAGAAAATTACAAGCCAATATCCTTTATGCACACAGATTCAAAAATGCTCAACAAAATCTTAGGAAACCAAATTTAACAATACATTAAAAGAATCATACACCATGATCAAGTGGGATTTATAACAGGCATGCAAGGATGGTTCAATAACTGCATATCAATCAATGTGATACACCACATGAATAAAATGAAAGATAAAATATCATAGGATCATGTTAATTGATATAGAGAATCATTGAAAAAATTCATCATTCATTCATAATAAAAACTCTCAACAAATTGAACTTAAGAAAACATACATCAACATAATAAAGACCATATATGACAAAGTAAGATCAGGAGCAAGACAAGGATGCCCACTTTCAGTCAACACAGCACTAGATATACTAACCCAATCAACTGGTCAAGAAAAACAAATAAAGGCATTCAGATCAGAAAGGAATGAGTAAAACTGTCTCTGAAGATGACATGATCCTAAATATAGAAAACTTAAAGATTCCACCAAAAAACTGTTGAAGGTACCAAGCCATGACACTGTTCTATCAAGTCAGCTATTTCTGGACAATGGATTACAGAGTAAGACCAGTGAAATCTGTAGCTGTCATACTGTCACACTTTTCTTGTCTTCTCAGATGGTCCCTTGTAAGAGGTAGTATGATGAGAGAAATGAATATGATGAATATGGCATCTATGAGTCTTTGAATGGTATTGTTAGAAGAAGCACCATATGTACATGTTACACACTAAATGTTTAGACATTTCTCCAAAAAAATAGACAAATAGGCAACAAGTAAATGAAAAGGTGCTCAATATCACTAATCATTAGGGAAAAGAAAATCAAAACTGCAATGAGCTATCACCTCATAACTGTCAGGATGACTACTAGAAGAAGGATAAAGAGAAGAAAAAAGAAGAAAGAAAAGGTGGAGGAAGAGGCAGAAGAAGAAAGAAAATAGTAAGTGCTAACTAGGACATTGAAAAATTGGAACCCTTATATAATACTAGTGGCAATGTAAATGGTAGAGCCTCCATGGAAAATAACATGAAAGTTCCTCAAAAATATTAAAAATAGAATTACCATATGATTTACTAATCCCACTTCTGAGTATATATACAAAAGAACTGAAAATAGAATTTCAAAGAGATATTTGCTTATCCATGTTATCAATGTTAACTGAAGCATTATTCATAGTAATCAAGGAGTGTACATAATAAGCTAAATGTCCATAGACAGATACATGGATAAAGAAGTATGGCATATAAAATTAACAAGTCAGGAAATGACAGATGTTGGTGAGGATGCGGAGAAAAGGGGACCCTCCTACCCTGTTGGTGGGAAGGCAAGCTGGAGCAGCCACTCTGGAAAACAGCATGGAGGTTCCTCAAAAAGTTGAAAATAGAGCTATCTTATGACCCAGCAATCGCACTGATAGGTATTTACTCTAAAGATACAAATGCAGTGATCTGAAGGGGCACGTGCACCCAAATGTTTATAGCAGCAATGTCCACAATAGCCAAACTATGGAAAGAGCCTAGATGTCCATCAACAGATGAATGAATAAAGAAGATGTGGTATATATACACACAATGGAATACTATGCAGTCATCAAAAAAGAAATCTTGCCATTTGCTACAACATGGATGGAACTAGAGGGTATTATGCTGAGTGAAATAAGTCAATCGGAGAAAGACAATTATCATGTGATCTCTCTGATATGAGGAATTTGAGAAGCAGAGCAGGGGGTTGTAGAGGGAAGGGAAGGAAAATTGAAACAAAATGGGATCAGGTAGGGAGACAAACCATAAGAGACTCTTACTCTCAGGAAACAAAACTGAGGGTTTCTGGGGGAGTGGGGGGAGGGATAGGGTGGGGAAAAAATAAAATAAATAAAAATAAGTAAATAATAAAAGCTTAAAAGATAAAGAACTATAGCATATACATGCAATGGAATATTATTTAGCCTTTAAAAGGAAGAAAATACTGGCATATGCTATAACATGGATTAACCTTGAGGACATTATGCTAAGTAAAATAAGCCAGTCACGAAAAAGACAAATACTACATGATCCCACTTACATGAGTTATAAAAAGTAGTCAAAATTGTAGAAAGTAGAATGGTGGTTTTCAGGGTCTGGGGAGAAGTGGGTAAATAGAAGTTATTTGTGATGGATATAGAGTTTTAGCTTTGCAAGATAAAAAGTTCTAGTGGTCTGTTACACAACAAAGTACACATGGTTAACACAACTGTATCATACACTTACAAATGGCTAAGTTGGTAAATTTTATGTTATGGGGTTTCTCCACAATTTTTCACAAAACTATGTAGAACAGTAATAAGATTGTCATTATAAATAGTGTTTTTAAAATTACATATCAAACAGTAAGGATAAAAGTGCATATTCTAGATTTATATGTACATATATATCCATATCAGTCACATTTACATGTTTTTCCTAAAAATATGGTTATTACAAATTAAGTGTAATAGGTTTATAGGTTACAGTATCTACCCAAAATATTGAAAACAATGTAAACAACAAACAAGGACATAAAATGGCTTACCTAATTGCAGAAGTTCCGTTCTTAGTGCCCTTCAAAAGGGGTGCTGCTATCCCAAAACTCAGAGAATATCCAAATACAAAGGACGCGTCCATTAAACCTATAAAATGAATACTGAACATCAAACAACCACATAAGCCAGCTTTGTCATGGTAAAAATTATATCACTGAAATAGATCACTTCTGAAATCCTCATGTCCTACTTTATTAGTCAAGATCCTCCTGAGAAACAAAACCCATAGGATACTGAAAGAGATTTTTAAGGCATTGCCTTATACAATTATAAGGCCTGCCAAGTCCAAATTTGTAGGCCAGGCCAGTGGGCTGGTAATCCAGGTGAGAGTTAATATTACAGTATTGAGTCCATACTTAAGCTTAAAACCCACAGAGCAGATCAGAAAGCTGGAAAAACTCAGGCAGAGTTTTTATCTAGCAGTCTAGAGAAAGAATTGCTTCTTTTTTGGGAAACCTACATTTTTGCTCTGAAAGACTTCAACTGATAAGATTCACCCACATAAATAATGGATTAATAATGGAGAGTAATCTGTTTTATTCAGTCTACTGACCGTGTTACTCACATCTAAAAAATATAGCAGAAACATCTAGAATGATCTCTGACCAAACAAATCTAGCAAAACAGACATATAAAATTAATCATATATATACACATATATTCATATATTCTTATATCTATATTAAAGAAACTTAGATAATTATATAATTCACTGTATCTTATTTAAAATCTACATATTTAATATAATATAAATATATTTCTATTTAATATAAATATAAATCCAATATAGCTGATTACACTTTGTGGCAACTTTGTATACTTCACCATAGCTGCCATGGTGGAAAGAGGTGGCAACTGTTTGCAGTGTGTAGATGTGCATTTTAATTACTAATCAGTAGAACCAAAAGTAAAACAAACAAATTTGTTGTCATCCTCAGCCAACACTAATAACTCACTGCATTTTTTTCTAAAAGCAAACATAAATATGAATATCATCTATTTAAATTTATTGACATAACCTTCCTTACTTCTCATGGAAAAATAATTATTTTGGTGCAAAATGCTTTCCAATACTTTAATTTAAAAATTTTTTAAAAATATGATAACTCTGTACAGATAGATGATCTACCAAAACCAGAGCTATTGCAACATAAAGAAATACCGGTTATTGTGAGATATACCCCTGGGTTACTTATTGTGGGATACCATGACACAAAAGACTAGAAATAGAATGTACTACATTGTAGTCGATTAAAAGGCATATAACTTCCCTCCTTGATTTAATGAACAAGATTGTATTTTCATTAACTTCACAATATCTGAGCCCCCCAAAAGGTGAACTGAGTTAAAGCATTAAAGAGCTTAATAAAACGATGATGATGATTTCAACACGACACTGAATCAAGTACTGAGGAAATGTGAAACAGTATTTCTATCCCCTTACGAACATGATGGCAGCAACTCTCACCTATGTCCCCAAAGTTTAGACATACAATTATTCAGACAATTCAATCTAATAACTTGAGACTTTTTCCAGAGAAATGAAATGTAATCTATATAGTTTGATATGACATATATATACCAATGTTCTATGTATTATATATTAGACACAGTACATAGAAAGAATATAGTGTTTATTACTTAAGAAAGTATGTGCTTTTCCTACTTCTCTTTATCTTTTTGATGACTTTCAGATGACTTGTCTACAATTCAAAATCTCAAGCAATTCCTCAGAATTAGGCAACCCAAAGTGATTTTGAAGTCAAACACAAGACTTATAAATCTAACATTATATTATAACATTTGTTATAATGTTATTATAAGGGCCAATAATTAGCACTTCATATCAGTTTAGATATGTACACCAAGATGTAAAAGCTGAATAAAAATTCAAAATGGGTCAACCATATTAGAGAGGTGGAGAAAAAAAAACTTGCCTATATAAATACCAGTTGAGTGTATGGCAACACTGTTGTCAATAAAGACTATTCCAAGGATATAAAGAATCATTGCTGCTACTCCCTGCACAGTCTGCCCCAGGATGAAGGAAACTAAATATTTCACATGGAATGATGGTACAGTTTTCCTGCAAGCCTGGGTACTCTTCATTTCTTGGCAAATATCTTCTGAAAAGACAATTATTTTTGTTAAATGAGTCAAAAATTAAACATACAACAAATATGCAGTATCTCTCATGAAATATTTCACCTTTTACAAAGTTATTTCCACCAGTATACCTTTTTTTTAAGTTAACATTTCATTTACACTGAATGTAGCAGTTCTAAAATCAGTCATTATATTCTCATAAAAAACACAATTATAAAAGGAATTTTGTGGGAATACTGGAAAAGATAAGTACATTGGGGAGGGTATGTGCTAGGTGAGTGCTGTGAATTGTGTAAGGCTAATGAATCACAGACCTGTACCCCCGAAACAAATAATACACTATATGTTAATTTTTAAAAGAGAAAAAAAAATTATAAACCAAATATAAATGTATATGCATGATAACATGTATATATACATAACATGTATACATGCATAGGTATCTATACATATACACACATACACAACATACATATGTTCCTCTTAAATTTAGTAACTGGTATCCCTAACTTTTGACATGCAGAAAAAAGTGTTTCTGATGTTCTAGATTATTTGTATCTTCAGATTATCTTCTGAGTTTAGTTCTATATCCACTTCTTCAGCAATCTTCACATTAACTTTGTGGCACTCTATTTAAATAATTTCCCTTTTTAGGGCACCTGGGTGCTTGAGTCAGTTAAGTGTCTGCCTTCGGCTCATGTCATGATGCCAGCCAGGTTCCTGAAACCAAATCCCACATCGGGCTCCTTGCTCAGAGGGGAGTCCACTTCTCCCTCTCCCCTACTCATGCTCTCTCTCTCTCTCTCTAACTCGCTCTCAAATAAATAAAATCTTTAAAAATAAATAAATAAATATCCGAGCAAACAAATAATTTCCCTTTTTAGACCCATTAACTTCTCATAAAGAGAAAGCATCATACAATAAAAAATTATTTCCATTAAAGTTAGTCATTATATGGTAAACCACTAGATTTTAAATTCCTTTAGGTGGCCATCTATTTCTCACACTTTTTTTTATTCATTATGGTTGTAAAACGATAGTAAGATTTCCTGGAATTTCATTTGTTATTAGATTGATAGATACAGGCAATGTCATTAGATCATTCTGATTGTGTCCATTTTGATTGGTATTAACAAATGCTCTGAAAATATTTTTTTTTTTTTTTTTTGCCAAGTTTTAAGTTTTTTTTTTTTTTTTAATTTTTTATTTTTTATAAACATATATTTTTATCCCCAGGGGTACAGGTCTGTGAATCACCAGGTTTACACACTTCACAGCACTCACCAAATCACATACCCTCCCCAATGTCCATAATCCCACCCCCTTCTCCCAAACCCCCTCCCCCCGGCAACCCTCAGTTTGTTGTGAGATTAAGAGTCACTTATGGTTTGAAAATATTTTTGTAGAAAACTGACTAGAATGCAGATCGCAATATAGTACACTAATGGAAATTTTCATCTGGTTCAGTATCCATATCAAATGCTAGTTGACTTCATATCAAGTGGGAGGAGGTCTTTAGAATTGTAATTCAAGGGGCGCCTGGGTGGCTCAGTGGGTTAAGCCACTGCCTTCGGCTCAGGTCATGATCTCAGGGTCCTGGGATCGAGTCCCACATCAGGCTCTCTGCCTACTTGTGATCTTTCTCTCTCTCTTTCTGCCTGCCTCTCTGCCTACTTGTGATCTTTCTCTGTCAAATAAATAAATTCAAAAAAAAAAAAAAAAGAATTGTGATTCAAAATACTGATAATTCAATCTTATAAAGATATATTAACTTGTGGTGACATTGGTATCAATGTGATGTTTTAAATACCCCAATCTCTTGGTCCCTTGAATTTTTCTCCACCCACTTAATTAATTTTAAACTTTCAAAAAGAATAACCAAAAACCTTTCTTAGTTGTAATTTCAAGCATTTCACATTCAAAATATCCCTATCTTTCCAGCTCACTTCTAGTAACCCAATTCAACAATCCTTAAAACCCACTAGGATTTTGATACTGCTCCTTTTCGCCATACCAATATCCTCTGATGTCCTTTATCTTCTCCCATTGTCATTTTAGCACTTTTAAATCCCATGCTCTCTTATCAAGCAATCTCTTGGTAAAATTGCAACCCTCATCAAATTAAAGTCTTCTACCTACTCTGCTTTTATACTTGTAAAGCTGACTATGGCTGGGGGAAAACACACAACCATGCAAATCTCACTTTGAATTCATAATTATTAAATTCAAGGAGGTCATTCAGCCTCCTGATAATCAAATATGTCCATAGTCTGCTACACTTTTCTTCTCCTATAAAATTCAATTTGTTTGTTTCCCTTCTCCTAGGGATCATGATCCTGAGGTTCCTACTGTCCAATATCTGAAAATAAATACTTTCTACAAAAAGAATAAAATATTGTAAATATAAATGAATATTATATAGTTCATATGTTGAAAATGTATACCAACATATTGTTTAATATGTGAATTCTACAGTATATAAATATGTTGTATAAATTGCACTTAATATGAACTATTTATTTAAATTGTGTGCACACATCATAAGCATACTTTTAAATATCATAAGCATGTATATACACATACATACACACATGAAAACATCCTTCTGGCTTTTTCCACCATGTCTCACTCAAGTCCATTTTAAAGTTGCCAAAATGGGTAAATCCATTTTAACATTGCTGACCTATACACAGCAAGAAAGTACTCAACACAACAGTGCCAGGAATAGAGCTATGAAACTTCAAAATAGCCTTTAACTACTGGCAATAGCAAAAAGATTGTGGAATAAATCTTTTTTTTAAGATTTTATTTATTTATTTGACACAGAGGGAGAGCGAGCATAAGCAGGGGTAGCGGCAGGCGAGGGAGAGGGAGAAGCAGGCTCCCCGCCCAGCAAGGAGCTCGATGAGATCCCAGAACTCTGGAATCATGACCTGAGCTGAAGGCAGGCGTTTAACTGGCTGAGCCACCCAGGCACCCAGAATAAATCTTTTTAAAAATGAATAAAGTGAAGAAGGCACTAATATTTTTAGATTCCAAGTCCTAGGCCAAAGGGCAGCTCCCATTTTGAAATGGTAGGAGTCTGATCTTTCTTTTTCTGTGCGTTTATTTATGTATCTATCTGTGTTCTTGTGTATGTGTATTGAGGTCAAAATGCAGGATTAAGGAAAGCATATTGTGGAAGACATAAGGAATTACCAAAGTTCTCAAGAGATTTATAATACATATAAAAACTAATAAAAGAAAAACAATTTCATAAAATAATTATCCCCCAAACTCCTTCTTTTTCCTATGCCTATCTCTTACATGAAAGGATATTTGATCATGAGAAGAAAAGAGAATGGCATATATATATTAGTTGGGAGCTGCAATAAATTAGCTTAATAAACCTGGTAATATACATAGATACAGACGGATGGATGTACAAACAAGTATTATAACCTATTTTAAGTTCTTAAAGCCAATATTTAAATAATAATTTGACACCTTTTATAATCTTACCTTCAATATCTACATTTGCTTTAAAATCTTCCTCAGTAAAGTATGGGTAAGCAAATAAAAGTGATCCACATCCCACTAAAAAGGAGGCAAATGTAACCCATCTTGGTATGTTTCCTTTCCCTCCGTAGTATGCTATAAACACTGCTACCAGGGAAGATGAAATATCATAAGTCATAGGCAACAAAAAATTCTCCACATCATTCAGATGACTGTCCTTTACAAAAGTGTCCATGCTCAATTCTTTGAGACCAAACACAATACCTAAAATGTAACAAGAAAAAAAAGAAAGCAGTAGCATTCATTTTAAGAGACAAAATATAATCAAATCAAAATATAATCATTACAAATCAAAACAATTTACACTAATTTAAGTTTACTTTACATTATTCTGACTGTTTAAGATCCATAAATACATGATTTGTTTTCTAAAATACTGGAACACCTGGGTGGCAGAGTGGGTTAAAGCCTCTGCCTTCAGCTCAGATCATGATCCCAGGGTTGTGGGATTGAGCCCCACATTGGGCTCTCTGCCCGGCAGGGAGCCCTGCTTCCTCCTCTCTCTCTCTGCCTGCCTCTCTGCCTACTTGTGCTCTCTGTCTGTCAAATAAATAAATAAATAAAATCTTAAAAAAAAAATACTTAACAGGCCTTAACCTTTGTGAAATATTTGCTAATTGAATTTTACCTATTTTGTACTGATTTACTGGAGAATACTTATCTTTTTCAGTCATCTTACTTAGTACTGATCTTTATTTGAATGTATTATGATTCAGTTATAAAAATGAATAAATAACAGGGGCACCTGGGTGGCTCAGTCAGTTAAGCATCTGCCTTTGGCTCAGGTCATGGTCCCAGGGTTCTGGTATCGAGCCCTGTGTCAGGCTCCCTGCTCAGCGAGGAGTTGGCTTCTCCCTCTTCCTCTGCAACTCCCCCCCTCACGCTCTCTCGCTCTTGCTCTCTCTTGCTCTCAAATACATAAATAAAATCTTTTTAAAAAATAAATAAATGACAATCTAATGAATACTTATCTATCACTCAGAACAGGAAATAAAACATCCAAGTATTTGAAGCCAAGCATGTACCCCCCCAAAATGCATTCTTCTCTCTCTCCATAACCCATAACCTATATTTGAAGGTCATAATTTCTGACTCTTTTAAAAGCCAGAATGTGTACATCCTTGAACAATATGGAGAATTGTTTGTCATGTTCCTAAACATTAAGTAAATTTTATCATAGAGGTGCATTTCTATCCCCCAGTATCCAACTAGGAAAAAAACAATTGTCCTCAATATTTGAAATATATTGTACTAAATATTTGAAACTTCAAGAAATGCATACAGAGGTTGGATACAAAAGTCATACATTTATTGGAGTGAAAACAGAAAAGAGTTACCAATCAAAGCTCATGAATACCTATGAAGCAGAAGTTGCTGGAACATGGACTGCTACTGCTGTTGGAACTGCAATAGCTACCTCTTTTCCAGAAGGCCAGAACCTACACTACTGCTAATGCCAACTCACAGCCTTCCACTACTTCTGCTCTTCTTGCATTTGTGGAGCCAGGGCCATAAGCATTGGCTGTTGAAGCGCCAACTGTTGCTGCTGATGGAGATGTAGCAATGCCTGAGCATAAATCCAGGAGTTCCTGTCCACCCAGTATTGCTGCTATTGCCAAAGACGTCACCACAGGGAGGAGAAAACAAAAAAGAGGCTTTCCTTTGCCCCTTTTCCAAATCTACTGTCACAGCCTCTCATTGGCAACACCTAAGTGGAAGCCAGCAAGAAAGAAGGGCTGGGAAATGCAGTTTACAGTCTCCTATGCCCCTTGGAAAAAGCAGTGAGTCCAGACCACGCATAATGAAGTCTATGGCCAACAGACAAGTAGCTCGCAGAGTTCACATTTTAGACACTCAGGATTCATTTTCGCCCTTCTTCTTCTATTTAAACTAGCATACCAATGAATAGTAACGTCATCATTTTAATGCCTAACATTGTACATTTATCATTCTTACAAAGATATTCTTACTCTTTCAAATAAAAAGAAGAAAAAGAAAAAAAAGCAGACATGAGATCAACCAGTCATCATATCTACCACAAGGTAAAATTACTCCATCTTCTAGGTCAATCATAAACCTAAATGAACTTTTTTAATACAAAAAGTAAACTGCAAAGGTATAAATGGTATAAAACGGCATGAAGGGTATAAATAAATAACTTCTCAAACACATCATAGACCTAACTAAATTTGTGAGGGAACAGTACTGAGAAAGAAACTGTAAGTCAAATTGGAGCAACACCAGTTTAACAGACCAAGACCAGCAGAAGACAAGATCTAAAAACTTGGTTGCATCAAAGAGAAGAGTTTTCTTCAACTCTCATTTTAGATGTGGCCAAGGAGGATAATGGTCAAGGCAAGAAATGTCCTGTCAGTTACTATGTCCATCTCTGGGGTTGGGGTATTAATTCCCCTTCTCAGGGATATTTTGTAACCTAGAGATGAATTTGTAACATTATCTCCCATAATACTCTCATCAAATAATAAGGGGAAAAGAGGGAAAAAATGGAATACATACACACACACACACACACACACACACAAATGTGTATACGTTTGTATACACATTTGTGTGTGTGTACACATAAAACAAACGAGAAAAAATGCATAGTTGCTGCAGTTTCTATTTCTCTAAATGGCTATGCAAACACAGTTGATAACTTCCCTCCTCCATTATTCACTCTCTCTTCTACTTCTTGATCACCATAACATGTAGGTTGCTACCTCAAAGCTTATCTCTCACCTTAGTGAATTCCATGAACTTCCAGCTCTACTTCTTCTCCTATAAAGTGAGTTCCTTCATTTAAAACATTGTGATAAGAAATAAGATGATCACAATGGTGTATAAGGTATTCGATAAGGACAATAAAGACATCAGCACTGGTACAGATGTGTGTATGTGTGTATGTATTCCATGCATTCAGCTCTTGCATAACCTCTATTCTTGATGTAACTGTCACTATAAATATGAACCCATTGGACAAGACTTACAATGAGTGGGGAATTTTCAGAGGACAGTTACCTGTCCCATTATTGAAAGCTTCCTCTGCAATGGATTTCTTTTGGTGAAGATCCACAATGGATAACTGTGCTCATTCAAAGAGACATGCCACTTACCCAACTCTCCAAGTCACCAAATGGTCAGACCATTAGGCAATGTCAGCATGGTATCTAGGCAGTGTGGATCATCAGATGTACTGCTCAATGGTCTGCCCATTGGAAAGATTTCCTTTTTCCTCTATTTTTTTAGGGCCTCCCCTGAGGGGAGCTATAGTGCTACATAACATACTTCTGCCTTTAAAACACACACACACACACAGGTTCACTAAAGATTATGTTTCTTAATTGGAATGAAACAAGTGATGAAACTTCTCCTTCATTTTAGAAGAGGTAGCCCTCACACTCTAAACCAATTGTTTCCTAGAGACATCACTGAAGTGGCAGGCAAACTTGTGGTGTGTAGTATCTTCCAGGATAGACCTCATGTCAGTCATTCTGGGAAGGCTGGGATCTAACTGTAGTTATGAGTCTGGCAGCAAGAAGGTGTAGTGGGATAGATCATGGGGCAATCAGCACTCTCTTAACTTGGATGAGGCAAGTTCAGTGTCTATAAAAAAGGGAAATGATTTTTCTTCAGACATAAAAGGTATAGTTGCTCCTACTAGAAAAGGAGGTTTAGCATTTGGGGAATTATGGCCCTCAGATTCACTGAATTCCAGCCAAATGCCTTCATCCCAATTCTTAAGGGTCCACTCTTCTCCAATCAGTATCTCAACTATAACAAAAGCGATCTGGTGAATCTGTGCATTGAATTTAAAACGTTGTAATTCTGAGTTAGAACTGTTCAAAATATGCAGAGTGTGACTAAAAATGATGAGATTCTCGTAGAACACCAGAGAAGCTCACAAATTTCCTTAATCGTGACTTAAACTTCTTATTTCCTTTCTGTAAACTTTCCAGAGCAGTCAGAAGCCGTTGATCAACCCCAGAATCTCTCTAGTCAAAAGTTCTACCATAGGAGTCAGCCAGAGAAGCCATTCATCTCCCCAAGTCTTGCCTTCAGTGAGAACTTGATTTTGGGCAACATTTTAAATAACAACACTACATGACATAAATGCCCACTACATCATTTTCCACAAATATTGGCACAATATTGCTGTTTTCATTGTATTCAAGCCCAATCAGGTCAGATAACCAGCTTCAGATTCCATCTTTGACGGTTTGTTTGTTTCCTGGTTTAATGCCTGGTAATGAATTAGTAATAAAAAAAAAAAATCCTAAGATTTTTGTCATTTATAGGCAAATTAGTTTTATTACATTGGTGAAACTAAAATTTTATTCAAAAACTTTTCAGGGGGAAGAGTCAAGAAGGCAGAGAAGAAGGCTGCGATGACATCAGGTAGCAAGAGATCAGCTAGATAGTTATCAAACCATTCTGAACACCTACAAATCCAAAAGGAGATCGAAGAGAAGAAAAGCAGCAATTCCAGAAACAGAAAATCAAACACTTTCTGAAAGGTAGAACCTTTGGAGAAGTGAATCCGAATCAATGGGAAGATAGACCACGGGGGAGGGGCCAGGTCCCAGAAAACGGCAGAGCAATGGAATACAAAATCAGAACTTTTAAAAGTCTGCTCCACTGAGGGACATCACTCCATACATCGCTTGTGGGGTCACAGAAGGATCAGAGGTGTCTGAGTATCATAGAGCTCACAAGTATTAGAGCAGGAAGCCAGCCACAGAGACAGAGACAAGGAGTGAGCTCTCAGCTCAGGGTTACCTTAAACTGTGATCTGTGGCATGGTCAGATGACTGCTCTTTGAGCAGGGCCCCCACAAGTGGCACATCCAGGGAGAACCCCCTGGAAGAGTGGGAGGGATCTGCTGGGTTTGGAGACTCCAGGCAAGGTTGTGTGCCAGAGATAGAGACGCTCGGTCACAGGCCGGGTGAGCTCAGATTGCAACCAGAGACCAAGGAGGTGGGAGTGACTGAGAGCTTTTCTCTGAGGGTGCACTGAGGAGTGGGGCCCTGAGCTCTTAGCAACTCCAGGCCAGAGATTGGGAGGCCGCCATTTTCATTCCCATCCTCCAGAGCTCTCTGGAAAGTGTTCAGGGAACAAAATCTCCCAAGAGCAAACCCAAGCAAAATACTTAGCCCGCCTCCTGGCAAAGGCGGAGCAATTCCACCTGGGCAAAGACACTTGAGAACCACTACAACAGGCCCTCCCCCAGAAGATCAGCAAGAAATTCAGCCAAGGCCAAGCTCACTGATCAAGGAGAACAGCAGAATTCCAGAGGAGGAGAAATCACAGTATGGAATTCATGGCTTTCTCCCCATGATTCTTTAGTCTTGCAAAGTTAATTAAATGTTTTAATTTTATTTTTTTCTTATTCTAATTTTTTTAACTTTTAAGTTTTCCTCCTTTAACTTTTTTTGAACTGGTTTATCTTAACAATACCTTTCTTTAAAAAAAATCTTTTCAAAAAAAAAATATCTTTTTGAACGTTCATTATTATAGTCCTATTTTGTCCTTCATTTTATCTAACTTTATATTTTGTGTACACATAGGGTTTTTACCTCTAAAAATTTTTGGGATACAACTTCTTCTAATAGATCAAAATATACCCTAAATCTAGCACAGGGTTTGTTCTAGTCTTCAACCTGAGCAGAATTTCTCTCCACTTTCTTTTTCTTTCTTTCCCAATCGACTTATCTTATCAACTCATTTTTAGAATTTTTTTAAAAATTTACATCTTTATAGTCATATTCCATCCCTTCATCGTGTTTACCATTATTTGTTTGTGTGTGTGTGTGTGTGTGTGTGTGTGTGTGTGTGTGTTTTCTTTCTTAAAAATTTTGGGAGGTATTTTCTTCAAAAAGACCAAAATATCCCCCAAATCAAGTGGGTGGTTCTGTTCTATTCACCAGTCTAATATATATTTTTTCTTCTTTCCTTTTTTTTTCTTAACTTCTTTTTACCCCCTTTCTTCTCCCCATGACTTGGGGGTCTCTTATAGTTTGGTTAATGCACATTTTTCTGGGGTCTTTGCCATCCTTTTGGTATTTTATTCTCTCATTCATATATTCTTAACTAGATAAAATGACAAGGTGGGAAATCTCACCACAAACAAAAACAAACAAACAAACAAAAAAAACCAAGAGGCTGTGCTGAAGGCTAGGGACCTAATCAATACGGATGTTGGTAATATGTCAGATCTAGAGTTCAGAATGACGATTCTCAAGATGCTAGCTGGGCTCGAAAAAGTCATGGAAGATATTGAGAAACCCTGTCTGGAGAAATAAAAGCCCTTTCTGGAGAAATGAAAGAACTAAAATCTAAAGAAGGTGAAATCAAAAAAGCTACTAATGAGGTGCAATAAAAAATGGAGGTTCTTACTGCTAGGATAAATGAGGCAGAAGAGATAATTAGAGATATAAAAGACCAAATGACAGAATATAAAGAAGCTGAGCAAAAGAGAGACAAAGAACTACTGGACCATGAGGGGAGAATTTGAGAGATAAGTGATACCATAAGATGAAACAATATTAGAATAATTGGGATTCCAGAAGAAAAAGAGAGAGGGGTACAGAAGGTATATTGGAGCAAACTATTGTAGAGAATTTCCCTAATATGGCAAAAGGAACAAGCATCAAAATCCAGGAGGCACAGAGAACCCCCCTCAAAATCAATAAGAATAGGTCCACACCCCATCATCTAATAGTAAAACTTACAAGTCTTAGTGACAAAGAGAAAATCCTGAATGCAGCCTGGGACAAGAAGTCTGTAATATACAATGGTAAAAATATTATATTAGCAGCAGACTTATCCACAGAGACCTGGCAGGCCAGAAAGAACTGGCATGACATACTCAGAGCACTAAATGAGAAAAACATGCAGCCAAGAATGCTATATCCAGCTAGGCTATGATTGCAAATAGAAGGAGAGATAAAAAGCTTCCAGGACAAACAAAAACTAAAAGAAGAGTAAACACCAAACCAGCTCTAAAAAAAAATATTGAAAGGGGTACTCTAAGCAAAGAGAGAGCCTAAAAGTAGTAGACCAGAAAGGAACAGAGACAATATACAGTAACGGTCACCTTACAGGCAATACAATGGCATTAAATTCATATCTCTTAATAGTTACCCTGAATGTAAATGGGCTAAATGCCCCCAATAAAAGGACACAAATATCATAATGGATAAAAAAAACAAAATCCACCAATATGCTGTCTACAAGAAACTCCTTTTAGACCCAAAGACACCTCCATATTTAAAGCGAGGGGGTGGAAAACAATTTACCATGCTAATGGACATCAAAAGAAAGCTGAGGTAGCAATCCTTCTATCAGATTAATCAGATTTAAAGCCAAAGACTATAATGAGAGATGACGAAGGACACTATATCATACTCAAAGGGTCGTCCAACAAGAAGATCTAACAAATTTAAATATCTATGCCCCATACATGGGAACAGCCAACTACATAAACCAATTAATTAAAAAATCAATGAAACACATTGACAATAATAGTAGGGGACTTTAACACCCCCCCCTCACTGAAAGGGACAGATCATCCAAGTAAAAGATCAACAAGGAAATAAAGGCCTTAAATGACACACTGGACCAGATGGACATCACAGAAATATTTAGAACATTCCGTCCCAAAGTAACAGAATACACATTCTTCTCTAGTACGCATGGAACATTCTCCAGAATAGATCACATCCTGGGTCACAAATCAGGTCTCAACTGGTACCAAAAGACTGGGATCATTCCCTGAATATTTTCAGACCACAATGCTCTGAAGCTAGAACTCAATCACAAGAGGAAATTTGGAAAGAACTCAATACATGCAGGCTAAAGAGCATCCTACTAAAGAATGAATGGTTCAACCAGGAAATTAAAGAAGAATTGAAAAAATTCATGGAAACAAATGATAATGAAAACACAATGGTTCAAAATCTATGGGACACAGCAAAGGCAGTCCTGAGAGGAAAATATATAGTGATACAAGCCTTTCTCAAGAAACAAGAAAGGTCTCAAATACACTACCTAACACTACACCTAAAGGAGCTGGAGAAAGAATAACAAAGAAAGCCAAACCCAGAAGAAAAGAAATCATAAAGATCAGAGCAGAAATCAATGAAATAGAAACCAAAAAAACAATAGAACAAATCAACGAAACTAGGAGCTGGTTCTCTGAAAGAATTAATAAGATTGACAAACCCCTGGCCAGACTTATCAAAAAGAAAAGAAAAAGGACCCAAATAAATAAAATCGTGAATGAAAGAGGAGAGATCACAATCAACACCAAAGAAATACAAACAATTATAAGAACATACTATGAGCAACTCTACACCAACAAATTTGACAATCTGGAAGAGATGGATGCATTCCTAGACACATATAAACTACCACAGCTGAACCAGGAAGAAATAGAAAACCTGAACAGACCCAAAACCAGTAAGGAGATTGAAACAGTCATCAAAAATCTCCAAACAAACAAAAGCCCAGGGCCAGATGGCTTCCCAGGAGAATTCTACCAAACATTTAAAGAAGAATTAATTCCCATTCTCCTGAAACTGTTCCAAAAAATAGAAATGAAAGGAAAACTTCTAAACTCATTTTATGAGACCAACATTACCTTCATCCCAAAACCAAAGACTCCATCAAAAAAGAAAATTACAGACCAATATCCTTGATGAACAAAGATGCAAAAATTCTCACCAAAATACTAGCCAATAGGAACCAACAGTACATTAAGAGGATTATTTACCCCCTGGGGCTAATAATACATTACATGTTAATTTAAAAAAAAAAAAAAGGATTATTCACCATTACCAAGTGGGATTCCTTCAGGCTGCAAGGTTGGTCCAACATCCGCAAATCAATCAATGTGATGCATTATATTAATAAAAGAAAGAACAAGAACCATAGGATACTCTCAACAGATGCTGAAAAAGCATTTGACAAAGTACAGCATCCTTTCTTGATCAAAACTCTTCAAAGTGCAGAGATAGAGGGTACATACCTCAATATCATCAAAGCCATCTATGAAAAACCCACAGCGAATATCATTCTCAATGGAGAAAAACTGAGAGCTTTTCTGCGAAGGTCAGGAATATGGTAGGGATGCCCATTATCACCACTGCTATTCAACATACTACTAGTAATCCTAGCCTCAGCAATCAGACAATAAAAAGAAATTAAAGGCATCCAAATTAGCAAAGAAGAAGTCAAACTTCACTCTTTGCAGATGATATGATAGTATATGTGGAAAACCCAAAAGGCTCCAGTCCAAAACTGCTAAAACTTGTACAGGAATATAAAGTCAATGCACAGAAATCGGTTGCATTTCTCTTCACCAACAACAAGACAGAAGAAAGAGAAATTAAGGAGTCAATCCCATTTACAATTGCACCCAGAACCATAAGATTCCCAGGAATAAAATGTAACCAAAGAGACAAAGAATCTGTACTCAGAAAACTATAAAGTACTCATGAAAGATATTGAGGAGGACACAAAGAAATGGAAAAATGTTCCATGCTTATGGATTGGAAGAACAAATATTGTGAAAATGTCTATGCTACCTAAAGCAATCTACGTGTTTAATGCAATCCCTATCAAAATCCCATCCATTTTTTTCAAAGAAATGGAACAAATAATCCTAAAATTTATATGGAACCAGAAAAGACCTCGAATATCCAGAGGAATATTGAAAAAGAAAACCAAAGTTGGTGGCATCACAATTCCAGACCTCAAGCTCTATTACAAAGCTGTCATCATCAAGACAGTAAGGTACTGGCACAAAAACAGACATATAGATCAGTGGAACAGAATAGAAAGCCCAGAAATAGACCCTCAACAATATGGTCAACTAATCTTTGACAAAGCAGGAAAGAATGTCCAATGGAAAAAAGACAGTCTCTTAAAAAATGGTGTTGGGAAAATTGGGACAGCCACATGCAGAAGAATGAAACTGGACCATTTCCTTATGCCTCACATGAAAATAGACTCAAAATGGATGAAGGACCTCAATGTGAGAAAGGAATACATCAAAATTCTTGAGAAGAACACAGGCAGCAACCTCTTCGACCTCAACCGCAGCAAATGCTTCCTAGAAACATCACCAAAGGCAAGGGAAGCAAGGGCAAAAATGAACTATTAGGACTTCATCAAGATCAAAAGCTTTTGCACAGCAAAAGAAACAGTTAACAAAACCAAAAGACAACTGACAGAATGGGAGAAGATATTTGCAAACAACATATCAGATAAAGGGCTAGCATCCAAAATCTATAAAGAACTTACCAAACAACACCCAAAGAACAAATAATCCAATCAATAAATGGGCAGAGGACATGTACGGACATTTCTGTAAAGAAGACATCCATATGGTCAACAGATACATGAAAAAGTGCTCCATATCACTTGGTATCAGGGAAATACAAATCAAAACCACAATGAGATATCACCTCACACCAGTCAGAATGGCTAAATTGACAAGTCAAGAAATGACAGATGTTAGCAAGGATGCAGAGAAAGGGGAACACTCCTACACTGTTGGTGGGAATGCAAGCTGGTGCAACCACTCTGGAAAACAGCATGGAGGTTCTTCAAAAAGTTAAAAATAGAGTTGCCCTACAACCCAGCAATTGCACTACTGGGTATTTACCCTAAAGATACAAATGTAGTGATCCGAAGGAGCACATGCACCCGAATGTTTATAGTAGCAATGTCTACTATACATAGCCAAACTATGGATGTCCATCAACAGATGAATGGATAAATAAGAAGTGGTATATAAATACAATAGAATACTATGCAGCCATCAAAAGAAATGGTACCTTGCCATTTGCAATGACGTGGATGGAACTAGAGGATATTATGCTGAGTGAAATAAGCCAATGAGAGAAAGACAATTATCATATGATCTCCCTGATATAAGGAAGTTGAGAGGCAAAGTGGGGGGTTTAGGGGATAGAGAAGGAAAAAATGAATCAAGATGGGATTGGGAGGGAGAGAAACAATAAGAGACTCTTAATCTCACTAAATAAAATAAGTGTTGCTGGGGGGAGGGGGGAAAGGAGAGGGTGGTTGAGTTATGGACATTGGGGAGGGTATGTGATATGGTGAGTGCTGTGAAGTGTGTAAACCTGGCGATTCACAGACCTGTACCCCTGGGGCTAATAATACATTATATATTAATAAAAAATAAAAAATTAAGAAAAAAACTTTTCAAACACCTTTATATTAGATATCGTAACTTTGGAAAAATAAAAGAATATGATTCTTGATATGCACTCCACTTACTTTAATTTCTTAGCCATATTTACCTCTAATAAAATGTTATTCATATTTTTCTCTGGAGAATACATTTTAATATGATCTTTTTTCCCGACTGTTCCCCTGAAAATAGCTGCAATTCATCCAAGTTGCTTTGTATAGTTTTGCAGCAGGTCTTGGTTGCTCAAAAAATGCCTGTCTTCAAGACTGGCCATTCATTGGCTCCTGGAAAGTGACTTTGAGCCTTTGGAATATTCTGCCTGAGGCCTTGGACCACACAGAACAAGTCTGATTCAACAGCTTATATTAAACAAGGTCATCTAAGGTAAACATCTGTTTGATCAGATAATTTATGCCCCCCCCCAAAAAACACCAAGGCTCACATAAGCTGGCAACTGTTTGCATGTATTACAACACATTGTTGGGGGGAAAATTAAACATGTCCATGCAAATCCTCTGGGAAAAGATACATGGAAGCTTGGACCTGGTTTCTTCTGGATTTTGTCTCATATACCTTTTCTCTTTACTGATTTTAATCTGTATCCTTTTATTATAATACATCATAACCATAAATAATAACATCTTTCTCTGAGTCCCACATTCTCCTATTGAATCACTGAGCCTGAAAGAGGTCATAGGTACCTCCAACATAATAGCTAATAAATGACTTCAAATGACTCTCCATTTCAAATGACTCTCCATTTTAATAGAAAACACTCTCTACAGGTGCATAAATGTCTAGCAAGCTCAAGGAAATCACTACTAAATAATGTATGAAGCTCTGTTTTCCATTGAAATATTTCAGCCAAAATACTCCATTCAGAGAATTTTTGACAAATACCTTATAAGACAAAACTCTTCAAATAAATTTTTTTTCTATTTATGATTATTTTGAATGCTTCACCAAATTTAAATGTGAAAGCCATGGGACTTCTACCAAAATATGAAAGTGAATCAATGTAATTCATTACATTAATATAATAATGGGCAAAACACACACACACACAGAGAGAGAGAGAGAGAAAGCATTTAACAAAACCCAACACACTTTTAGTAAAACTACTCAATGAACTAGGAATAGAAGACAACTTCCTCAAACCCATAAAACACATATATGATAAGCCTACAGAATATTTAAAAAGTGAATCATAAAGTTACTAGGATTGAGCAATTCCAATCCTGGGTATAAAATCCAGAAAAATGAAAATACGTGCCCTCACACACACGTACATACCATTCCAGTTCTACATGTAAGAAGCTTGGTAATCACCATTCGGTCCTAACAAGTAACAAACTTAACAGACTAAAAAATCAACCACTCTTATTGGATATGTAACAGAAGAGGACAAACTTGACTGTGCACTCAACTGCCATTACAACTCATCAGTCCATACACTTAAATTTTGTGTTCGATTCCCCAATATATAACATCTATGGCTAAAAGAAATGAGAACTTCTTTTAGGGCTGCAATGGAAGCTCCAGAATTCTCAGACAGGGCTTGAGAGCTGAGAGTTAAGAGGACTGAATTGGACATTTTCTCTTCGTAAGTGCTTAAGGGCACTCAGAAGATTCCATCCAGCATCAGAATCCTTATAATCATTATTGCTACTATCAGGTAAAGCGTAGAGCCACTTGGGCTTTTAAGATCTGTACTTCAGCTGGTACTTCATCCCAATCAAACATAAGCGATAGCTTGATGCATTATGATGCCACTACATGCCGAAAATGATTACCCATCTCCCACTAAAATCCCACCTTTTATGGATATATCTTCTGGGACTAGGCCTGATATCAGTTTCGCAGTGGCATGGATCCAATCAGGCAGGCATGACCTGAATCTGGTCATAAAGACACATCAAATATACCCAGGTTGAAATTCAACATACAGAATGAAAGACCTTAAGACTTGCGGGGACATAAGAAACAGGGACAAAGTGGGGGAACTGCTGCAGATGAAAGAAGTCTAAAATATGACAACTAAATCCATTGTGTGATCCTGGATAGAATTTCGGACCAGAAAGGAAAAGGAGACAGTATTGAGGCAGTTGGCAATATCTGAGTGGGGCCACCAATTCCAAATTTGATGATAGTGTGGCACTGATATTCCTGACTGAGAGAGGCATATAGTGGTTAGGAAGAAGAGTGTCCTCATTTTGGGAGAATGCACACTGGAGTCTTTAGCTATAATAGACACCATGTCTGAAAAAGTCCGTATGTTCAAGAAAAGGGGAAGGAATAAATGTGGTGAAATGTAAACAACTAGAGAATGTGTGTGAGGGGCCGCAGGAATTCTTTGTATCAACTTTGCACCCTTTTCCTATGTTTGAAATTATTTCAAAATTGTTTAAAAGGTAACAACAAATAATAAATAGATCAACTGGTAAATACACATGGATAAATCATTTTTATAAATCGAAGACCCAATGTTATACCCAAACTGAGCTAATGATCTATAAGAAGTCAATTAAAAAGTAGTGGAGCTAAAAAAACTTCACTGCGAACTACTTTTGCAAAAACTTTCATTATGAACCTAGTAAGGAGATTATATCAGTAAGAGAATACCTGTAAAGCACCTTACTCATCACCCAGCACATTAGGAGGAAGTGAACAACTTTCAGTGTCCTCTCAAAATCTCTAGTCTGTCACTTAAAGACCTTCATAAAATTGTCTTTTCCATCTTTTTAATTCATTTATGCATTCAATACATACTTAATGAGTGTCTTTTCTGTTTTAGTCACTATAATTAGGTCTTAAGGAGACACAATGAATAAAACAAATATAATTGCCTTTGGATGCTTAAGTGAAACCATCATCCAAGCTAAACTCATCACTCACCATTCTGGAACAAGGCTTTCCCATACCTGAGTGTTTATTCATCCAAACATTCACTCATTCATACATTCATTTCCTTATACAATACTCCTTAACTACATTCCATTATCACAACTGTACCCTATTTATCAGGGCATAATTCAAACACCTCTTCCCCCAAGAAACTTCTTTAATAAAATCAAGATAAAATTATCGCTATTTATGTGTCCCTTTCATGTGGTTCTTATCACACACAGCCTTTTTATTGTACTTATTTAGAAATAACATTTTAGGGCAAAAAGATCATGTCCAGGAAGCGTCAATGCCATCAGTGTTAACAGGATAGTAAAGAATCTTGAGCATAAAGGGAGTGGTGAGGGCTGAGGCCAAATAAAGAACAGACACCCCCTCTAAGGGCATTCAAATTCACATGCTTTGTTTAACTGTGTGGGAAAAGATAAAACACTTTCCAGTCTGGGTTCTCTGGTATAGGTTGTTTGAGGTCCCACTTCACCTCCTCAGTTCACATGTGAGGATACCAAATCCAGGCAGCAAGCAGTTTGGCCAGCTGGTCTCAAAATGGTAAACAGAAGCAGAAAACAAACTGGTGCTCACAAACACCATATTCAATTTTATTTTAACCTCCCCAGTTAATTCAACCCTTTACTTCCCAGGATCCCTGACCCAACAACGTTAAATGACTCTACAGTCCCTTCCTATTTGGAGGCCAGGCCCCTATCACCTACACTGTGTGCAGTGGACTGGCACTCACGTACCTTCTTCCCAGGTAAAGCTATGACGGGGTACGCACCCAAGGTAATGGCCCGATTAACCTGCTGTGATTCCAGACAGACCTTGAGAACCGGAGAGACTACAGCTGTTTCAAGCTGAGTCACCACAGGGGGTTACCCCTTTCGCGCCTGTCCCAAGGTGCCCCGGGGCTGCCCTCCCCAGAATGCCTGCCACCCCACTCAAGGTCACCTTGAGACGTGATCAGGAGGCAGAAGAAAACCACGAAGCAATGGAACGTGTTGAAACGCTGACATCTGGAAATAACTATACAGCCCAAGCCGCAGGGACCCTCCAGATTTTCTTTTGGCTTCTTCGTAATGGGGGATGTGGCCCCAGCCTGACCTTTTTCTTTTTTTTGAAAAGTGCTGAACTTGATCAGGCTACTGGGAACCATCGTCATAAGCTTGGGTTTTTTCTTGCGCTTTGCCTGTTCCGTCTCCAAAGGATTTTCAGCAACCTGAGGCTGGGCAGCCTTCGGCTCCACTTCCGCCAGGGCGTCTGGCATGGCGGCTTGATGGCCTGCGGAGGCTGAGGCCTTGGTTCACAGAGGGCGGCACTGGGCCAGAGGAGGTGTGCCCTGTTGCTTGCAGGGGTTTCCTGCTCTACCAGCTCTACTGAAAGGCCAGCCGGCCTGGACGTCTGGGAACTGGTGGCCCCCAAAGCTGCCTGCAGCCCAAGCCTCCAGAGGGGAACGTTTCTCCTTGGCAGAAAGCAAACGTCCCTGAAAGGCTGACAGTTGCCCAGAGAGAACTTCCAAGGCTGTTTCCTTCTCTGCTTCCACGTGGGGAAGAGGAGTGGGGGTGGGGAGGGAAGGAAGCTCGTACGACTAGAATCTGATCATTGCTAACACAAACAGGGGGTGCCAGAGTAATTCTCAAGGAAGTCAAAAGATGCTAGATTTAAGACTTTTTCTTAGGAAGCAAGGAAAGAGAAATGTGCAGTGAGGCAATAGTGGAGAAATAGTGGAGAAATCCCCCGATTTCTCCAGGCTTATCTAATGTTATAACGTTATTGTAATGTTTTTTGAACTGGATGATCTCACTATAAACAACCTGAAAATTGTTAAGGGACCAGGAGAAATGAGAGACATGAAAAAGACACTTCTACTACATTTAGAGAAACCAGCAAAGATCATAAAATACCCCCAAGGAATGCTCTTAAGTGTTTTACACATAGACGTTTTTGCCCTAGAAACTATCCTTAACCAAGAGTAGAAAGCTTTATTATTTTCTTCCCTAAAGAGGGGGATGGGACCCAGGGTGTGTTTTACTTTCTCAGGTATAAAAAGTTTACTGGAGGGGTGCCTGGGTGGCTCAGTGGGTTAAGCCTCTGCCTTCGGCTCAGGTCATGATCTCAAGGTCCTGGGATCGAGCCCCATATCAGGCTCTCTGCTCAGCAGGAAGCCTGCCTTGCCTTCTCTCTCTGCCTGCCTCTCTGCCTACTTATGATCTCTCTCTTCCTGTCAAATAAATAAATAAAATCTTAAAAAAAAAAAAAAGTTTACTGGAAAAAAAAAAAGAATTGGAGAACAGTAATAGAATATGAAACTTGTATATTTTTATGGTAAAAATTCACCTTCTTATCAGCTTTCTTAGACAGATATGTAAGTTATTCAGGCCATATATACAGGCCAATTGACTTTACAGGAGAAATGAAAGGCTCTTCCTTCCAATGGATTAGACATCGTGTTACTAAAAACAATCCAGGTCTTCAACAAAATATTGTGCAGCTAGCAAGTGCTAGGAGAAAAATCACTGAGAAGAGCTGTGGAAGAGGGTACACAGACCCTACTTCCAACCTGAATCCTCAGCTTGCCTTACTATATGTCGATCAGTGGGTGGAAATGTTATTTTGCCTTTAGGACAAGACCTACTTTGTCAAAGAAACAATCACTACATAAGTAGAAAAAATGCCCTGGTTCTTCCATATTCATCATTCTCAACTAGGGTATCCCCTCACATTGCTTCATGACATTAATAAGCATAAGGGAAATAGGATGCCTAGGAAGGAGGAAAGCAGGGGGACTCATCTTTGTGCTTTGGTACCCAGCTGGGCACAAATGTCTCTGTTCAAAAGAAATTATTCTGAGACTTTTTGCTTCTATTCAAAATACAGAGCCAAACAGAATGTCACCTGACTCTACCAACAATAATAACCAAAAGAAAAAAAAACCTGGATAACATAAAAAATTATCACTTTTAAGCCCATTGGAGAACTGCATTTGCAAAGCAACCAGGGGATTGCTTCCAGACGGAAGCAAACTCCTAGGAAGAAGGATGAGATACATGAACTCACCTTTGGTAGAACACAGAAGGAGGAGGTAAGCAATAAACCATAAAAGAAGATAAAAAGAAAACATTTGAAATCTTAATTAATTCTTAAAGAACAAGTGAGGGGTAGCATAATGGTTTAGAAACCCCAGGAGCCTTAAAAACAAGGGGAATCCACACCCATATATCAGATCTCTGCCATCTGACAAAGCAAGGGAGCCTCCTTAGTGAGGAATGCATTTGATGGGGGGCGGGGAGGTATAGGCTGACACTGAGGGAGAATCAGGGACTATTGCTTACCTTCCTGCTCTGAAGTTTCATGTTCCTGAGCCTTTTATCAAGCAAAGCCAAAGCAGTTCTGTCTCTGGGATTGAGGCAGGAAACTCTCCTGTCCTCTAGTCACTTGCAAAGCAAGAGAAACAGAGGAAAAGCCATTTGTCCTTGAAAGAGAGGCAGGAAAACATCCTGTTTCACCCAAAGGTTGGCTCCCACAAGAAGGAAGGGTAGAAATACAAATCATCTGACAAAGAGGGAGGAGCAAGAACATTATACCTTCCCAAGACCTGGCACCAAAACAAGCAAAGTCCAACCCTTGAGACTCAGACACTCAGGACTAAGATTGTGGCTGGTCTAGGGGAACCTATCCCCTGCTTCCATTATGAGATTTGCATGAATACAAATCAGTGGCACTATACCAATATAGGTGGGTAAGGGAGCACCCCTTCTGTGGTGCAGGCATATTAGACCTACTGAAGTCTGAGAGTAGGTTAGTGTTAGTAACACTAACAAAACACTCTCAAGCACTCCAGGTTCCAGACCAAGTGAGGAAGTTTCAATCCCCATCAGAAGAATTTGAAGCCTGTGATACGCTAAAGATAAATAGAGCAAAAACAAAAGCCCAATCCGTCTCCACCCCTGTCAACACTGACAAACTTACACTGACAGTCAGATAGAAGAATCATCACTTCCAGGTGTAAATACATTAGTCTGAAATATTAGCAAGTCAAACCCAACAACAGTGTCTGAAAATTAGTTGTAAGTGGTCTAACACACGTATAACTGAGGTACCAGAGAGTCAGAGAAAGAGAGAGACAGACAGACAGACAATGAAGTAGAAAAATTATTTGAGGATGCAATGGTCACAAATTTTATAACACTAGTGAAAGATGTAGAACCACATAATCTCAGATAATCCCAATAATCTCAATAATCTCAGAAAATCCCAAACAAGATAAATACATAGAAAAATATACTTACACATATCACAGTCAAGTTGCTAAAAATCAAGCCTAATTAGAGCAGTTTGAAGGAAGTCACAGAAAAGAGAAGTATAGTTTATAGAGAAACAAATTTTAAAAGTAAATTATGCTAAAATAAATATATAAGTAATGAAACTGTTAAAAATTAAATAAATAATAGTAAATTATAATATCAGAAACTATGCAGTTCAGAATATAAGTAAACTCTATCTTTAAAATGGAAAAGAAAAGTCTCCAACTAAAAATTCTTTATCCATCAAAATATCTTTCAAAAAGATGTCAAGGACTGTAAAAACAAAACAAAACAAACACACAAAAAAAACCACCTCAAAATATTAGCAAGTCAAACCCAACAACATATGAAAAGAGCTATAGTCCATGATCAAGTGGAATTTATTCTAAGAATACAAATTTGGTTTAACATTTGAAGATCATTTAATGAAATATACCAGATTAACAAAAGGCAAAATTTACCTGATCATTTTAGTAGATGCAGAAAAAGCATTTGAAAATACTCATCATCTTTTCATGATAAAAACACACAAGAAATTAAGAATACAAGGGAAGTGCCCCAAACTGATAAATGGTATCATACCTATTGACCTTTGACTTGGTCCAGGGTTACTTGAGTAATCCTTTATGCAAGAAACAACTGTGTGAAAGTATAGTCATATTTTCAGTAGCCAATGTTTAAAATACCCATGGAGAAAAAGATGATTTAGCCCTTTAAGAAAGTTAAGTCTGGAGGCGTCTGGGTGGCCCAGTTGG
The DNA here is from genome assembly GCF_022355385.1 of Mustela nigripes. NCBI lineage: Eukaryota > Metazoa > Chordata > Mammalia > Carnivora > Mustelidae > Mustela > Mustela nigripes. The sequence continues at coordinate 123,923,342 of NC_081568.1, forward strand.
TTGAGCAGCTGTCTTTGGCTTAGGTCATGATCCTGGACTTCCAGGATCGAGTCCCGTCGGGCTCCCAGCTCCTTGGAGAGTCTGCTTCTCCCTCTGACCTTCTCCTCTCTCATGTTCTCTCTCACTCGTTCTCTCTCAAATAAATAAATTTTAAAAATATTTAAAAAAAAAAAGAAAGTTAAGTTTGGAAATCACTACTGGAAGCAGCAGGTGACAGTCATAAAAAGATATAGCCTTTCTAGTGTAACAGAGAGTATGAGCTAGAAGGTCAGGGCAACCACACCTGTAGTGTTGTTTACTAACATAATTGCCTACTGATAGAAAGATGAGGTCTTAGAGGAAGATCTGCCCATGTAATTTGGCTTTTTTAATGGTTGTTGTCCTGATCAGAAAAAAATCTTTTAAAGTCCAAAGGAGTGTGAAAATGAAATAATAAGTGGTGCCTCACTAATTTATTTTCAGTTTTAGCCAAAAATGAGACCTTTGAAGTTTCTGAGTCTGTAAGAAATCAAAATTATAGAGCAGTACTGTACAATAGAAATAAAATGTCAACAAATACATAATTTTAAATTCTCTAGCCCCCGGGTAAATTAACAGGTAAATTAATTTGAGTAATATGTCCTAAACATTAGCATTTCAACATGTAACAATATTTTTGAAATCACCAATTATTAATGGACTCTTTTGTAAATTAATTTGAGTAATATGTCCTAAACATTAGCATTTCAACATGTAACTAATATTTTTGAAATCACCAATTATTAATGGACTCTTTTGTA